>NW_026251735.1:0-418092 GCF_025024155.1 Gamsiella multidivaricata
AGGCTTCGGCAGGCGATCGCGAGGCAGAATATCTGTTGTGGAGGGCCATGTTGGACCAGGGCGTGTACGTGAACCTGGGCGAGGCTTTTGCGGAGAGGAAGATCGGCTTCTTCAGATTGACGTTCTCGGTGCCCTCGGAGATGTTGAAGTTGGGGCTGGAGAGAATGATCAGGGCCTGCCAGGCTACCCTTGCAGCGTAATACGGGAGCCTTTGTATGTGGTATATAAAGAGTTTTTATGTACAAGGATCGCCATAGGCGATAGTAATTAGCTGTGGACTATTTAGGACTATAGGACTAGAAAAGATGATAAAATCACAAACTCGATTGAGGATTGTTGCTCGGGTCGGGCGTTTGCACAGTGGCCTAAATCTCGGCGCCGTGGGGGTTCCGCTTGGACGCGGACGCGGACAAAGATGTAATAGTTGGTCTCTCTGGCTGGGACTCGCTCTTGGAGTTGTCGTGGTCAGCCTCACTATCGACATTACCGTGCGAAGGACGAGCGATAACCTGTGGCGCTGACACCCCTCTTGAGATCCTTACTGCTCCTGATCCTGACCCTGCTGCTACTGCTGCACTGTCCTGGTTCTCAGGGGTTCTGGGGCGACTAGCGAGACTTGAGGAAAATAGAGATGTCGTGGATGTCGAGGGAATTCCCACCCCTTGTTCCCACTGCTGCTGATTATACGCGCGATCGTATTCTGAAGTTGTCTCACTGTCCTCCGGATAGTCTTGTTGCTCATAATACATCTCTCCAGTATTGGGGTCGTAATACACAAAGACCGGCAGTGTATAAGGATCCTGACCCTGACGGTGACCCAACTCCGTCTGTTGCTGTTGCTGTTCCTGCTGGTTGAAAAATTGCTGATGGTACCGACGGAAGGCTTCTTGGCCTTCAGTGCTACCACTGTTACTCGGCGTATAGCGTCCGTATCCTGCTGCCATCGCTGCTGCAAAAGGCTCCGTTGGCGGGATATAGCCGGCATGCTCCCCACTACCACCAAACCCATTCTGCTGCCCGGGCGCCTGCCCGTGTCGCTCGGCCATAGCGTAGGGCGCTGCATATCCAACCCTGCCATCAACCATCGCCTGCTCATCATTCTGCGATTCCACAGATTCATGTCCACTCTCGCTATTCGCAGGAAACATGCCACTGCTGGCGACCAGGGGCGTGGGCGGAAGGTCCTTTCGGGGATGCTGTGTCCAGTTCTCGTGCATGGCCAATCCCGCAAGGGATGAGTTAAAGAATAAATCGTTGGTCCGGCGGAGACGTAGGAGACGACGGCGGGATCGATGGCGTTTTATGAGAAAGAGGCCGATCACGGCGGCGAGGAGTAGGAAGAAAGAGGTGAGAACTATACCGACGACGGCGCCGGTCGGGAGCTGTGAGGAATAAGAGGAGGTTTCAGTGGGGGTTTCAGAGGGGGGAGCGATCGTGATGGAAGGGACGGAGCCTGCGGAAGGGGAGGAGGTGATAGGGAGCGTGGAGTAGGTTGGGTTTGTGGGAGGTAAAGTGGGATCTCGAGTAGTCGTTATGGGTGTACGCGTCCTTGTGCGGGTGCGTGTTGGTTTTGCAGTAGTTGTGCTTGGTGGAGGTGATGGTGAATGAGAGTTGTTTGTCGTAGTTGTAGTTGTTTTCACAGTTGTTTTCGTAGTTGTTTTCGTAGTTGTTTTCGTAGTTGCAGTTGGAGGCGGCCAGGGAGATACTTTAGTCGTCGTTGTTATAATCGTTACTGCTGTAGTCGTCGCTGTTGTAGCCGTCGTTGTTGTAGTTGCTGTAGCGGGCGGACTGGCTGTTGTAGTCATGGTCGTAACTGGTGTCGGCTCAGCTGTAGTGGCTCTCGTCGGCTCCGCGGTCGCTGTAATGACTGTCGTCGGCTCCACGGTCGCTGTAATGACTGTCGTCGGCTCCACGGTCGCTGTAATGGCTGTCGTCGGCACCACGGTCGCTGTAGTTGATTCTGTAGTTGATTCTATAGTTGTAAAAGATGTAGTTGTGGTCGGCAGCTCAGTTATGGTGGTAGCTGTAGCTGTCTCCATCGTCGTAGTGGTTGTTGCAGAAGAAGTAGTTGAAGTGGGTCCCCGAGTGGTAGTGGGTTCCCGAGCGGTAGTGGGCTCCCGAGTGGTAGTTGGATCACGAGAGGTAGTACTAATGGCAGCGGTAGTGGGAGATATTGATGGGTCTCGAGTGGTAGTGGTAGTAGAAATAGTAGTGGTATATATTGGTGGCCTCAGAGTAGTAGCCGTTGTTCTTGTAGTCGTGACCTCTTGGCTTCCGAAGATGGTCGTTACTTTTGACTGATTCTTGGAAGCGGCTGTAGTCGCACTCGTGGTCGTTGTCAAAGTGGCAGTTATAGTTGCGGTGGTTGTATCTGGATCGTCAATGGTGGGCACTTTGGATGTGAGCGACGAGGACATGGTTCGATCGGACGCCCTTCTCCTTTGATTTCGTGGTGTTGGTAGTCGTGTTACTCCTGTAATGCAAAGCAGCGACAACGGTTCAGAGTGATTGGGGAAGTGAAGAGGAAAGGAGGAGAGAAAGAGAGACAAGAACACTTCGGTGGGCGGTGGTTGTCCTTTTTAGTGTTGTCCTAGTTTACTGTCTCTCCTGTCCAAATGCGACCTTTCGCTGCCGGAGCTTCCAAAAAGAAAAGAAGACCAGCTAGTGAGCTTTCTTGCCCAATCAGCCACTCAGCCAGCTAGTCATTCAGTCATCCAGTTGGTTGTTCCTGGGCTGTTTTTATCTCTGCGAATCAGATCGCCGTCGACGCTTTCCCGCCCTGCTGGGGAAAGCAAGTCGCGGCAGCGATCGAATCGTGTTTGATTTACTTCACATCACCACCACCCCTACTACAGTTGTCTCACATGTATTTTCGGCATAGCGCGTGCCTCTTTCCTTTCCTCTTTCTGGCCCCAACCAACCCACTGTCACCAGTTCTCCTGAAGAAGAAAGGCCCCATGTTTTAATTTTAGTTTCCTGGATGGCGGTGCAGGGGATGACATGCCATGATGTCTCTCAGAGTTATAATGCTTATTTTGAGGGTGGCCAAAACTGCGAACTATACATATTAGAGTTGAACGTGTGGATGCTCCGTGTCCCGCAGTGAGCATGCGCTAAATAGACATTTGCATTCAACCCCTAAAATTTCAGCGTAATCGCTTAACCACGCTTACGACTGTTTGAGAAAAAGAACACTTGCATCAATCCGTCAGGAGGCTAGTGCTCCTAGCTTAGCGCGCCGATTACTCGAGATCGTCCTTCGCTAGAACTAAATAAAACCAATTTATATTTCATTATATGGAAAGACAATTCTGTCGCAAGTAGCAACGTTCTAATCAAATCAGAAACATGATCCTTTAATGATTTCTAACAACGGCCAATATCTCGCTGTGCAACTGCCTCATGATGTTCGTCTGCACCTGCAGCACTTCCTGCAGTCCCCCGAACCCAGCGCGCCAACTATCCAAACTCACCAACTGTCCTGCCTTGACAGCCGCAACATCCTGGACGAGCCTCTCGATACCGAATGCAAGAGCGTCCATATTCGAGGACATAAACTTGATCTGCATGATTAAGTGATCCACTTGTCCCTGTAGAATCTGCAACCATCCGACTTGCTCGTCCGATGCTCTCATGATCGTATTCAGTGGTCGGACAATGTTGATCAAATCAGCCTGATTCGGGGGATATACTGCGCTTGGTATGTTTCTTGGGGTTGCGTTGGACGTGCTGCCACTCGAAGAATCATTACTAGACATCTCTGGAATTGACGTTGGACGGGGCATGCTGGGAGCCGCCGTGGAGGCGAGGCATGGGGCATAAGCTGATTCGGCTGTCGGTGTGTGTTGAGGTGAGGTGATTAACTCAATTACGAATGATGAAAACATGCAAGCAGTGTCAAATGCTGCGGCGAGCGTGCTGGTAATAGAGATTTCACTAGACTTTGGTGCAGCGGCGGTGGTGTAGTTTTGCATGCTTGGGGCCGACGTGAAGCTCGATAGTCTTGCTTGTTTTGTTGCAGTAATGGTAGTCGTTGGCGGCGCATTAGCCACTATGATTGGATCTGCGCTGGCTTTGATTTCTGAGGGAGTCCTAAGCAGACCGATTGAGGCCGTAGCGAGCATGCTTGTGGGATTGCTAGTAGGCGCGGCGGTTGGGCGGGAGATGTCGACTGGCGTGAAGAAGGACGAGCTGACAGCGACGACCGTGTTAGTCATGCTTGTGACAACGGAGGGTGCAGCAGGCACTCCTGCAGTGACAGTTGCAATGGATGTGGTAGAAAAAGCCGTGTTAGCTTGAGCTGCGGTCATGGCGGATATGGTTGAAGGCGCCGAGGTCTGACTGTTTCTATCCACCTGCTCGATGATATCCCGCATTCTTTGCTCATGGTGCTGGATCTGTATTGCATTCTAGTTGCACGACCTTGCCACAGCTTCCAATATACGTGCTATGTCCGCAAAGATGCTGCTATCAGCGCCGGATGGGGCCGCTGCACTGATTGTGGCGGGAACATTGCAAGGCGTATTGTCAGTGGGCATTACAGTCAACGTCCTATTAGTGGAGCCAGAACCGGACGACCCGGTTATGACCTCTGGTTCCGCGGCTAATGACCTTGATCGTTTGATAACACGATTCGGAGCCTCTATGATCTGGACTTCTTGCTCATCCGCACCCTGGGGCTCCGCTTGTTTGCCATTATTCCGACGCTTGAGACGTGGATCCTGTGGCGGGCCACTGGTTTGTGGATCATGGCTTGTCGACGTTGACACTGAGATTATACTTGTCTTGCGGCCGTTCATAGTGCCAATGAGGGATGAGAGTTGAGCGATGAGCAATGAGAGAAGATGAGTGATGCCATTCCAATCAGCTTCAGGGTTGGTGTTTCGACAGCCAACTGGACCTGAAGCCACTGTCATGTCGCACGGCCATGGGCACGTACGCGAGAAGTACGCGACAGGGTCCAAGCGTGTAGCACAGCATGATATTCAATTTGACTACCGCACTCTCAATTCTCAATTATATTTATTGTTTTTTTCGCTATACAAGATTGCAACTCAGTGCTGATTGCTTTCTCAATGATAGTCAGGATATGGGCGTTTCGCAATGGCCAATGTCTCGTTGTGCTGTTGCCTCATGATGTTCGTCAGCACCTGAATCGCCTCCTGCACACCCCTGAACCCAGTATGACTATTATCTAATGTAGCCAATTGTCCCGCCTTGATGCCCGCAACATCCTGTGTGAGCCTCTCAACATTCGACAAGAGCGCGCTCATGTTGGAAGCCATCCGAGTGTTCTGCAGCAGCAACTGACCGACCTGACTTTGAAGGTTTTGAATCTGTTGTTCCTGTTGCTCCATTCGTCTTGCATTATCCTGCATCACTGCTTGGCATAATCGCGTATCGCTTAAATTTAGAGTTGCATCACCACTGTGGATGGTGGACGTTGTGTTGGGCACGTTAATCGGGACCCGGTTAGAGATATTTTCTGCGGAAGCGGTGTTGGATACGTTGGTGATGGAATTTGTATTGGATGTGCCCGCTGGGGTGGCGGTAAACGTGCTTGCTAGTACTGTCCTCAACATCGGAGCGGCAGAGGTTAGGTTGGATGCACTGGCTGTACAGGCTATTTTGAAGAAGGTGGCGGCAGAGATTGGATTGGATGTAGTAACTGCAGAGGCCGGATTGGAAGATGCGGTCGTAGAGGTTGAGCTGGTTGTGCTTCTGATAGATTCTGTCTCGTCATCAGAACAGTTCTCTGAGCCCATGTCCATTCTGGATCCCTCGTAAGTGTGGCCAGGTTCTTTGCCTGTTAACGTCCTTTGCCACTTGGAGGCCGGTTCCTGTGCTTTATCCTGTGCAGGATGTCTGTTAGGGTCTATCGAAGCTGGGCGCGATCTTCCAGTACTGTGCGCTTCATGGATAATCGAAAGAAAGTGATCCATACGAGTTTGCGGCTCCCCCATCTCTGAAGCCGAGCCGGCTACCTTGGCTTTCCCCGCATATTCCTGCAACTGCCTTTCGACCATAGCCTTCAAGGTACGACCGGTAATCCCAATAAACTCCACGTCCTGTTTCTGAACCGACATGGATTCGAGTTGCCTCGCGATGTGTTCCCACTTCTCGGGTGCGCCTCTCTCGTTTGGCAATGGGACGTCAGACGCGACCATTGATAGTGCTGTCTCGATTATCTCCGCCAGACGACTGTCCTTATAAAACCCACGATACCGTAACGGTCTCTTCATTGCCTTTGGGTCCTGTGGAGCGCGATCCCCATGTTGCTCTGCCTGAGATCCGTTTCCCTCTGATGTATTGGCTGAATGTTCGCTCATGGCGTTGGATGAGGTGAATGGATCAACTGTGGTGCTGACCCGAGCCGACCTATCAGGAGTCAGCCCGAATTTCAGGTACAAGGGTACAAGGCAGCAATTGGGTTTGCGGCGACTGGAGAAAAACGGTGGCCCAAGCGGAAGCGGCACCATGCCGTTGTCCCTGAAAGAAGGGGGACCAACTGGGGAGTGCTATTATGGGGCTAAAGAGCATCCTTAGTTCGCGTACGGATATAGCCTTACTGCGCTACCATTAAGGTAACTGACTAGTCCTGTGATAGATTCATTCGGCTGTTCGTTAGGCTGATGCATATAGTCATCATACACGCTAAAATTTACAGCCCACGTACTGAAGGGTGCACATTCATACCGTCAACTTTTTTTTTACCTCCTTGCATGCAGCATCTCCCCGCAATGGGTTGGGCAGCTGACCTTTTTCGTGCAACCTAATACCAAGGGTCTTTTACAACTGTAAAGGCAAACTCTTTCGGGCTGGTGTGGTTCTGTTGGAAGATGGCACACAACTACTTGTATACAATCATAGTCTACATTCGCCCAGGAAAGGGACAGGGGGTACATGCAGTTCGAGGCTGGGATATGCGCAATGCTCTTTGGTTTCGTTGCTCGCGAACAGGAATATGTCCCGGCACATTGTTTCTTCTTAAAAAAAACCAGAGACATCCTCCTACTGTGGTAGTTCCTCCTGCAGTTCATGCAAAAGTCAAAGCGGGCCAACTCTCTGTTTGCTCCTATTTATTTTACGTGCCACACTTCGCCAAGTTGATGCATGGCTATAAGACTAGGGCTGCACGCACACGCGTTGCAGATGTACGTACATGAATGGGAGATGTAGCAAGGCGAAGAATGAAAACTATTATACCGTCCAGAATGCATCATGCTGCACATCGACATGTTCACACTGTTGATTTTTTTTTTGTTCTGGTGAGAAACTCTTTGTTGGTTTAATGTATTAAAAGTACAAGGTATGGAGAGAAGAAAAGGCCGCGACTATGGCTATTGAAACAACTCGTAAATGCGAGTTCTGCTGTATGAAGTAATTGAGAATCAGTCTATCGTAATGTTTATCTATAGTACAAGTAAAAAGCAAATTGCGAAATAAAGGTACAACTGTACAAAAGGTGTAGTTTGAAAGGTATTTTCTATGGTGGTACGTGTTTCTGTTAGATTCAGGAACACTTCCTCGCGCGAGAAAACGGATCACGGGCGCATGCGAGGGAAGAAGCCCTTTAAGGCTCCTGGAGAAGACTGGGTGTCAGCGAAATCCGGATGGTGCTCGAACAGCGCGTCTGCAACAGCTCGTCGAACTGGCGCATCTTCTCTGTCATCTGAGGTTGTGTCTCCTTCCTGCTCAGGATAGGGCGAAGGCTCAATGGTCGCAGGTCCCGACTCACAGAGCGGAGCGAGTTCTCGGTCATGGCAGCAACCGATTTGCGACGCTCGCGCATCATCTCCAAACGCATAGAGTTCACCGCAGTGGGTTCCATCGAGTGCCGATACTGGGCCTCAGAGATAGGACCCAATGTGAGGGAGTTGGATCCCGAGGAGCTGTTGTTGGTATTATTGTTGTTGAAGATGCGAATCAAGGAGAAGCGGCGACCCTTCTTGTTGGCAGGGGTGATGGCCATGGTTGTGGGAGGGCAATGGGTCATGATTGTTGGTTGTTTGTATGTGAATACTTGTGAGGGAACAGCGGGTGACAAGGACGATGGGGTTTGGTTTCTTTTGAGCTGAAGATGAAGAAAAAAAGAAGGGGAAATTCGATAAGGTCCGAGGGATTTTATATGCTGCAAGGCGAAGAGCAGGAGAAAAGATAGAATGGCCAGGAATGGAAGTGTAACTGTGAGCCTGAATGATGAATACAAAGAGAATAAAATACGGTGTTGTTGTACAGACGGTACAAACGGGGGCTAGGCTAGTGCTCTCGCTGTTATTTTTTGCAGCTGTTTACGCCTTCACACTAGGAGGGGAGGAGAAAAAAGTGTGCTAGGGAGGTTTACGTGAGAGTGGGCGATGACGAGTTGGCTAAAAAAAAAAAGGGTGTATTAGTCTAGTTCTCTGGCACGTAGACTAGGGATTTCTTTTATGTCGTTCAAGGGTAGGAATAACGTCGCGTTGACGGCAGGCATGTAGATGACCTGTACATGCGATGGACTGGGGACAGACCGGTTCATTTAAAACATACCTACCCTCCCAAGAATGGTCGCGTCATGTCCATATCCATGTTCCCCCATCATTCGACGCGGTGGAGCAAATTTTTTTCTTCCTTCTCCGTGTCTTTTGCTGATAATTCCATTCCTTTACCTCATTCTAATGTCTGCCAACGGACTCATTAGGTCATCCCTTTTTGCCTTTTACTGCTCCTCTGCCTCTTTGGTCAAGATGGAGATCCAGCGATGATGTTATGGATGATTATTCATTACTTTCCTGCTCAGCTGCTGGACTTTCTCTTTTTTTTTTTTTACTGCGCTGGAGTCTTCTTAAGCTATCACGCGTCCCCCTTTCCCTTTCTGGAGCGGTGCTCTGATTGGACGGAGTAAATAATAAGGGCGAAGCATTTCCTTGGCGTAATTGGCCAAGAATGACTTCCCTAACGTCTGGTTCGGTCGTCTAGGCAAAGGCGAGGCTTCGATCCAGAATCAACACGACGTTCTTTGAGAAAAATAAAAGATAATAATAATATCTCAGATCAAAGAATATGTTGTCCGCCCCAAGGCATATTGCATTAGTAGATTCTCCAGAAATAGCCTACTATCCGATGCTGTTACAATGGTTCCCCCCCCTCTCTCTTCCTCACTTGTGCAACAGTCAGAGAATAATAATGAATAAAATGAAAGAAACATTTGCCCTGGTTGACCCAAGGAAAGAATTTTTTTTGTGATCCCAACTGTCCACATATCTGGAGGCGACTGAAACGAGGGGGAGTCTATTCTTTTTTCTTTTTTTTTTTGAAGAGTGGGATCTGATGGAAAACAGGGCACCAATCAGCACGCGAATTGTGCATTCGTCCCGCTCCCTCAGATGCTTGTATGCATGCACAGAACCTGGGCAACGGGAAGATTGAGTGAGCGGTACAGGTCTGTGTGTAGCACAAATGAAAAAGGCATTTCCGGAGGCATGGGCCTCTCCACAACTCTATTTTGATATAAACAACGAAATGCAATGCAGTGGATGGGAAGGGGCGCGGAGATGAATCTACAATCCACTATCTCGATTGTTGGCCCAGGCAGTATACTCCGAGGAGCCATCGTTTCTCGTGCTGGAGAAATATAGCGAATAAATGCAGATAGAATGTCCGTCCTACTCCAAGCCTTGCACATCATATCCAAGCAAGAGGCTCTTAAGCAACTCTCATATTTTTGAAACGGCTGCCCAATGCATGCTTCTCTCTTTACATAGCTCCTCCTCGACATGATAGCGAAGTAAGGGTTTATTGCTCGGGTTTAAAGGTTTGAGAGTTCGATGATTTGAGATATATTTACAAGTTCATAATAAAGCTGGCGACGTTACGCGTCAAATACAGCCTTAGTAATTAACTCCCTAGAAGTAGATCAAAATCAAACGCGACGCGACGCGATATTAGTCAGTAGGAGGAAAAAGACCTGCTGTATGCTGAGCATAGTTTGTATCTTTCTGTACCTGAACAACTGCTGGCCAAGTCATACGGATTCGCTCGAATAATTCTAGGCGCAATCGAAATGTTTGGAAAATGGAGGTCAGTCAGAGATGGGATCCAACGCGTTATTGCCCTAAAGTGCCAAAAATAACAAGAAAATACACTCACCAGGCTTTGTCCTCGCCAGTGCAGCTGGGTCCTCTGCAAGGCACACGAACGTCGTAGCCACACCGCTGTCGATCACTGACCCTACCGTAAACAGCATCTGCAAGCCCATCACGAATGCCATGGTGACAATGACATAGGTGAACTCGTTGTTGGCGTTGAAGGGTGGCTTCTCGAACCGAAGGTAGAGATAACTTGCCAGGGCAGAAAGCATGCCAGACATGATGGCGCCCATGGCCCAGACGTTTCCGATCAAGTTGTCGTTGATGATCTGAACAATGCCTCGGTCCTTCAGAATATTCCATGTATCTCTTGCAGCTGGAATGTAAGACTTGCCATAAATCGCGACCTGACAGAATGCGTACTTGTTCACGTAGTCCACGATTCCTTGCAAGCATCCTATTATCCAATAACGCAACCGAGATGAACAATCGCGAAACTCATTCTATCACTTTATCCCATTACCGCCCTATCATCTTTTTTTATGGAGATAGCAAAGACGAGAACTTACCGAGGATACAGTCGATGATACATGCGAGGAACGCCATGATGCCGTCGCTTCCGTCGCCTCGCAGCATCTGGGCAAGCGCCCTCAGGGTCTGGATGGCTGCAATGATCAATGAACCAAAGCAGATACTTCCAATCGAGGTTGTGCAGGCGCGTTTGAAACTCTCTAACGTCGGTGATTTGCTCATACCCTGCGGCGACCCCATCAGGAAATAATAGCAAGCAAATACTCCCGAGATCGTTACATGGACAATGTTCTTGATGACTTGAGATGTCCAGTAGAACGAGAAGAAACAGAACACAATCAACCTGCACCAAACATCCAAAGACAATTTTTTTAGGTTAGGAGACGGATCGCGTTCTATGGGATTAGATAAGTGTATGAATATGTAAGCAGGCTTACGCTTTCAGCTTCCCTGGGGTGGTTCTCGTGTTTGTGTCGTAGTACATCTCATAGCAGCCTGCGATTGTCGTGATAAAGTAGACTGAATATGCTGACTGAACAATGAGGCCAAGGAATGCCATCGCGAACGTAGCTGGATACGCCTTTGAGATGGAGGTGACAGCCCTTAGCATTTCACTATAAATGCAGTTGGCTGTCAGTACGGAAATCTAAGCCCATCAACCTTATTTTTTTGAAGCACTGTGAAGAACACGTACGTTGCGAAAGGTATACGGCTCTGCCAGAAAAACCACATTGACGCGTACAAGAGCCCAAAGATCAGGCCAAAGATTGCAGGCATCCATTGGCGTCGCACAAAGTAATAGACCGCGACTGCAAGGTATACAATGATACTCAACGCGAAGGTGACCTATGTAGCAAAAGGAGAACGAGGTTTCCGGCGTCAGCACCATGTTCAACTCCGCATGGACATGAACGAACTACATGTGAAACCAGGTGAAATGCGGTCATGATGACTGGTCTGACCTTTATCACCTGACGAGGGAAACTGGTATAATTGTGCGAAGTGAATAAGACAAGGAGCGTCAGTAGGTAAAGAATCACCGAGTGGGATGCTACAGCCCATCGTTACCGTCGGATGATGACTTACGCCTGTGTTAATATAAAATATAGAACTGCGACGACAGCACCCGTGAGAATAGAAATCAACATCGTGATTAGTCCTGATCTGGAGAAGAAGCCGAAAGTCCGTCCTGACTGGGATGTTCCTCCACCCGGCTGCTGATAATAGCCATTATTTCCATATTGGCGATCCTGAACGACCTGATGGATCGCGTAATATGATAGGACGACGAATGCGGCGAGCTGGGCGATGAACAGGAGAAATGCCCAGCAGTCATTGTAGCGTGGACGAGGGTTGAACTTTGTAGGCAAGCCCGATTCTGGATTGACAGAGCCATAGGGTGCGGACTCATAACTGGGCGGCGCAACGCCAGTCAGTGGTTGACCCTGCGTGGGTCCTGTTGGCGGTGCGAAATACTGCTCCTGGGCACTCTGGTTCTGACCCCATTGCCGGTGTTGTGCATCCGGGTCGTACATGGGCTGCTGCTGGGGATTATAGGCGTACTGAGGCTGATGGATAGGTGGAGGTGGGCCGTAGGGCTGTGGTTGTTGTGGAGCATAATGGGCCATTGTGTGTTACACGAAGGAGCGTGTGTGCTTTTTCTTTTTCCTCAAAGAGTGCTTGTGCTATGCTTTGGAAGTGGAAAGAGACACGACTGTTGCAAGCGAAGAGTAGACCAAACTAGAAAGCTAGGGTCTGCAGTGGTGGGTGAGCAAGGGAGAACAGAGGACCAAAGGGGAGTAAAGGGGAGTAAAGGGGAGTAAAGGGGAGTGAAGGGGAGTAAAGAGGTAAAGAGCGGTACCCAGCAAGTGTGAAGGAGACTCACGAGAAATGTCTTTTGGCGGGACACGATGGAATGTGAGTCTCGCATATACAGATCCCTCACACTCTGTAATTGCGCATCCCTCTTTTAATTGAATGCAAGTTCAATTCCCAGTTTCAGAGCTCGGATCCGACCTTTTTTGCAACAGAGAGACGCATCGCAGTTGGCATCCACATCACTTTCCTGAACACCTTGCATCCGCAACCCACCCTGACCGGCAGCTTCAATGATCGCACTGTCTGCCCTTGCTGCTCATTCGAAACGAGTCCCTACCGTCACACGCACCCTCGCCTCCTCTCTCGCTGCTGTTTCTTCCTCGAGATCATTCCACCATTCCACTATGGCTTCACAGCAGGAAGAGGGTCCCGTCACCGCCAGCATCCGCACCACTGTACGCGCTAATACGCCGATGTTCTTCCAACTAATAAGATATGAATACAACTCATAACTGAGTGCTGATTTTCTGTGATCAATTGCTACATGGGATATATAGCTCACAGAGTTCCTGAACCCCAGCTCGTTGGAGATCATCAATGACAGCTCCAAGCACGCTCACCATTCTGCTATGCGTGGCGTGACCAGCAAGGAGACCCATTTCAGGTACAGAATGCCTCCAGGAGTGACTGATTGCTATTCGCCATTTCCACTCGATAAGCCCGTATTCCTTACCTGACGTGTCCTTATTTTCTGCTAAACTCGTTAAAACAGAGTCAATGTTGTCTCCGAGGCCTTTGCTGGCAAGACCACGATGCAGCGTCACCGCATGGTCTATGGAGCCCTGAACAAGGACTTTGAAGCAGGCCTTCATGCCCTGTCCCTGAACACCAAGACACCCGCCGAGATTGCCAAAACAACTGAGGCATAGTTGTGTGAGCAGTTGCAACACCCATAGACCCACACTTTCTCTCGTTTGAATAAATAAACCTGACAACAACGTGGCGGGTTATCATGATCAGTTGGAATGACACAGCAAGATGGATATAGAAAGCATGCCTTTAGTATGTTCTTTTTTCTTTTGCGGATGGAAGAAAATGCAGGGACAATGGATATGGATGCATCCCAGCACGGTTCGTTCAGAGACACTGCAGCCGTACTTCATGCGGTATGGACATGCAAATGACCTCCAATGCATTGACGCGAGCGCCCTAGAGAACTGCTCTGCATAGCAGACGTCCTCCCATTGGCTGGTGAAAACGCGTACACGAAAGAAAGAGAACTATCTTTTTCACATCGCATCGACTAATTTGTAAGAAGCACCGTCATGTAAGAGCTCCTACTGTCGTTTTTTGTGTATGATCCGCCGTGCGTCGATTCATGTAATCCTCGCCCGATTGACGGTTCATTCATAACAGACCCATAAACATGAAAACAACAAAAATACTCCTTTCTCCACAACCTCAAAAAGTACATAAACTGCAGATGGCTGCGAGAGTGTGTCAATGTACATATTTGGATGTTATAGTCTGCCTTTGCCATGTCCTGTTATATCTGCAGGTGTACATTTCCACACACCGTAGCATGACATGACAAAGCCTTTGGGCGAGAGACGGTGCTGCACACCGCCTTTGTATAAAATACCCTGATGTGATACTGCACTTTTCCTCACTGTCTCTTATCTCTTTCATCCCTCCCTCCAACGATTCTTCTTCCAGTGGCACAAGCGCCGATAATAAACAACCCCAAGCCGACTTCCTTTGGCTTGGCTTGTACCCGTCGTTCTCGTCGAGTACAATCAACTCCATATATAAACACGCCGCCCAAGGATTGACGCCTCTTGGTCCGTCCTATTTCAAAAAAGGTACGCTAACACCAGTGAAGAACAACAACACCCGTCGCAAGCAGTGGTTCTTCATTTCAGAAGAAGATTGAGTGAAGTGCAACTTTGATCCTTTGTCGTCGCTCCAGGAGCTGATAGAAGCACCCGTATGTGTGTGCTATTGACTCCTTTCTGGACCAATGTACCTGTCAATACCTCAATGCCCAACTTGGCCATAGGAACAGGCTACAGATTTGCATTGTGAAGCACTGGCTTTTCATTCTTCTTCAGTGTTTGCATGCATGTGTAGCGTGAATTGACTCGAGTTTCGTTGTATGAAACTGCTCGTCCGATCGATATCGGTTTTCTTGTGTTGCTGCTTGCTTATGTATCTCCACGTTTTCGGGATTCATGTATGGCTTCATGCACTTTGACAGCGTTCGAGAGTGCAAATGATTATTAATAACTTGCCGCCAATTCCTCTCCACCGCACCTTTACCCCTCTGGTGTCATACAACCCAGGATAGCAATTTCCAAGTCTTTGTCGTTTTCCCCAGTCTCCTATCTCCTGAAGGAAAAAACAGGCGAATCTCAGCAGGTTATTTGATTCCCTACAAGAGTAGTAATCTGCAACGGATACCGCTCTAAATATGCCTGGCTCTTTCCCGCTCACACTCTATACCATGTCCAGTAGTCGCTCGCATCATCTGCAGCAGCAGCCTCAACAGCAAACAAGCCGTCAGCCAGCTGCCAGCATGTATTCGTATGATACGGTGTTCTCTGGAGCTTCGTTGTCTTCTCCGGTATTTCCGATCTCGTCCAGTTCTCCTTCCGCCTTAAATTCCAGCCTTCTTCAAATACAGCATCACCTCGAGTCGCAGGAGCGAAGCCATCTTTACGAAACGGCCCCTGACGTGCATGAGGAGAGGCAAAACTCCAGCGAATGCCCCCGCACTCCGTTGTTCCATCATCCCACGCAACCTTACTACGGCAATCATCCTCTAAATCGTATTTCTTTCCAGCAACACTTCTTTCCGGAGCCATACCATTCTCCTTTCGCCAATAATTATCTTCAGCAACAAAGCAAGCTGAAGCTGGCGTCGGATCAGCAAGAACAACAGCAGCCATTGCCTCTTCAGTATCACCGTTCCATTCAGCTCACACAAGAGAAGAGCGTTGTTCTGTCGCACCCAAAGCTCACGCGCCCTTGGAAGACATATACAGAAGCCCCAATCATTGTCGACTCTTGCACAAATAAGGCAGGGACAGCATCAGGTCTTGTTCGCGATCCAGCGCTGCCTACACACGACCTATCGCCACTGGACCTTTCGGAAGAAATGTCGATTAAAGAGAAGTCAAGCTTCTATGAAGCGCTCCTGGATCAGATCGCTGCACAGCGTGTTAAAACCAACGCCTTAGATGCCGGTGTACAAATGTTATTGGAGAATATTGCTGTACTCAATATGGTATTGGACGGAAAGCAGAGCTCGGTGGATACAGCCTTACAGGATACCCAGCGGGCTGTAAGAGGTTGGCAGTACACATGGGAGGACTATTCGCGATGTGAAACAATCCAGATGCTACAGGAAAACCCCACTACCCTGGCTCCGCTCATTCAAAACATAAGATAGAATGACAAGAAACAACTGTAAGTATCGGCACTTGGCATTGTCGTTGGATATTCTATTTATCTATTATGAACATATAATAATCCTCTTCTGATGTGCATCCCCTAGATCCGACGCGATTGTAGCGAGCTGTACACTCCGAGAAACTTATCGATTGCAGCAACGAATTTCTGCTCAGCACGGTCAAGTTGTCGGGTTTGATCTCTTGAAAAAGCTCCCCTTATCTATCTCCATACTCATCATGATGCATTTGCCCTTTGGGGACCTCGCAAGCTGCAGAACGGTAAGGGAACAGTTTTTTTTAATTGTACATTTACTTGAATTCAGATGATCGTGCTACATTCTACCTATTATCCTTCGCATATTCTATCAACAGGTCTTCGCGCGATTGGCAGCGCAAGGCAATGGCATACAGTGTTGTTGCGTCAGCAGTTAAATGACTCACCTTTGCTGAGGAACCTGTACCGCTGGAATCAACAGATGGATCGAAAATGAACTGGAAGCAACTTTGCAGGCTCAATGAGCGAAGTGTTCGCTGGAACAAGGGCAAACCAGCTTCGGTACACCCAATGTTGGGTCATACAAACTATGTCACATCGATGAAAATTCGCGGTGAATGGATTATCAGCGGCGGATACGATGAAAAGGTTCGCCTATGGGAGGCAGCTACAGGCCGGTGTATCAAGACCTGGGAGGCTAATTCATCCGTGAGCTGCGTAGAGATGCTTGTCGACGCCAACATGGACGGAGGAGGAGTGGCCGTCGCAGCGTTTACTGATATTGGGTAAGCATAACCATTTCGTATCTAGGATACCACTCTGCATATTAATGCTCCTCCTCTTTAGTGATACTACTAAGAGGACAGAGAAATGATCGACTTCCTAACCTTGGAGATGCATCTGGACTGTAGGCTTGTCAAGGTGTGGTCGCTGCATGGTCCCATGAACATGCGAGTCTTAACGGGTCACCGAAAGGGAGTACGTGCGCTAGCGATCAATGAGGAGTGCTTGGTCACGGCAGGGTTTGATCAGACAGCCCTGGTGTGGGATTGGAGTAATGGACGCAAACTTGCCAGCTTCCGCGCCCATAACGAAGCGGTATGTGATGTTTATTCCTTGAGTCTATATAGAGATGTAGCAGAGTAAGCGGATTCGTTCCTTATGCGTCGATCTGTATTTTCCTTGCGCGATAGATCCTAGGAGTGCATCTACATAGCAGCACTGTATACACATTCTGCATTGACGCGACCCTTCGCGTGTTCGATATCCCATCCAAGACATTGCTGCACCAGGTCAAGCTGTTCGAAGTCCCGCGGAGATCGCCGTTACAGTGGTCGCAATTACACGACAGGATGCTCTTGACAGCCACCAACAAAAAAGTTTACGTGTGGCAGCTTGAGCATATGGACACCTTGGTCCAGCGCCAGAAGCAGCGTTATGGACAGTAACAGAACCAATGGCAATCCCAAGGCTTATTCCGTCAATCATTTATATCCTCAGTCTCACCTTCCAGCTGCGGCACCACTCACGGACAAGGCAGCAATCTGGAAACTGAGCTCCAGCACAAGTCACCGTCTTTGACTTCGCGACGCATGTCAGGATCTTCATCGAAGTCTACTACAACCCTGCTTGTGACGCCTACTGGCCCTGATTTCTCTAGCGAAGGATCGTCGCACTTCTATTTTTTGCCCTCAGACGCCTCAAGCATAACGCTTTTGCCGGACTCTGCCAGTAAAACAGTAGCCTATGGCGTGGCAGTGGAGACAAGGATCAAGCCGTGCCTCACAGTAATCCTGAGCATGACAACGGACATGTGGTGCGGCAAGGTCTCTCACCATGACCCTCCTCTTCTGATTGTGGGCTCCCGCAGTTCACCGGCTAAACTCGCAACTGTGACATTGACAAGGGACATCATTGATCCAAGCAAGACTTACAACTCTACTACAACGCCTGCGCTGTTGTCGCCCAAGAACATTGCTATCCAGGACATGTCTGTCGGTTACGGTCATGGAGTGATGTGTATAGATGCGGACGCCAGCAGACTTATCGTTGGGTGTACGGGTGGATCCATCCAGGTCATGAATATGGATCCCACCAAACAATTCCTGCCGCCTTTAACAAACAACAACGCCCCTCCTGTTATCACCCTGCCTCATTTGACGCGCTCTCAAACAGACTCGACCCGGTCTATTAGTTCAATTCATTTATCGTCGCCAGACCTTAACCCAACAGCCGCAGGGGTGCGCAAGGATAGCAGTGCGGAATATTTGAAGAAGACGCAAACGGCTGCGCCGGCTGATACTGCTCGAACAACAGGCCTCCCAACACCAGAGAATTCACCACGCAAGGCATCTCTACCCATCAAGATGTCTACGGCCCCCGGTCGAGGCATCCGGGGTATAAGCCCACCAAGAACTGGGGCACAACAAGGCAAACGGTCAATGACGCCTCCGACTGATCATGAGGAGCAAGAGGTCTTGGCTGACTGTGACGAGGATGAGATGAGAAGCCTTGACTATAGAGTGAGTCCGAGGTCAGACAGCCTGATTCAAGAAGGATTTCATAGGGATGGCAGGACGACTGTTGCGACAACATTTGGCACTAGCTCCAGGAAGAGATCTCCGCCTTTGCCTTCTCCGGCGCAATAGTCCCTTTCGGGTACAAGGCCAAAACAGGCCAGTCCACCTCGCAGACACTTTCGAGTCTCTCAAAGTATATCCCCTCCTCTCCCACCAAATTTATTATGCGACGACGCGAGACCAACTCATCAAACTGGGCTGATCAGGTCACCGGTACGACTATGACTTTTACAAGCAGCATCAATAGCATCCCGTCATCTGTGATGTCTACACCAGCAACTAAGATCACGAAGGGTCGTAGTCGATCTGCGCCCAACTTGCATTTGAGCGCCAACAGTAACAGTTAAATTAGTGGTAGCAGTAGCGATGAGGGTGCAGGAGCATCGAGGACGTTGTCGAAGAGGTGGGTATTCTCATCCGCGTGGAACAATTCCACACGAAGATCTGCAAAGAGCAAAATCAAGCAGCGCCATGTCCACTAAAATTCATTTGAACTTGCACACAAAATCTGTCGCGTTTAGTCAATAGAAAAAAATCGCCAAAAAAGATGTTTGTTTGCTATAGATATAATCCCTGAATACATGAAGGGGGAAAGTTGAGGCATATGCTATGCCTTCTTGGGTTTTACAGTCTCTTTGACGACGGATTGACGTTCCTTCCATCCAAGATAAAGCGGTAAAACAGTGCTGACGGAAAGTATGGGCATGACCAGGGTCAAGATGACTGCAACATGAGGCTTGCCCAGTTGCCGACTCGACTGGAACATGTACACGGCCGCCAGAAGATTGTTGAAGACCAGGTCGGCACTGATGGAGGTCTGACAATGGTTGAACCAGAGTGCCCGGTAAAGAGTACTGGGCTGCATGATGGGTGAGAATACAAACGGAAGCGTGTACATGACGTGACTGACAAGCGCGATCAGAGCCAGGACGAAGTATAGGACTGGGAGGCTAACCGTCAAGAAGCGCTTCTGGGCATCGGGGTTGAAGCGCAGGAGCGAGGGGACCAGAAAGAACGCGTGGGTGAGGATCAAGTTATACTTGAAGCTCGTGGTCATGGTTGGAAAGAAGGGTGTGGCGATGACGCTAACCTCGCCAAGGAGGATCAGGAGCGCGAGGAACAAAGGTACGGTGCGGGCGTGGGGGCGAGTTTTTTTTGTGGGATCAAGTTGGGCAAGAAAGAGGGGCCCACCGACGGACATGGAGCCGAAGAAGCCGAGGAGGACGAACCACCAGGTCGGAGTCCAGGATTTCGTGGGTTGCTGAGGGGAGGAGCGTTTGTTTTGCTGGTTAAGGGTAGTGGTTTCGAGTCGGAGGGATTGGCCTTCGACGGACCAGCAGGTTAAGGCGGTGCCGGTGAGGATGAGGAGTTGGCTGCTCCACCACCATTTGGGGAGGGTGTTGGTGACAATTGCATATGCTTGGACACTAGAAAGAAAAAAAGAAAAAGAAACAAGGTTAGTGTCGGTTAACTGCAAGGATAGACGGACAGCATTTCGTAAAACTGTGTCAAAGAAAAACGAGTAATTGTACTTACAAGAGGTCGGACTCAAGAATAAACCGGTCGAGGTTACTTCCGTGTGCCTCATACTCCTTCTTGAACCAGGAGAGGATATAGTACCAGGTGGTGAGAAGTGAGCTGACGGCGATGAGGATGTAGATCGCATTGCTGGCCGAGAACCTTGTCCGGGTGATGCACACAACGAGAGCTGAAATGACCGTTGCGAAGTATATGGCGATCGAGCCTACGGCCTTGTAGTAAAGCGTCGAGTCCATTGCTCCTGATGCCGTTGCCGTCTTGCCTGTTGAATCCATGGTTGCTTCCTTTGTCTGTCCGTCTGCTGGAGGGTCGAAGCAGTTGAAGGAGTGCGAAATAGGTTCTGAACCCATACCTGAGACATCACGTGGATGGCGACCTGTACACAAAAATAAAAGTATAGCTTCTGTAATGTGAATATCTCATACATCTGGTCGTGTTGGTGTTAAGAAGACCTCCATTTCGAGGTCCTGGCCACTGCCGAAGTCTATAGTTATCCACGTTCGACAGCTTCATGAACACTGGTTGCTATTGATGTGGATACGTAAATCACTAAGGGGCCGGAATTGACTTTAAAGCAATCTGATCGCGTGCTCAACCTTGGCTCGAGCTACATTAACGCGTCCCGATATATCGCGCACTATACTTCTTAGTGGAGCCAGCGTCGATGCCTCAAGTTCCGGGCAACAACATCAAGTGAAGATAAGAATCCATAGCGGTTGAATCGATGGAGAGCCACTCTGAGTTGTATCATAGTATAAGCCCACCACCTCTTGTTTTGTGAAGTCGAACCTCTTGGGCGTTACTCGTAAGGCATTTCTGAAGCTGCGCTCCGAACGCCCTGACAAAACTTCATCTCGATAGGCTAGCGACTTGGATAGGAGCCCAGGACCCCTGTCTTTGAGGTACCAGACGGTATTGAGGTAATGGAGGGCTGATAGATCAGCGAGAATAATAGGGACGATGGTGAATCTCCTGGTTTCGTAGACGCATTTGATCTCCTGAAGGGCAAGGCTTAGTGATATAGCACGATCTTGTTCGCGCAGTCTTCGAATGACGAGAAACATTGCGATAGGAGGGTTAGGAGGGTTCTTCATATTTCCAGTGCAGGGGGGAAGGAGAAGAGATGGAGGAGAAAGGAAGATGAATGCAGAGGCAAAGGAAAATGGTGGGCGTCTTCAGCAGCTGCATTTGCCCTTAACGTTTCTTTGAAAACGAAAGCGTGAACAAATTATTCTGAGACAGGGGGCGAAACGCGCAATAAAAGAATAGAACGTTGTCCCTAAGAGGTTCACTTCAGCCCTCAGTATCGGCTGCAGCGGCACAAGGTAAAAAGAAAAGGCGTTGAACGAAAGCGCGCCATTGAGTTCCCTCCTTGTATTCTTGCACACGTCCGAGGAACGACCTGCCTATAGGGCTCCACCTCAATGCATCCCTCCAGGACTAATGCTGTCTATTGAGCACTGTTGTCTCCTTCTGCAGCCTCCTTTCAAGGTGGGATGTCCCCTTGAACACACAGCTCCTGGATTTGATTAAATTTATCCTGGCTATGATAGACCTGTTAAAGTGGGAGGAAGTACCGGGCGAGAGACTTCACCGAGTTGGAGATGGGGGCCTGCCTTTTCTAGTGCTGCCGGCAGCCACTCTTCTGGTATGGTAGCTCTTCTCTTACTCCGTACGCTTCCCTTGCCTCAATCTTTTGCCTTCATTTCTCTTGTTCATCAACGTCGCCGCCTTGCTGAAATCCCGGCATCCGCTTCCCACAGCTCCTCCCTAGAAAATGTCTTCAAGGATTCCGTCAAGAACCTCTTTTGTGGTTCTGCTCGTCGCCCTTCTGTTCCTTTCCGTTTCATTCCATCCCTCAGTCATCCATGGACAAATCTTCAATGGGGACAGCGTGGTGACCGTGCCGTCTGAAGCTGTCATCATCAGCTCGGATATCCTTCCATCCTACATTGTGACCACAGATGAACCAAAACCTACTGCGACATCGAACCAAACAACCGGAGGAAAGAACTCGGCTCTCGCTGCTAACGGCACTACTACGGCCATTATGCCTCCTGTTCCATCTCTACCTCCATCTACCCCAACAACACCGTCAGCGCCGGCCTTTGTGCAACCCTACACTACTCCGGCTGCAGGTGGCTTCCCCCTTACGGTCGCTACACCCCTGCCTCTGCCTACGACCCCAGCACAGTTTCCTCAGAACATCTCTTCGTGCCCGACATGCTACGGCATGTTTCCGACCCTCTCTCGCTGTAATGTCATTGCCAACTCGAATGGGTTTGCAACTACACCCAACGCGACCTACGAGGCCCTGCTGCCGTTCCTAAAGTGTATTTGCACATTCAAGGCCCTAGATGCTTATCCGTATTGTATCGACTGCTTCTCCAAGACCAGTCAGCAGGTTCAGTTGAATGCCTTGCAAGCGAACCATCTGGAGAACTATGTGGACGCTTTCCGTCAGCTGTGTGGTGCGACGTATAATGGCAACAAGGTGCCAGACATTAACGGAGCAGCTGTAGGACGAGGACCGGCAGAGACGGTGAACAGGAGGCTAATAAGGCTTATTAGTATTATAGTGATGTTGGTGCTGAATGCATGACGCTTTTGAGCGAGCATAGCTACATAGTTGAACACTCCTGCGGTAACGGCGAATGGAAGGGCACGGACAGCTCAGCGCGATGTATGTCGCATTTTAGAGTAGCGCATAGAAACTAAAATACAAACTGATGTCATTTGGCATTCCAATTGATTCGCGATTATCTCGACCCTCTCCCTCTCACTCACGCTCTTTTCAACTTCCCATTCGTTCCCTTCATCGGTCATTCATTCAACAATCAACTTTGGCATGAGCAAGAACTACTTTGACAACCACGGAGAGGCTCCAAAGGCGCACACGGATACCACAGGACAACAGCATGAGGACACCTTTGAAGTACCGGACATTCGTCTCGATAATGATGTGTCGAGGGCCTCGGACAGCAGCTCAGCAAACACATCACCCTTTTATTCGTATCATAATGAAAAGGCACTGAAACTGGTGCGTATGGTTCCTGAAATAACATCATGGTACTTTTCGAACGGCGTAGAGTCGACAGAGCTTGATCTGTCGCTTCGCTTAATTGACCCTCCAAATGATATCTGTAGGAGGATAACAAATATCTAGCGCATGAGACACACAATCCTTCAAGCCGATCTACAGATGTAGACCCTACCTTCCCGCTTTCGACTGCGATGGACACGACCAACTCTTTCGACAATCCACCGAACCTGCGCAATATAGGCTCAGATACCGGAGTCATGGACGAGGAAATCCAGGCAGAGGACAAGACAAAGCCTAACTATACACCAACAGACGATGTTACGCAGGAGTTGCGCGAACTCTACACCGACTTCCAAAAGTGCCTCGATATGCGCGAGAAGTACATGGCGATCTCGTGTCAGAGAGTAGGTGACAATCCTAGCGACAGCGAAGACTGGGTTATCTATCCGCCACCATCACCTCCGTCATGGCCTCCAACTGAGCACCATGGCCGTGTTCCTAAGGGACCTGAGAGCGTCGGCAGTGATTTTGTGCTGGAAGAGGTTCCTATCCCTGGATTGTGCGATCATGTCTTTGAGATGGACGATTGTGGTATCTTTCAGGTAAGAGAGATGAGCATCATAGACATAGTGAATATGCCCAATACAACATCCTGTGTATTAACAGCAGCTTCCACATGCTGACGTACAGGTATACAATTCAAAGGAGGATCTGGCAGCTAAGAAGCCTATTATCGATGTTCCCAAGCCCAAAGAGTACTTTAAAGACTTGGATTTTGTACTCTCTGTGACCTCTGACGGACCCACCAAGAGCTTTGCTTTCCGCCGGCTCAAGTATTTGGAGAGCAAATGGAACATGTACATCCTACTGAACGAGTACGAAGAACTGGCTGAAGCCAAGCGGGTTCCGCATCGCGACTTTTACAACGTCCGAAAGGTCGATACGCACGTTCACCACAGTTCCTGCATGACTCAGAAGCACTTGCTCCGCTTTATTAAGGCAAAGATGAGAAAGACACCTGAGGATGTGGTCATTTTCCGCGATGGCAAAGAGCTGACGTTAAAGGAAGTCTTCCAGAGTTTGAGATTGACCTCATACGATCTCAGCATCGACACCTTGGACATGCATGTACGTATCGGATGTAGTCTTTATTTTGGAAGACAGCTGTTATGCAGAAAGCATCTTCACTAATACAAGTCGTCTGATAAATAATATTGGTAACGTAGGCCCACAAGGATTCATTCCATCGTTTCGATAAGTTCAATCTGAAGTATAACCCCATCGGAGAATCACGTCTTCGCGAGATCTTTATGAAGACCGACAACAAGATCAAGGGCTCGTATTTGGCTGAGATTACAAAAGGTATGCGGTGCTACTTGTTCCAATAATAGCACATCGCGAGTGTACTGCATATCTCTCTAACCACAATTTATCATTATCTTATGAAAATCGCCTTGCAGAAATCATTTCGGATCTGGAGCAGAGCAAGTACCAGATGGCGGAGTACCGTATTTCGATCTACGGCAGAAGCGAGAGTGAATGGGACAAACTGGCAGACTGGGTGGTCAACAACAAATTGTTCTCTCTCAACGTACGGTGGCTGATCCAGGTGCCTCGTCTCTATAACGTTTACAAGGCTACGAAGACAGTCGAGAGCTTTGAGCAAATCATCAGCAACATTTTCAAGCCATTGTTCGAGGTCACGCGGGATCCATCCAGTCATCCCAATCTCCATATCTTCCTTCAGCGCGTGGTTGGTTTTGATTCCGTGGATGATGAATCCAAAGCTGAGAGGAGAATCTACAAGAAGTTTCCATATCCGCGTGTCTGGAATACAGCTTTGAATCCGCCGTACAGCTACTACATCTATTACATGTTTGCTAACATGGCAAGTCTCAACAGCTTTCGACAAAAGCGCCGATTCAGTAAGTACCAAACGGTACTTATACCGGTGGAAACGACTGCGATGTGTCAGTTGCCAATACCAACGTTCCGTTCCGTTTTAATCATTATAGACACGTTTGTGCTCAGACCACATTGCGGAGAGGCGGGCGACACGGATCACTTGACGTCGGCGTTCTTGACCTCCTTTGGCATCTCGCACGGGATTTTGCTCCGCAAGGTGCCCGTTCTGCAGTACTTGTTCTATTTGACGCAGATGGGTATTGCGATGTCACCCTTGTCCAACAATGCCCTGTTCCTGGATTATGATCGAAACCCCTTCCCAACGTATTTTCAGAGAGGGCTAAATGTCAGCTTGAGTACGGATGATCCGCTGCAGTTTCATTTTACTAGGGAACCATTGATCGAGGAATATAGTGTTGCAGCTCAGGTAAAGAGTCGTTTGCAATGTGTCTTTGTATCAGCTTATGGAATAACAACTAAAGCTCGATTATTTCATCGACAATAGATCTGGAAGCTATCTGGGGCGGACATGTGTGAGATCTCACGGAACTCTGTGCGGCACTCTGGATTCGAAAACAAGATTAAGAAGTACTGGATCGGCAAAAAGTGGTACCTTCCAGGAGTGCAGGGGAATGATATGGCCAAGACCAACGTGCCCAACATCCGGATCACCTTTCGACACGAGACTCTTTGCGAAGAACTAAGCATGCTGAAGAGATACTCATGCGTACAGTCACCTCCAGAGTCTCATGATCTCCTTCGACGAATGGACTCGGCTCCAATGTCACCTGGAGCATTCCTGGCTACCACAGAGTCGCCGGAAGACACGGACCAGTGCTGCTCTAACAACCTGGATCCGTTCGTAGAGAATGGAATGGTTGACCTGAGTGACGCCTCGTTGCTACAAATGCATCCACACCTCCCTAAACCACTTCGCGATATGATGTCTGCGACAGGCGACGCGAGCGACGCAAACCGCACGGATATTACGGCTGTCGAGCAGCAACTGGGGATGCTGTCTGTTGTTTCTGGCGTTGCTGTGATTGCGGGACGTGCGGCGGCCAAGAAGAGGGAGAAGATCCGCCTTGAGGCAGAGCAGGCCACGAGTCGATAGATATATGGTCATTTTTAATTTTTAATAACAGATAGAGATAGAGATAGAGATGCCTCCAGGCCTAATCTCATGTATGTACAATTGTTATCTTTATTCGTCGATTAGCTATGGTACAGGTTGTAAGTGCGAGATAAGAGGTTTATCCGCGTCTTGTATCGCCGCTGAAGTTGTCGTCTTTGGCGGGAAGATGTACGTTGAGCCATCTATGCTGGCTAACGCCGCCTTCTCCTATCTCCTTGATTGGCGGATGTGCGCTCGTATTCTTTTTGTGTTCCTGGCATGGGCTGCACCATCTCTATCCTGATGTGTACTGCAGAGTTCTGACGAGTGTTGGTGTCGAGGTCCTTCTCCGTGTCGACTGGGATGACATCGTCCACCAGATCTACGGTTGCTGTTTCGGCGTGGCATCGAACTTGACCTGAACAGGCGGTGCTTATTCCCATGGCGAGTCCAATGGCTCGTTCAATTGCTGCGCCCATAGCGTGAAGCATGATAAACGGGTGTCCATCCTCGACAAGTAGCTTTTTAGCGCGAGTGAACTGGCCTTTGTAGCTGGATGTTTGTGTCACGTAGATGTCTGTAGCGAGTGTCGGAGGGCGTAGTGGCGTACGTTTCCTGAGTGTGGCTAGGGAGGAATCGAGCAAGCGAGGGAGAGGGGATTTTATTCTTCATCAATGGATATTCCAGTTGCTGGCACATTTAACAAACAAAAGGTTGAGAGAATGAGTGAAAGGATCGTTCTCGCCAAGTACCTTCATCCTTTGATATCCGTGTCCGTTTTGTTTCTGGTTTGTCTAGCGCACTCGTGTGCTCTCGCTTTGTCTGCATCGTGTTCCTTTGGGTGTTTGAGGCAGTGATGTGAACAATATAGGAGTTGCTCAAGGTTGAGGGCGGTGTGGTGTGGCTTTTGATTGCGATCTGGGTGGTAGCAAACAAACATCCAGGATGCAATTGACCGGTGAGCAGGTTTTTGTGTTGTGTTTCCCTGGGCCTGAGCACAAAACACACCCTCCGTGCTCTTTGATTCTTTTTCGCACAACTACTCCCTCTCAACCCATTAAGAAGTCATGAAGACAGAGTCCGGAGCATCTACGCCCAAGGAGACGGTAATATCTCATCCCTGCTGTTCTTTCTCATGCACCTCTTGAAGACACATTCGACTATATGAATGCTAATCTCAGGCACCTGCGTTGGCAAACTCTAACATCATTATTTCTATGCTTCCTAAATAGAGTGTTAGCACTCCATCGTCCGACTCGGCCGAGTCCTCAGTCGATGGCACTATCACCGAGTCCATGCGCCTTGAGGAGGAAAAGCTCGAGGAAGAGAGCAAGAAGAAGGAGGAGGAGAAGATTGTCAAGCTGAAGGAAAAGGTTGGTTCCACTTCCTTGTTGCTCTCCGTGTGTATTTTGAAATTAAAAATTGGTGGCAACACCCATCAATCAAACCGCTCTAATCGCTCCAATGTGTTGTCTCCTGGTCAATTGATGAAAACATAGGCTGCCACTGAGTTCACAGACACTGTCAATAAGCAGCGCTTCCAACGACTGAATTTCTTGATCGAAAAATCGACTTTGTATGCCAACTTCCTTGCCAAAAAGCTGGAGAAGCAGCAGAAGGAAGCTCGGGACAAGGCTACCGCACAGGAGGCTAAGCGGGAATCCGAAAAGGGGAAATCAGCTGTAAGTGGTGGCGAGCCCGCTTCCACGGTGGTGAATACGCGATCCAGCTCACGAAACCCACCAAAACAGGAGCAGCAGATATCGGCCACAACAAAGAAGAACACTGCTACTGTAGTCGGCGCTGCCAAGAAGCGCAAGACGGACGATGCGCATTACGATATTGCGGATTATCTCGACAAGGACGTTTTGAAAAAACAGAAGCAGACGAAGGCTAGCGAGCCTGCTGTGGAGATCGCTCCCGCACCCGTCAGCAACAGGCCAGTGATCTCCGCCCGTCAGCCCAAGTTGGTGACTGGAGGAATTCTTCGCGACTATCAGTTGGCAGGAGTGGAATGGATGGTCAGTCTTTACGAGAACGGCCTCAATGGAATTTTGGCTGACGAGATGGGTCTTGGAAAGGCAAGCGATATTCCGTTTTCTATGACGAGGTTTATGTCTCTTGACGATATTCTTACTCACAATCGTTGCGTTTCATTTGACTGTAAAAGACACTGCAAACCATCTCATTTCTAGCTTACCTTCGTGAAAGGGGAGTCTGGGGGCCGTTTCTTATCGTCGCTCCTCTGTCAACCCTCGCCAACTGGATTATTGAATTCGAGAGGTAAGGGGCACTGACGATTCGGCCGTTGCTGTTGCTGTGTGCCAGTCAAGTGCTCATCAGTCGTATTACCCGCCATTTCTTGCCTTCCAGGTTTGTCCCTGGAGTTCCTGTCGAGCTGTATCATGGAAAGCCGGAGGAGAGAGAACATAAACGGAACCGCAAGTTTAAGAAGCTGGATATGACATTTCCAGTTGTCGTCACCTCGTACGAGATCATCATTAGGGATCGGAAATTTCTCTCGCGATTCCAGTGGAAGTACATTATTGTCGACGAGGGTCACCGGCTCAAAAACATGGACTGCAAACTCATTCGTGAGCTTAAGAGCTATCATTCTGCCAACCGCATGCTGTTGACTGGCACGCCTCTCCAGAACAACCTGTCCGAACTCTGGAGTCTGCTCAACTTTTTACTGCCAGAGATTTTTGATGATCGGGAAGGCTTTGAGGAATGGTTTGATTTCTCGGATATTAACGCCAAGGAAGGCCAGGAGCGTATTTTGGGAGAGGAGTCGCAAAGCGGCATCGTCTCCAGCCTTCACCATATCCTGAAACCCTTCCTGCTGCGACGCATAAAGACCGATGGTAAGCGGAGATCGGCCCATTTAACCTTGACAGTTGTGTGGTTTGGTCTCGAAGGATGTGGATTACTTACGCCGAATTCATTTATATCGCATTCCCCTTAGTTGAACATTCCCTGCCAAAGAAGAAGGAGTACTTGCTGTATGCACCGTTGACGCCTGAGCAGAAGAAGTGGTACGATGCGGCCCTTAGTCGCGATATCCGCAATTTCCTGATTCAGAGGAAGTGCGGAATTGATCCTCCCAGTAAACCAGAAACCTCAGTAGCTGATGATGTAGATGCAGCAGCAACCAAGGACCTCTCAGAAGAAGTCGCACCGGATGTGTCAGAGAACGACGTTACCGTTGAAGAACTGGATGCGATCATCGATGCTGAGGAGGAACAAAAGGAGAAGACGACGGAGAACGCAGTCAAGCGGACACGAGGTGCAGTCAGATCGTATGCCGAGAAGTCTGACAGAGAGTACTTTAAGGACCTGGAAGACGGAAAAGCAGTTCAGAAGCGAGAGGATGCTGACGTCTTGTCTGCACGCGAGGTGGACTTCAAGAAGGCGAGCAAATCCGTCACGAACATGAAGCTGATGAATGTTGTCATGCAGCTTCGTAAGGTCTGCAATCATCCCTTCCTATTTGACTGGCCTATCGATCCAAAGACGCGAATGCCTGTTTTGTCAGAGGATCTCTTGAATGCGTCTGGAAAAATGTTGGTCCTGAACCGCCTTTTGGACGCACTCTTCCAACGTGGACACAAGGTCCTTATCTTTTCTCAGTTCACAACGATGTTGGATATTATTCAGGACTGGGCTGAGATCTACAAGGGCTGGGTGTGCTGTCGCATCGATGGCGCTGTACCTCAGGATGATCGACGGCAGCAGATTGGCGACTTTAACAGGAATCCAGAGCTCAAACTCTTCCTGCTGTCAACACGTGCTGGTGGTCTGGGCATCAACCTCACATCGGCTGACACAGTTATTATTTTCGACAGTGATTGGGTAAGGCGCAAGAAAGCGCGTTCGAAATGAATTTGAGCTGCCTGAAGATGTGTCCGTTAACCATGGTATTCATCCTCTTTTTTCTACTAGAATCCTCAAATGGACTTGCAAGCGCAGGATCGCGTGCACCGTATTGGTCAAACCAAACCTGTCATGATCTATCGCCTTGTGACAGCCAACACGATCGAAGGAAAGATCATTGAGCGGGCGAGCAGCAAGCGCAAATTGGAGAAGTTGGTCATCCATAAGGGCAAGTTCAAGCAGCCTCCTTCGAACACGAGCGGCAGTGCAGCGACCGATCGAGCAGCGACACTTGCGGATCTTGCAGAGATGTTGGCCCAGGACGACGGGGAGAGGATCCAGCTGGCGACGAAGGACGATGTTGTTCTCTCGGATAAGCATCTGGAAATGCTCCTGGATCGCAGTGACGCAGCATATGCCGCCAACGGCCCTGTCTCAACAGAGGAAAGTGACACTGGCGCAATCACGTTCAAGGCTGTGAATGAAATTCACGACGACCAGAATGATGTCCTAAAGGTTGACAACATGGCTGCAGCTGTGTAATGTCAATTTATGTAGTAAAGATAGATCGCATTTTCTCTCGAAAAGTTTAAATTAAGACCCTTTCAGAGAGCTGGAACATCCCCTGGAACATCATCTCTATTTGTCGGTCAATGGCTCATACGGACGGTCCAACGCGAGAGCGAGTGGGCATCCACAGTTGTTGAAGGTCTTGGGTTTCTAGAATTTTTCTTCGCGCGTTTCCACTTCATCATACTATCGCCTTCCAAGCTCTGGGTGCTATCAGTCAGCTTGGTCTTCCGTTGCGATAGCGAATCCATGATGTCTTGTCTCGCAGCAATCCTCAGGACGTGCGTTCCCTTCAAGAAGTCGGCGTTGATTTCTTGCGGCATGATCCGCGACTTTATGGCTCTCAAGATGCGTTGTATTCGCTTCCCAATGACTGCGGAGGTCTTTGTGGGCAGCAGTTAAGTATCAAAGGTTGCTGTTATACCACCTGAGGGCTCCACCGCAGTCCGAGAAGCTTGGCTGACCAACGTCCTGCCTTAGAAACTGTTAGTTTGCGCGTAGACGCAACTTTGCTATGGTGTTTGGGTCCCCAAGGCAACAGCTCCGCAACTGTATCAGAACTCAAAAAGGCCGAGTTAAGTAAAGCATTATCATTTTTGCGCCAGGGCGCTGATTTACTATTCAACATCTGAGCCCAAAGATCCATAGTCGAGGATCTGTTATTTCCTGCAATTGAAATTATGCATGGAATTAGCGGTTTTGACTGTACTTTGCTTCCTCTCACGACCGTGGTCCCCATTCGTCCCTTTTTCGACTCATACTTCTCCATGCTTCCTGAAAACGCAATTGGATTCATCCTCGGTAAGATCTATGCCTTGGAAACTGTTGCCAATCCATGTCGGACTCAAAAAGACATTTGCCTCAATTGGCCAAGCCTATCCGTGACGCTACACTCTGGTACTTGAACGTTTCATATGCTGACGCTTCCTCTACCTTGGACTGCCCCACATTGTTTATCGACAATGATAGTCGCCTTATGCTGGGGATTTACGAATCCGTTCATAAAGAATGGCTCAAAAGGTCTCGAGACCATCAAGCGCAACTCGTGGCTGTCTCAGACTGCCGCTGAATATTGGTACCTGTTCACGCGTTGGCAGGTATGACACTTTTTCAATGTCAGCTCTGGCTGTAATGGATCATAGACGATGGTACAGTATAGCCGACCTTTATTTTTATCACCTATTCATTTTCGCGTACTTGTTGCAAATGATAGTATGTGTTGCCACTGGTCTTGAACCTCTGCGGGTCGGTCGTATATTATCATACACTGGGCAAAGCCGACCTTTCACTCGCTGTGCCCATCACCAACTCGCTTACTTTCATCTTCACAACTCTGGCTGGTATCCTTCTGGGCGAGAGCATAGGATCACCTCGTAAGAACATTGCGTTCGAAACATCCAAAGTGTGACATCGTTGTACCACCTTTCGTGAACTCTTACAAACATTCATGTTGTTGATATATGATTAGGATCCTGGCTGGGCATGGCAATGGTCGTCCTTGGTGTCGGACTCTGCGTCCAAAGCAAGGCATGAAGGAGAACGTTCTTTGGATTCGTGTAACGCAGAATAAAACCGATACCAAATGTCAACTTAGGACGAACATGAACGTGTTTGTGTGTTCTCCTAATTGCCACGAATGGTGGCTTTGTATCTTCTTGACTGAGGAGTGACCCTTTGTTGGGAAACGCTTAACCCTTCCTTTCGCACATTCATATTCACATCGCAACCATGTCGACCGTCGTATTGGAAACCTCGATGGTAATAACTGGAACTTGCACAATGGAAGTACGGATCAGGACATGGCAACTCAACTCGCTTGTGAGCTAACATCGTTTGGACAATGCAACAACAGGGAGAGATCACCATCGAACTGTACACAGAGCACGCGCCAAAGACATGCAAGAACTTTTATGAACTGGTAAGGGGCACTTTTAGCGACTTCGGCATGTCTTGAAGGCGTGGACATCTGAATAAGCGGCGCAATAATGACAGAGAATGGGTTGTATTTTTTATTCAGGCTAGGAAAGGATACTACAATGATGTTGTCGTAAGTGGGTTCAGTTAGACATCAATCCGAGCAGAGTAGAGGATATGTGGCTCTCGACAGCTTATCCCCTAACACTTCAAACATGGATTCACCAGTTTCATCGCGTCATCCCAGACTTCATGATCCAAGGCGGCGATCCAACAGGCACTGGTCGTGGAGGCTCCTCCATCTATGGGTACGGCTATTACAATGAAGTTTAGTCAAACATATGACATGGAATCTGAAACTGTACGCAGGCTGAAATGCTGACCGACATGTCCTATATCATACCCCCGTCTTAGTGACAAGTTTGCAGACGAATTTCACCCAGCACTCAAACACACAGGAGCAGGGATCTTGAGTATGGCCAACTCAGGACCGAACACAAACGGATCACAAGTACGGCCAATCACTCAGCTTCGGTGCATTATTGGTTACGTTTTGTAACAATTGTGGTGTTGTAAACCTTGGTTAACGCCTTTATATTTGATTTGAATTTGGTCCGACCTAGTTTTTCATCACTCTGGCTCCCACGCCATGGCTCGACAACAAACACACGATCTTTGGAAGGGTTTCAGGTGGAATCAAAGTTGTCAGCCGGATGGGTCTTGTAGCAACAGATGCAAGTGATCGACCCAAGGAGGCTGTCAAGATCATTCGAGCTAGAGTCGAATAGAGCAGGACAGAAAAGAGAGAGACATGTGTCATTCGCTACGCTTTTACCATGTGCTGGACAAGGATCTATGCAATAAATTGGCGCACGTTCGAAACATATTTCAATATGAGGATAAGAAGTATAGGTCGGTGACCAAACTAAACGCGTGCGACTCCGCCTGGTTCTAATAATGGGCAGTGAGCCCTGACACCTCGGAGGCAGAATAATGCGCTCATTTGATCGGGGTCCCTTGTACACACATGTGTTCGTGCTCGCTGCATATCAAAAAAATGCAGTGCTTGGACTTTGTCATCTTTGAGTGGAAATCCAATTGGTGGCATCTGTTCACCTTTCATGTCCTGTTTCTGCTAGCGGAAGAAAGTAAACTGCAAATACGCTCATCCTTTTCATTGCCCTGTCTTCTTTCTATCTTTTTCATTCTTTCCGTCTCTCCGTCTTTGTCCCTTTACCTTGCTGTCTTGTATTCTATTTATTGGAATATCGTTTTCAGTTCTTTCATTTTGGGCCGATCGAATAAAACTCTCCGCCACGCGAGCAAATAGCTCCTTCTGACCCCTAATCCTCTTTACCCACCGCCATCTCTCTTCCTTCGCACCCTTTCTCTCGCTCCATTCCCTTTCCACTCGCTCATCAGCCATATTCGATTCATTCCTATTAGCATAGACCATACTCAACTGAACATCCCAACCCCCACTTTCAATTAAACCCTCTTGCGTCTCTCATTCATTCACCACCTTGCACTCTTCCCTCTTTCCCTCCTTTCTCTTATTCACTCAATACATTGTTCAAGGCGTTCTGGATATTAGTCTGCCGGTGTGAAACCGCATCTGTGTGACAACCATGCCCAAGAACCGGGTTTCCTCTCCTACGGCTGCTGGCCATAACACCCAGGAAGAACGTCAGTCCTCAGAGTCCGGTGACGACCACGACCATGACCACGATCATGATGATGATCATGTTCATGATCACGACCACGACCACGACCACGATCAGGACCCAGCACAAGACCAGGGACAGGCCAATAATGCCACTGACGGAACAGCGCCCGTAAAGAGAAAACGACTGACCCAGGCGTGCGATCCCTGCCGCAAAAAGAAGATCAAATGCGGTAAGTGTCTTCGTTTCATGGGATGGCGACGGGCTGGATTGCTGGTTGGTCATCATGAATGTACAAAAAAGGACAACAACAACAAAAAAAAAAGATGGCGACAACAACAGCGCCGGCTTGATCGAGAGCAAGGTGTATTGTGTTCAATGGATGCTGCAGCCAAAACACTGGCATAGGTCCTCTTGGCAGCACGATCGGTACCACAAGCATGCAGGAACGAATCTTAACACGAGCCTTTGCTATGCATGATTATTAGATGGCGTAAAACCAAGTTGTGCCAATTGCACAAAGCTCAACGTCAATTGCACGTATCTGCCTAGCATGAAGAAGAGAGGACCTCGCCAGGGCTATATCGAGCTTCTTGAGAAGCGATTGGACAAGATGGAGCAGTTGCTGCAGCATGGACCAGCCGCAATTGACCCAGAACTCTTGGACTCGAAAGCGATCCTTAGTTCGCGCCTACGGCCAGGAAGCAGACGGTCTTTATCACCAGCAACAGATGGAGTACACGGCGAGTCTAGCACGAGGGGAGATCCTGAGGAACGATACTTTGGAACAACATCGGGATACAACTCGCAGTATACAGAATACGACAAGCAGAATGACCCAACCAAGCCAATCGTGGGGCCTAAATACAACTCACAATCGACACTACCTCACAGAGATCGGCCCAAGAACCCGATCTACGGCATCAAGGATGAAATCCCCAGAAAAGACATTCTCGACCACCTTATCGAACTCTTTTTCGACTCGATCTATTTCCAATTGCCCATTATCCATCCCGGAACATTCATGAAGCAGTACAAGGAGGGGAAGATTTCGCCAAATCTGCTGAACGCCATGTGTGCCGCCGTCGCCCGCTTTTCCAATCATCCCGATGTTGTCACCACCCCGGCATTTTTGGCAGGAGAGCCCTTTGCCACCAGTGTCCGTGGAATGCTGATCGACTCTATCGATATTCCCACGGTCTCAAATGTCCAGGCATTGGTGTTTCTCTCTATGTATGAATACGGTGCAGCCAGGGGCCCAAGGGCATGGATGTTTGGTGGTATGGCTTTCCGACAAGCTCAGGAGCTGGGTCTGAATCGCGAGGACAGTAGCCCGGTTTTCTATTTGAAGGGAGACTGGGTTATGCGTGAGACGCGACGGAGGACGTTCTGGGCATGTTTCATGCTGGACGTCTTGGCTTCGTCCTCATCGGGTAGGCCAAGGATGATGGATGAACGCGACTGCGAGGTCTTACTACCGAGCGAGGACCATGATTGGTGCGACGAGAGACCAGTTGTCACGGAAATGCTGGACGGCGGTGATGATTCTTCAGGAACCGAACACGAACCGGCAGCAGTACCAGAAGTAGCCCAGGACAAGCAAAACGAGGACAAACGGAATGAAGACAAAGCTGAGAGTGGACTGGATGTAACCCTATCGACGGATATAGCCGCGAACACCACCGAAAAGGCACAGGAGGCACTCGAACATAAGGATATCTCAACAGCATCGCCAAAGACCAGGAGGCAGAGCACAGGACATGCTCTCAGCTCGTTCGCGTATTTGATCCGCATCGTGGCAGTCTTAGGAAAGGTCTCTCAATACGTGAATCGACCACGATCGAAAAAGGCCATCCCACCAAATCAGCGAGGCTCAGAGTTCTCGGTGATTGATACCGCCTTGACTGCCTGGCACAAGTCCATCCCGCACCGTCTCGCATACTCATTGGAGAATGGAAAGATGGTCAAGGATAAGGGTGAGGGCTGCATCATTGTCTTTATGCATGTCATCTATCACACAGCAGTTGTTCTGCTCCATCGACCTATTCTCGCGGCAGATAAGGCTGCCTTCCCTCTCGACCCGAGCTTTGTGGAAAACTCAATTGCTCGATGTGCAGATGCAGCCAGCAAAGTTTCCGATGTTCTCGAATTCGTACAAGCCTACAGCTGTCCACCGCGAATCTTTATCTCGGCGTTTTTCGCTTACCCGGTGTTTACGACGGCGACCATGTATGGGCTGAGTATGCGATGGAAATAGCAATGGATCTATTTCCCATTGAATGTTGTCGCTAATATATTTATTTCGTTGCCAATAGTCATATCACAAATGCATTTGCATCAGATCCGGCTGTGGCATCCAGAGCGCGACGCAGCTTGAGTATCCACGTCAAGATCCTACAGACTATGAAGTCATACTGGTCCATGGCTGACAAGTTCTTCTATATTATCCGAGATCTGTACTCTATTCAATCCAAGATCAGCTCATCAGCAGCGGCATCCAGGGCAGCAGCCGCATCGCAGGAAGGCTCGGGAAATATTCATAACCAATCCGCAATGTTCTCTACTGGTAGAATCAGTGGATCGTCAGAATTGTTGGGCGCACAAAGGATACCGACATCGGAGACAAACAATGTATCATCAGAGCCCGACGGCGCCTCAACTGCACCGGAAGCAACTGGCAAACTGGCTTCAATCAGTTCTTTCCTCAAGAGTGACTCTGGTTTGATAGCGCTCTGGAGACGAGCCACAGAAATGCAGGTCTTGGATAAGGCAAAACAGGAACAAAGGCAGCTGTCGGTGTCGGAGGAGACACTGAAACGGTCTGTCAGTCTCGAAATTAAAAAAGAGTTGCACCCACAAGATAAAGCGCTACTGGAACATCGGGCGCGGATGAATGCGCTCGAGATTCAGCAAATCAACCAGGAGTTCGACAGGCGATGGAAGTCTAAGGCTGAAGAGCCACCATCATCTAGGAACAATGCCGCTGAAAATGGGTCTATCATGGAGACAGCTGGAGCTAAGCAGGATCCGACATCATCAGAAAAACGACAAAACGAAGAAGACTCCATCAACCCTAAGGGCTCAAAGCAGGCCAAGACATCGAGGGCAACGAAAATATCAAAGTCCACAGGAAGAAAGACTGGCGGACTCTCTTTATCCAGCACTGACGATATTGAACTGATGCAAGCGCCGAGTGCTGTGCCAGCTAATGCAGGTTCAAATCTCGGAGGCGGGAGAAATAGCCAGCAATCAAATGGGCAGTCAATCGACCAAACCACCTATCGTCATTCGATCCTGCAGCAGCCTCAACAATTACAGCAACAGGACTCGTATATACTTCAGCCAATGCAGATACAGCCACCTTCTGGACCATTGAATGAAGCAGGAAGGGTAACTATATCAACAGGAAATATGGGCAACCATTTGATGGATGTCTATGCGCAGCAACAGCAGCAGCAGGAAGCACTCTCGCAATCCATTGATATGATACAGAATGCCAACATCCAGAGACAGCAACAGCAGTTTCAGATACAGCAGGAGCAGGCGGCGCAGCTGTCATCACTCGCCTTTGGACCGCCAGGCGGATTCACCCCATCGTTCTTAGCATCCTCATCGATGTCGAGCCAGCAGCAAGAGTTCTCGCCCCAGGGAATACCATCTGGAACCGTATTTGGCCTGCCTCTGGTATACGGAAGCAACTATGGCAACAATCAAGCACAGAAGATCCAGACAGAGTCCTTGGGATCCTTGTTTGACTTCGCTTTGCCGCAAGGTGATATCTCGTTCCTGTCCAATTCGTTTCAAGTGACGCCTAATATGATGCAGGATAGCCTGGGATTCGGCAGTATGGGAAACGTACCCGTTCCTTCGTCGTCAACCAAGCCAATGGGACAGGCATCACAGACCCCAGGGTCTGGACCTATGAGCGACGAAATGAGCTCTGTTACGGGACTCAGTCCAGCAATCTCTGACACGAAAACTACGTCTTTAAATCGCACCATGGACTCGCCGAGCTCAGACTCTAGCAATCTGTTCAATATCTCACCAAGATTGCATAGCTTTCTCATGTCTGACGAGCCATACATGGGTGGCAATGGCGGTGCTGGCGTTAATGGAAGCGGGGTGAACAATAGTGGAGGTATACAAGCAACTCCAACGAATTTAATACGATACCTGCAGCTTCACCACCAGCAGGAGATGCAGCAACACGAGCTTCAGCAGCAGCAGAACATGCAGCCTGTACTAAATCAGCAGAATTCATTGATCTACGACGATTACTTTCCATGGAATCCGTTTTCGGCTCTACAGCAGCAGCAACAGCCCTCATTGCAGCAACAACAACAACAACAACAACAACAACAACAACATTCGTCAATGTAATTGCTATTTATTCGTGTACAAATATTAATAAAAACTCCTATCATATAATACCGCTGTCCTTGTGCGCATAAAATGTGGAGAAAACAAAGAGGGTTTAGGCATCCTTGAGGGTTGAGGCGAGCACCGCCTTCGTCCGCAATTGAGCTCTGAGATGTTTCCAGATATGGCCCGTGAACATTCCCGGAAGTGCTGCTAGGTTGGTTTGAGGTGCTACTCCAAGTACACCGAGCAAAGTGAAATTAAGTGTATGATGGGTGTCCAGGATGGCTTCATGCATATGAACAAGGATTCCCATCCGCGCGTCGTAAGCTAAATAAAAAAAGGGACCAATGTTTGCATCCATGCCATGGCCTTTGTTCCGTGGGAAGAAAAGTAGGACAAGTTGGTCATAGCTCACTCACCAATGCCCAGGGTTAACACCGCGCTGAATGCCTTTCTCTTCTTTTTCTTTCTTTTTTCTCTCTTTCTTCAACCGCAACTCCTGCACCCACTCTATTCCTTCTCTCATCCCTCTATTCTTTTTCCTCTCTTAACATCTGTTCTTTCATACCTCAAACCTTCTTTCCATATATCATAACATCACAAGTCGGCAACCATGGCTGATCGCTTGCACTCCGGCGTGCTGCCCCATACCGTCAAAAACACATCCGGATACATCGAAAATGCATTCCCAGGCAAGGAGGATCAGATGGTCCAGGTTACCGAGTACCTGAGTGAGAAGGCTTTTATCCCTGCTGCTCTTGCTCAGAACGAAGTGTCGTGGTTCTATGGGTAAGTTTAAAAGCCTGCTCCCTCCAGCTGGAAGCGCGTATAGCCAATGGACGCATGTAGTGACTCAGGAAATCAAAGTGAACGACGACAAGATGAGCCGTCGTGCTTGCTGATGAGAGATGGAATGAGCGGAATACTGACACAGCCAATTCACCTCCGCATTGAACAATAGGAACTTGGGTATTGACGACATGTACTTTGCCTCCGAGTCCGTCGACTCGATCGCCAACCACATCATGGCCCTCTATGGCGCAAAGATCTTCGCCTACACCAAAAACGATAATGGGCTCGACATCAACCTGGAGCGCGAGACCGAGGAGGGTGCTGTTTACATCCACACCTCCCACCCTGGCGTATCTCAGCTCTATGGTCCACAACATGAGAAGAGGTAACGAGGTTGATATGATGATATGCAAACACGAGGATCTTCATTGGCGAGGGGACCCATTATGTGATTGTTTTAAGTTAGGGGTTCTTTGGACAGCTTTTTTGTCATGCTTCCAAGCTAGATGAATGGCACGTACAATTGGCCGAAGAAAAAGGGAAAAAAAAAAGCGAAGGAGCCCAAGGGGAAACCCAATGGAATGATGGACATACCCGCTCCATCATGATTGTTGGATTTTGTTCCTTTATTCAGAGCTGTGAGCTGTGATAAAGAGAGTATGAAATTAGAAGCAACATTGGAGCATGGGAAGTAGGAGAAAGAATTGGGTGGTGCTTGCTGGACAAAAGGTTGAATTGGCTTTATTTATAGAAAAAAGACACAAAGATAGCAAAATAACGGGATTGACATGAGGAACAAGAGACAGCAGAAAAGACCAGGGAGGACACACGGGTAACTGACCTTATCTTCATCTTTCTCGTAGAATCGACGCCAAATACCTCGATGTCAGTAACACGGAGCGCGCCTACCGTCTCGAGTCCTACCGCTCCAAGGGCACTGTGTCGTCCTCATCCTCGACCCAGCTGCGTACCTACTTTGTGCGCGAGTGCTCCTTTGTGAATCCCGACCCGACCAAGGAGCAGGAGACTGACATCCGCGAGACTGCCGACAAGAGCTTCCTCGAGAAGGCGACCGAAAACACCCTCGAAATCTACTCTGCCATCATGAGGATCGCCCTCAGCAGAACTGGTCCTGTCATTGAGATGTTCGAGGTTGAGGGCTCCCGCGAGCGTCGTCTTGTCGTGGCCTACAAACAGCAGACGACCCAGTCCTTCTTCTCAGCCATCTCGGATCTGTACCACTACTACGACCTGTACTCGACCCGCAAGTACGTCGAACAGTTCTCGAACGGTATCACGATCATCTCGCTCTATCTCAACCAGATCCCCAAGTCGACTGCACCGCCAATTGAGCACTCGATCCACCAGATCATCAAGGAAGCTTCGCTGGTCTACTGCTTGCCCATAACCCCTCTCCAGAGTTTCTTCCAGACAAATAAGCTATCGGTCCAAGAGTCGATCTACGGTTACATTGGCTGGATTTTTGCCCAGCACTTCCTGAACCGTCTCGGAAGCGAATACGTCTCGCTCGTCAACATCCTCGATACCAGTAACTCGACCCATCAGGATGTTCTCACTAAGATGAAGAAGCGTCTCCGCACCGATACCTTCACCCGCGACTACATTCTCGAGATCATCAAGACCTACCCCGAGCTCGTCAAACTGCTCTACATCAACTTTGCCATGATCCACTATGTCAACCCAGCTGTCAATTCGCTCAAGCCCACTCTGTCGTACCAGCGTCTCCGCACGGACGCCATCTTGACTGAGGAGGAACTCTACGAAAAGATTCGCCGCACGACCTCTAACTCGCACGAGCTCATGGTCTTTGAATCGTTCCTGATCTTCAACAAGCACGTCCTCAAGACTAACTTTTACCAGCCCACCAAGGTTGCGCTGTCCTTCCGCATGGACCCATCGTTCCTACCCGAGATCGAGTACCCTACCAAGTTATTTGGCATGTTCCTTGTCATTGGCTCCGAGTTTCGTGGTTTTCATCTGCGTTTCCGAGATGTCGCTCGTGGAGGAATCCGCATCATTCGCTCACGAAACAGAGAGGCGTACTCGATCAACTTGCGCTCACTCTTTGACGAGAACTATGCCCTTGCTGCCACACAGCAGCGTAAAAACAAGGATATTCCTGAGGGCGGCTCCAAGGGAACGATTTTATTGGATGTCAACCAGCAGGATAAGCCTTTGGTGGCGTTTGAGAAGTACGTCGATGCTATTCTGGACCTTTTGATCCTCGGACAGTCCCCTGGCATCAAGGAGCGTATCGTTGATCTGTACAAGAAACCCGAGATTCTCTTTTTTGGACCAGATGAGGGTACTGCCGATTACATGGACTGGGCATCTGCTCATGCACGAGTTCGTGGCGCCTCCTTCTGGAAGGCCTTCACTACGGGCAAGTCGCAGTCCTTGGGAGGCATTCCTCACGATACCTATGGTATGACGACTCGCTCTGTCCACCAGTATGTCCTGGGTATCTACCGCAAGCTGGGTCTCAAGGAGGAGAACTGCTCTAAGCTGCAGACTGGAGGTCCAGATGGAGACTTGGGATCAAACGAGATCAAGATCTCGAAGGACAAGACCTGTGGTATTGTCGATGGATCCGGAGTGCTATACGATCCCGAAGGCATTAACCGCACGGAACTCAGCCGTCTGGCTGAGAATCGTCTTATGATCTCGAACTTTGATGTCTCAAAACTGTCGCCCAAGGGATTCCGTGTGCTGGTAGATGAGGTGAACATCAAGCTACCTTCGGGCGAGGTCATTGACGATGGCCTGTCGTTCCGCAACAACTTCCATTTGAACCCTATGGTCCGCTGCCAAGTCTTTGTCCCTTGCGGTGGTCGTCCCGAGTCTGTGGACCTTCAGAATGTTGGACGTCTTTTGGACCACGAGAACCATCCACGGTTCAAGTACATTGTCGAGGGCGCTAACTTGTTTTTCACTCAGGAGGCTCGTCTTCGCCTGGAGCGTGCTGGTGCGATTGTGTTCAAGGATGCGTCCGCCAACAAGGGGGGCGTGACCTCTTCGTCGCTGGAGGTCTTGGCTGCGCTGGCATTCACGGATGAGGAGTTTGCTGAGCACATGCAGGTGACGGAGGATCACATCCCAACGTTCTATCAGGATTATGTTAAGGAGGTACAGACGATCATCGAACGCAATGCACAGCTCGAGTTCGAGGCCCTGTGGAAGGAGCACCAGCGCACGAGGACACCTCGCTCGATTCTTTCGGATGAGCTGTCTTTGGCGATTGTGAACTTGAACGAGAATTTGCAACATACATCATTGTGGGACAACCTGCCACTGCGCAAGGTGGTCTTGGAGGAGGCGTTCCCGAACCTGTTGTTGAAGCAGGTTGGACTCGACCAGCTCATGAACCGTGTGCCTGAGAATTATGTGCGTGCGATCTTTGGATCATACTTGGCGTCGCGCTTTGTGTACAAGTATGGCACAGAACCAAGCCAGTTTGCGTTCTTTGAGTTCATGACGCCTTACTTCTCCAAAATCCAGTGAACGAGATAAATCGCCCCCTTTACACCCCACCCACCCATTTTTGCACACGAAGTTGTATATTTTTACTTTCCTTTCTATTCATTCTTTTCCTTTTTTATGTACAAAGTGAGTCGTTTAGATATCCAGATGTCAGTCTCGTTCAGGTTTTTTTTTTTTGTAGTCTACTGTCGGCTCATGATGCCTATCCTGAATCACAAAGTTTGTGTGATACATATGCTTTTCGATTTGCTCCCGAAATGTGGGGTTTGGGCGCAGCAATTTTTTTTATATTCCGTCGGACAGTGAAACAATCGAGATTCGTTGCGAACTTGTAGTCCGCGACAGTAGATGCTTCTTAATCATTGACGATCTCATCTTGCACTATGAACGCGACGATATCGATGGATCGTTCTTTTTTTTTTTTTTTTGTTTTTCCACCTATTACTAAATGGTTGTTGAATGCTGCTGCTCGGTCAATGTATTGTACTTCACACCCTTTCCAAGTGCGAATTTTATTGGATTGCTCCTACAGCTCCTCGCCGACTACATTATATTATTGGGGAAGGGAAGACACAGTGTGTCGAAGATCGATAGGGAATTGACGAGTACTGACGAGGATTATCATGGGCATGAATAAGGACATGCTAGAGGTGCTTTACGGCGGCAGTTGACGCAGGAGAGGAAGTATATGTCCATCATTCGGGATGAAAAGGAACTCTAGAAAGTAGAGAGACCGCCATTTCACGTGGCTGTGCCATTAACTCACCGTCCCTTTGAGCAGAAGGAACAGGCGGAAGAGGGATGATGGACAGGGGCAATGGTAGCTGGTTGAGAGAGTAACAATAAGCAAGGGAGATATCCTATGTGACTAGGAGGTCATCGATCTTCATGCCATTGATGTCCTAATTGAGCAGTGTCATGTTCGGCAGTAATAAAGCGGAACCCATGGGCATTACTGCCTCGAATGGACCGGCGCTAGCGGCGTTGGAGTTAAGGCAGGAGTCGTTGTTTGGGATTGCCGAAAGCTGTTGGGAGCTCAATGAAAAAGAATGGCGAAAAAGAGGAGTGGAGGTTACGGCTCCACACTCAGAGAGCATCTATAAGATGTAAAGTGCAGAAATATGGTCTAATAATAATAGGGATAGGACCCCGAATATGCTTCGTGTCTGATGATCTGACCGGCCTCAACTCGGTCCGCGATGAACCTCAGCCCTTCGCTAACTGCTTAATCATGTTCAGCCTCTGCAGTACGCTCCATGGCGGTTGGGACGAGCAGCCTCTGACAATACTGCTCAAAGTGTACTTCGTATGCGGTGTTCGCTTGCGGATGAAACTTGCTGAGGACTAAACGCTATCGTGGGACCTCCTCATGCAAATGGCCTTTGTAGCGAGTCCGCGATCCATTTTTTTTCCGTTCCAGATAGCGCTGGCCAGCACGAGTATGCAGCGATAACTCGCTCGTGATCTTCCCTCTCTGCTGAATCGTTGAAGCACAACAGTTGTTGCGTACAGATATTAAAGAGTTGCGTGGATAGACAACTACCCATCCTTGAACTAAACTGCTAAACAATGATTTGCGTTTTTCCTTGGCTGTTGATGCCTTCCTCCAGGCCCGAACACCCGAATAAAAAGTAGCACCATTGCCTTTTTGCTTCCAGCAAGTTGATTGGCTGCGGTGGCCAGCAATGTCGCTGGCTGCGTGAAGACGGGCGTAGCGATGGCGGAAGTGGAGCGAAGAGAAGAGTAGGGATAAGAGGAACATGGCCCTTCCAACCAGGCCTGGGTAGGAACTGCCTTTGGCTGCACGTCCGTGAGTCCGTGCGTCCGTCTGTGTCGGCCCCTCAACCGAGCGCGTCTTCCATAGATCCTCCAACCTTATTTTTTTTTCGCTCGTGGGCTTGACCCATGTCCTGGTGCAACTGCCGCCCTCATTCCTTCTCACTGTTTCTCATTCCCCTTTTTCATCACCAACAGGAGACATGCATTTCTCTGTCCTCTCGTTCCCACTCTCGCTCTCAGTGGCAGCATTAACCGCTCTGAGTAGCTCTGCGATCGCTGCCAAGATTCCCATTCGACCCGTCGTGTTCTACCATGGCATGGGTGACTCTGCTCACTCCGACGGTATGCTGGAGCTCTTTGCTTCCATCCAGGAAATCGCTCCAGAGATTTTTATCCACAGTATCGCTGTACGTTCTTACGCAACTAGGGCATCCTATAATGCACTGAAGCGGGGCTTTCTTTTTTTTTTTTACTGACCTTAAGAGACATTTCTTTATAATCCATTGTCTAGCTGGCAACATCCGAGGCTGAAGACCAGCGGGCGGGGTTCTTCGGAAACGTGAATAAGCATGCAAGTTTATTTTATCTCACAACGACACTCTACACTCTAGCATTAAAAGGTATTACTCAATTGCCCACACTCTAACCGCTACCATACCGTCTTTCCATCTCCCTTTCTCGATTACAGATTGATGTTGTCTGCCACCAACTCAAGGCAGTAAAGGAGCTAGAGGGTGGATTCAATGCCGTCGGATTCTCCCAAGGAGGCCAGTTCTTGCGTGCGTACATCCAGCGCTGCAACGATCCACCCGTCCACAATCTTGTGACGCTCGGTTCGCAACATGGTGGTGTCTCTGATATCCCGGGTTGCATGCTGGAGGACCCATCCTGTCGCCTGATGCGCTCCATTGCCAGGAGTGGTGTCTACAGTAGATATGTCCGCGACCACATCGTTCAGGCCCAATACTACAAGGTATCATATTGACGGTCGATAACGAGGAATAGGAACAAGGAACAAAAAGGCATTTGACTCTAGCTCTCGACTGTTCTCACTGGTTAGGATCCACACAACTTGCAAACCTATCTGCAGCGAAACATCTTTTTACCGGACATCAATAACGAGCTGACACCCAAGAATGCAACCTACAAGAAGAACCTTTCCAGTATTAACAAACTAGTTATGTTCTTGTTCATGGATGACATCACCGTCAAGCCCAAAGAAACCGCCGTAAGTCAGCCCGCACATGTCTCTTTCATTCCATCTGTGGACGCGGACTTGGACTTGTAACTAAACAAAAAAAAAAAACTCTTAATGCTAGTGGTTCGGATTTCAAGACGAGACTGGGGACATTGTCGATCTGGAGGATCAGGACCAGTACAAAAAAGACTGGCTGGGCCTCAGGACCATGGACCAAGCCGGCAAACTCGTATTTGATATCATGGAAGGTGAACACGTAGGTTGACGCCCAACCAGATTTCGTCCGCTCATGTCTTACTCTTGGTTCTAATATCCACGCTCCCCATACTTTTTATAGATGCAATTCTCGCTCGAAGACTTTAATGAGAGGATCACTCTCCCATATCTCCTGGAGATCGAAGACGGCGATGACAACGATGGTGATGATGGCCGCAAAGGAAAGAAGAAACATCATCGCAAGCATGGAGAGGACAAGAATCACCAAGGAAAACACCATAAGAAGTGCCATAAGAAGCATCATGGAAAGCACCGACAAGACATGGTGGATCAATCCGAGATCGTTGTTGACTGGCAGATCGACCTACAGCAGCAAGTCCTTTGAAAATTGCGTCTTCACAAATATGCAGCGTTGTATCTACATGCCATATAAAAAGGGGGAATATCGTCGTTGTCCGCATGCTATTTATTGTATATGCCTCATTCTTAGCATGAAAAACTATTAAATAATGTCCATGATGCCGAGGATATGTGAGGCCTCGCTCAAGCATGTGCCATTGGGAGGATAGACATCAAGTCAATGATATGGATGACCGATGGGTTCCTCCTGGCAATGTCCTGCTGAACAACCACAGCCCAGTGCTGCTCAGCCTGCATGGAGAATTGGACTCTCTTGTGGCCTGTCCATGAAACCGAGGTCAATTCAATCCACTCTGTAGGCTGCCGCACTTGGCGTTCCTCCGCCTTGACCCGCTCAGGATGTCTATTGAGCGGTTCCGTAGGCGCTTGGGGAGTGGTTTCCGAGGCGTTCGGTTTGACAGTACGATTATCTTCAGAAGATGTCGAGGGCGAGGAAGACAAATCTGCTGGCGGGGAGGACAGCGTGGATTGCGAAGAAAATATATCCGCATACTCCATGTCAGCTTTATCCTTTTGTTCGTCGTCCTTGCCAACATTCGATGCCCCATCTCCTTTCTCGCTCTTCTGTAGGTTCTGCTGCAGCAGCAGCGATTGATGCTGCATACCGATTTCGCGTTGCGAAGGCGCATCCAACAAAGCAAGTTCGAGCACTGCATTGGGCTTCCGGATATCCCACAGACAAAGACTGTCCTTCCCATCGCTCTTCGTCTGACAAGCAACGAATCGTGGTGATGAATAAGCGAACGAAATCGACCTATTTTTTTCGCCAATAGCCAATGATTGTTTGGTCAATCCTATGCATAACACGTTAACACATCACATACGATACGATAGCACTGCTAAAAAAACACTTACTCTGAGCCCTTGTACTTGTGAACAAGTTCGATAGAGTCACCCTTCATCACATACAAACCACATCGCTCGCCTTTCATCTGCTCGGAATCGCCGACCTCTGTATCGCACATCTTGAGGATCGTCAAAATTGGCTGGTCTGAAGGCAATACAGAATCGGGCTGAAGAACATCATTGCATTCTTTGAAGAACTGTGCTGGAACCGTCGCGGATACGATGGATGGCATCATCGCAGAGGCAGTCAGGACAGGGGATGGAAGAATCGATAGGACAGATGCGGTATTCACCGTAGACACTGGCTCCGAGGGCCTTTGCAGGTCCCTATACAAGCACAAAGGAGACCATCAGTACTTGCTTGACATTGACCTTGCACATGCTCTTCATGTGCTCGCGCGTAAACAACTCATTACCATAAAACTATATTGGTTCCGAACGAACACAGGATCAACGACGTTGTGTTGCGAACCTTCACAATCGAGCTGGCAACTTTGTTTGATGGATAGCACACCTTCTGAGGAGATGTACTCATTGACTTCAGGTCGCCATCAGGGATTGGGATCAAGCAGATTGTTCCTGGTTCGTCCACCCCAAAAACAAGCTGGTAAGCGACCGATTTTGGGCTACCTTGATGGTCTTGCCGTTCGGCAATAACGCCATGGCAGCTCAAAAATGGTTTAGGTCCTCTCCAAGTAACGCAGCACTGCGGTTGACCGAGCTGATTCAAGTCGCCAATGTCCTCCAACGAAACTTTGACAAACGAGCGCTCCTGAGAGCTCAGAACCACAGCGAAAGAATCATCTGGAGCAAACATGACCTAGTATGTGAATGCATGAATGAGCTATCACTAATACCTGAACACATTTAGAAACCAATGCAAATGGTTTATGGTTGTCGGACCATGCTTACCTGTATCGGACATGATGAGGCTTTTTTCACCTGAACACACCTACGCCACCTGCTCTCGGGTAGAGTGTTGAAATCTTGCAGTTGCCAAAATTCCACATGTGAGGTAGTCTCAACGGCAATCCATCGCTCCTTGTTTCCGCAAATGACAGATGAGACTTCGCCAGTGTAGTCGTCAATACACCATACTCCGTCCGAAAAGTTGGTACTCTGAATCACTGCGTTGCCAAGGTCGGGTCTCATTTTCGATATAATGTCGCGTGTATCCCGTGCATCGCTAGTCGATTCCGACCCAGCTTGATCATCGACAGGCTCCTCAGGCAGATCGCGCAACAGAAAACCAGGCATAGGTACTGTTGCCTCCGCTTCCTCTTGCTGGTCCTCAGAAACGTCGCCCAGTAGAAAACCGGGTGCAGGAAATGTTGCCTCTTCCTCCTGCTGCTGATCTTCCCATACATCGTCCAATAAGAAACCAGGCGCGGGAAGCGTCCGCTCCTCCTCATTCTGGTCCTCCAGTGCATCATCCAGCAAGAAATTCGGCGCAGGGATGGTTGCCTCCTCGTGTTGATCATCCAGTACATCGCCCATTAAGAAACCGGGGGCCGGGAAAGTCGCTTCCTCTTCATCATCACGTGCATCCTCTGACGCATCAGCCGTCAAGGGATCACGCATAGCAGCCTTCTCCTCCTGAGAACCCTGTATACTGTACAGATCATCCTCAGAGCCTTGCGAGTTCGGTATCTCCTCATACCCAACACTGCCGATGCGTGCCTTGACCGTAGACGTACTGCATTCCGTCTTGATAAACACATCCAAATCGTTGTCTACAGCGTCATCTTCAACACTGGGAAGAATCTCGATAGCCCCTGTACCGAACTGTCTCGTGTTCGTCGTCGGCACCTTTCTGCTTGCTGATGACAGCGATATGGGCACCTCTTTCGCCCAAATTTCGGACTCCTTTTCCTTAGCTGGCTGTCGCAAAAGTTGGGTTGCTGGCGCTTCTGGTGCATCAGGCACCTCCGTAGTCTGTTCTTGGCTCGGAGTAGGCAGTTGATCGGTCCCAGTTGCTTGTCTATCGTTGTCCGTAAAGATTGCTAATCGCTCCTGAACTGGCTCCTTTTTGACTGATGCAACCTTGGCGCGTTTGTTCGGGTTCTTGGTCGCTAAAGCGATAGTCGAAGCAGGGGTCGAGTATAATCCCGATTGTTGCTGCGCCTTGGGTGTCGATTTCAACTCTGAGGTAATAGTCGCTTTGGTGTTGTTTTTGGTTGCGTCAGGATTTCGTATAGCACCCTTGCCCTTAGGATCTGAAACCCGAGTGGTCTTGTTAACGATATTGGTGTTGTTTCCAAGCACCTTCCTCCTTGGATGATCAATGACATGTGGATCCCTGTTCTCCTTGTCTGAGTCCTCCCCGTTGTTTTTGGCTTTAAGTCGAGGTCGCTTCTTTTGTACGTTTTCTGGATCCTGGTAAACCTCCATCTTCGGCCGTTTCCTGTCTCCCTTTTTGATCGAACTTGCCACCAATCCACGCGCCGAAGTCGACTGAGTACTAGCTGGCACCAGATTGAGGCTGGCCGAAGGATGCAGTGGCGCTGATGTGACGATTGGCGTCCGTTTCGGGTTCATTGCAGACTTGGCCTTGCTCTGACTCGGTTTCGAGGGTGTGCGACTATCCGTCTTTGCTGCTGATGATCGTGGTTGTGTTGCTGGGTATATCCTTGATGGGCTTTGAGAAGATGCCGCTGCCTTTCCGCTGGGTTGAGAGGAGGCCACCTTCTCTTGTCTTGAGCCGCTTATGCTGATGCTGTTGCCACTGGTGGTGGGTTCCTCAATAAGAGGCGGCCCTGCAGGCTGCGAGTAACGAAGAAGACAAGGCAGCAGCAGCTCCTTGATTTTCACGAATTCCTCAAGTTCATGAGCTGTCAGCGCGCGCGTCTGAGTGGAGATCACGCAGCAAGAAGGAACGATCAATAGACAATTCCTACGATCTTGATCCAAAAAAGGACAGGCGAGTGATGGTGAAGCGATTCCTTACTTGACTGGTTATGATGTATTGCTTTATATTCTGCTGAAGAACCAGCATTTCTGCACCGGACAGGACTTGATTTGCAGTCGACTGCGCAAGCGCATTTGATCGGCCGGTCTGCTTTCTTCTGGCCGTACTCATCAAACTGAGAGTGGGGTGGTGATCAGTGTCCGTGGGAAGGGCAGAGGTGGGGGGATATCAAGGGTCAGCGGCGATGGATGAAGGTGGAGAGGAGAGCGGCAAGGCTTTTTTATTTTATTTTGTCACCTGCCCTAAACAACGCGTTTCTAAAGGCGTTCAAAACTAAAATCCGAAACGCGCCTTTGTGTTGGAATCCAGCTCCTGGCTACGCTGGCTCTGCTTCCATGCTGCCAAGGAGGGATGGCTTTCGGCATTTTGCTTGACCTTCCAGAGGCTAGGCGTGAGTTCTGCAGAGAGCGGTGCCTCAACGCCCTTGGGCACCAGCAACAGGATCCTGTTGATCACCGAGACAGTCTTGAGGTCCGCCAGCGTAACGCGATGCCCAACATAGTGGCCATTGTCGCCATTCTGTCTCAAATGCTCCTCATGGATAGTGATCCACTTCGAGAGGACCTCCTCATAGAACTTTTTTGCTTCCTCTGCTCGCACCTCAGGTTTGGCTGCTGCGACTCTAGGGACGAATCCCTGGTAGAGGACATCGGTGCTGTAATAGTATCGATTGACAAGATGTTCCTCCCAGATGTTGGATCCCAGCAAGTTGAACTTTAGGGCCAAATAGCGCTCGATCGCATTGGACTCGGCCAACTCGAGGATGGTTCCGGAAGATGTGTGCTCGTACACTATAGGGACCACGCGGAAAGGCGTCTGGGGCTTCTGCACTGGCCAATCCTACAGAGGATGGGGTTGTGACGCATTAGGTCTACATTCCATGTATCTGAAACTGACTAGCACTCGTACTCAAAAGGCTTACAACAGGGAGCTCCTCCCACTTAGCGCCGCTGTAGGCAAGGATGTCACGGATCAGTTCGCCGCGGCCATGAAGGGGAAAGTACAGAAGCTGAAAGGTCGAGTTGGTTGACTTGGCAGCCTCGGCGAGGGCATCAGTGGAAGCCTTAGTAACAGTGGGTAGGACGTTGGATGGAGACATTTTTATGAGCGGAAGGAAGATGTCACTTTGGTGACTAAGGAGAAGATAGGTATTTGTGTGAAATATAGCTAGTGGTGAACATTCAAGGTATCCTTTTTATACGTCCGCGTCGATATTAGCGTCAGTTGGCGCAATCGTCAATCGTCCATTACAGCTCAAAAATGGGGCATATCTCAGGCAGCGCACACTCCAGTAACCGAAAAGAGTCATCCGCCACATTTATTCGTGCTTGCTCAACGGCGCTTCAAGCGCTGTTACTTCCATTTCGTTTTCTAGGACCGTGTGTCTGATAACAAAAAGGAAGAGTCCATCCTGCAAGCAGCGTGGCGTGTTGCACAGATCCATTGCGCCATAACTTGGGATCTTGAACCATTTTAATCAGAGAACGGAAAATGGCAACTCGGACTGAGCCTACGCTTATTTCCTTGAAGATCAGAATTCAATCGGACCCTTGTAAGGTAGCTAGAAACACCCTAATGCTCGTGGCGTTTGACGTGCTTTACATGCCGAATTACAAATTCGCCTGTTGCCACCAACCTTATTCCCAGATTGTCTGTGCGTCGTTGTCGCGTTTATTTTATTTGTTGGGCAGTACCGATCTCTTCAACAGCGCTCGTAAAATAGGAGGTATGCACGACTTGCTAAGACATCCTGTAGACTGGACAACCGAACACTCGTATCGCTGCATGCAATCCACTGCCTATTATCGATCACTTCTTCCTCCTCCCTCTGTTCCCCAGCAGCTGCATCGACCACATCCTTGTCAGATCCAGCGATATCTACCGATGCCAATGAGGCCGATGAGCCCTTAGTCTTCTTCCCCTCCTTTTGCTGCGCCGATATAACTGCCAATGAGACATCAGGCAGCTCATAGCCATTCACGTCCATTATCGACTTCTTGTTTATCTTCTCTTTTTCCTCCACGGCAGGCTTGGACGCCTCGGGCAGAGCGACCTTGGATGACAAGACGTAGTTCGTGTAGTGCCCTCCAGCCAGCGTGCCCATATGTACGACCGCTCCATACAGTCGGTACTTCTTGGAGAGCCCGTCGTCCTGTGAGTGTTCGTGGTCTTCATCTTCATCTTCGATCTCGCTCTTGGGTAAGAAATAGGGGCTCATATCGAGTTCTACAGGAATGTCAACATGATCCTCGATTTTACGCATCAAACCGAACCGTCCAGACTGCTCAAATCGCTTCAAGTGCAGGACCAATGTTGGCGGGAGCTGTGAGATCAAATATCGCTTGTACGCCTTGCGGAAGATGTACTTTTCTTCCTCCTCCTTCTTCGCCGGCTTCTTGGCTGCAGCTGTGGAGGTCTTCGTAGGAATACTGTTACCGAACCGATCTGCCTGCTCGTTTCCTTCTTCGCCGTCGTCCGATTGCGATTCCATTCCTGAATTAGATGCGTGATTTTTATCTTGTTTTCTTGTGGACTCTTCGATTTTATCAGCCTCCGGTATACTCTCCTGATCTCCCTTGTCCTCATCACTGCCTTCTTTGTCGCCCTCTTGATCTCTCTTGTCCTCATCACTGCCTTCTTTCTCGCCCTCTTGATCCTCCGGTTGCTCAGCCGAAGCTTCGCCATTTTGCTTGGATCCACGAATCAACTCGAAGCAATTCTCACAAGCAAACTTGTTGTCGTCGTCTAGGCAGTCGACACTCGTGAACTGGTTCAAGGATCGCTGGATTGAAAGTGTCTCGGAGTCGGAGCTGCCAATGTTCCTGAGCATTTTCTCGACGTGTCGCATATGGGCCTCCGAAGGTTTCTCTAATTCTGGGATTGGATCCTTTTCGTCCAGAGAAAACTCGCTGATTGAAGAAGGTCCTGCTTCCGTGGCGACAGATGCCTGCTTCGATGCCACAAAGCGAGCCTTCAGACTTGATCTCGCAGATAGCCCACTCTGTGTGAGGCCACGCACAGGTAATGATAAATCGAAAAAGTCCTCGGGCGCATACGAACACTATGATTGAATAGAACATCAGCATAATTGTTAAGTTACGGGAACTATTTTGTCACTTCAAAATGAAATACTTCGGATCTTCGAAACGTCTTTACCTTCTTGCATGCGTCGCAGACAATAACACTAACGAGTTTTCCTGAGAAGCAGCTATCAATGAACGGCACATATTTGGGCACGTTCTCTGCCTCTTTCTTTTCAGAATCCGCTTCTTCTGTGCTGTCCTCCGTGTCATCCTCCGTGGAGCCCTGGCTATTAAACTTCTTCTCCTCCTCTGCTTCATTTGCAAGCTGCCTCTTGATCATGTCCAGCTCTTCTTGCTTGATTCCATCAAATAAATATCGCATAAGTTCCTGACTGTCTTGCTGTTTAAACCCACGGAATACCTTCCACTTTTTTGTAATCTGTGTAAAGATCTCTCGAGGGGCGACAGTTCCGCCTTGTTGCTTCCACATCGTACTCAAAAACTCTTTGAGGTTCGTAGTCAGAGGTCCGAGTCCTGCATCAGTACTAGCGGCGAGGGACTTTGGAAAAACAGCAGATTCATTCCCGGTATCAGACAGAACGGTCCTTAGTGACCTTGTCTCCGTCAAGACCTAATGAACGATGACGATGACGATGACGGATAAAAATTATGAGAATCCTGCGATTATAAAGTGGAAATGCTAGCACAGAACCAAGCGCTGTGATTACCTGGGCAACAGAGTTGAAGAAGCATGTGTTTCCCAGGTTCTGGAGTCCCGGAGTGAACACTTTTGCCTTGGGTGTAGTTGCAGTAACAGCAACGGCTGTGGTTGTGGTACTGTGCGATCCTTTTGTCTTCTTGGATGTCGCAGCAGAAGCAGCTGTGATAAGCAAGCGGAGAAAATTGGTTGGATGTAGATCAGTACCACAATTTCTGTCAGCAAATCAACCAATGTGAATAACCGCGATCCATTGTTTGACATGCATACCTATCATCTTGGCTTGCTTGATCTGAAGGATCTTCTCAAAAGTGGTCTGGCACTCCTGAATGACCTGGTTTCTGTTCTTTCCTGGCACAACCTGGTCGTCGCAGTCGTAGCACCTAAGAGTATACCCAAGATATATCGCGTTGTTAATGCCGATCTACGGAGTGAGCATTCATACATACTCAGCATGTCCACATACCAACAATCCATGTTTCCCAAATTCATAGCCAAAGGATGATTGTTCTTCTTTTCCTCATTGTGTGCCAGGGCGTGCTCTTTGATGGCTCTCCCACAGTTGATCTCGCAGCAGGTCAGACACATCCACAGCGATTCTGCCGGCAAAGCCTCAGTCGAACTATCCGCATTTGAGAGCGAAAGATCAACTAAGGATGAGTTCAGCCGCTGGATCCGTTTCTCAGTCTTGATCTCGGCATTGATGCACCCTTGGCAATGATCCCAATCCTTTTGTTGACCAAGCCCCTTTCGAAACTTTGGGAGTTTGATGGCGTTCTTAATATGTTGGCATTTTCCATCTTTTCCTGTCTTTGATTGCGGGGCTGTGAGCTCTTCCGATCCTGTTGTTGCTGTTGATGAATCGTCGGTCTTAATGGCTTTTTCGCTCTTTTCTAGAATAGGATCCTTGACGGAGTCATTTGTTGGCAACGAAGGAGGTGAGGCCGGATTGCCGCTCGGTACCGAGCCATTGGGAACGGCGCCTTTATAAGACGATCCAGTGAGGATGTCTGCCAGAATAGCATCATCTTGAGCGTGGCATTTGAAGAGGGGAAATGTGAGTCCGGGGCCTTATAGCGGACAGGTCCAAACGCGCACTGCGCCAAAGAAAAAATTGGTCTCAAGATACCTTCAGCAAAGTCGTCTTTGCTGATCCGCCGTCCTCCCTTTTTCTTTTTTGCCCCCATTGTCGTCGCTGAGATCTGTAGTGAAGGTGGAGTGAAATCAGTGGATGAGCGAGGCGATGGTGGATCAAAGACAAAAGGATCAGGAGAAAGTGTGTACGCGCAGATCAACAAAAATCAAAGCTCAACTGAAGTGTGACCGGTGGCATGCTTGAAAGTGGTATGAAGCGCACTCATGACTGGGACCCATAACATCCTTTTCTTTCATACATGTCCTTGAATCATATAGCTGAAAACGCCCGATGCACATTTAAATGGTCGCTTTTTACAGTATGGATGCGCTTTACTTCGATTTGCTACTGTTGTCGATGCTTTGATCCATCCTCCTCATATTCGGTTTGCCTCGCATCGAGTCAGCGTTGCCTATACAATGCTTGGAGATCGCTGTATTTCTATAGATCACGCTCATTCAAACATTTTCATAAAGAAACAAAGGCGCTTCTGCTTAAATGTGGGTAACAGTTTTTGTGCGCCAGACCCAGGATTGATTTAAGCCTGCCGAGGGAAGAAAAACAGAATAGAGACTCAAGAAACAACATCAAGTGCTCGTCGCAAATAACCTTATCCGCTACGACTACGCCCAAGCAATCACCACCAATCAATTAGCCATCATGTTTGCATGGTTAAATATACACACCACGTTGTACCAAATGTAAAAGAGAGTGGCGCCGTGTAGGTTGGGGGGCTTAATGGGAATGCCGTTTATGTGTGTACGATGAAAAGTGTTTAATAATGATTCGAATGATGTTGCGTAAGGAACGGAACCTATGATCTTATTTGCGCCGGAGCCGCGCAACTATGGGTCTTCAGTGAGTCCATGCCAGCGGGCATGCGACCCACCGATAGCTTGAGGCCCTCTGTGAGAATGTTAGTAAGTCGAAGATTCGATCGTACTAAAGCCGAAGATTAATCGCTTTAGGAACCAGTTACCCAACCCTCCAGAGGAAGCGCAATCCAGTTAAGCTCAATCCCCTCATTCGATATCAACTGCACAAACGGATCGCATTGACAGCCATAACATGATGCGTTCGACATCAGCCTCGGTTTGGATCACTCGCGCGTGCCATCAACCATTAGTTGAAGAGCATTGGCCTTTGTAACAGCGGCATTGAACTTGTGTAAATCTTTCAATATCTCACCCTAGCATACCATGACATTCAGTTCCTGTATATATTTGGCCTGGATCGTTGCTTCATAAAACCGCTTCATCATAGCGCTTGAATGCAGCGAGATTGCAATCCCGTCGGCATGCTCAAAGAAGGAGCTCTTGTTTGCCTCAACAACATCCCGCAGCCTCTGAATCATAGGCTCGCGGTAACTCTCGCGATAGTGTTTTATGTACACCCACTTGGGATGTGCCTTGAGTGTCACGATTAGGTTGAGACAGCTTTTCTTTTTTTTCAACCCTCTCAAGAATAGCGGAACTGAACTGCAACTTTCGGCCTCATTCAAAAAAAAAAAAAAAAAAAAAAAAAAAAAAAAAGAGGTGTGTACGGGTTCTATGGATCTTTGCGCGTAGTAAACCGGTGTCTTGAGAAATCCCACCTTTGTGAATCAAGTGGTGGGGTTACTTTTTGATGAATGAGATATAAGCAAAAATTTGAACTCACCAATTTTTACATGGGTTTAATGCGGGCTGTTCTGGATGTTTGGGGGTCTGACACCATAGCAAAGTTGCATCCTGCTGCCAAAGATAATGGTAAACTTCATTTAGTGCGAACAGCTTCGAGAATAAGTTGATTTCACTCTTGGCTGATTCCTGGAACCACAACCTTTTGTTCAGCTCAACTAATTGGCCAATAGTAGTGCAATACTATTATGGCAGCCAGCTACGTATCAGGTCATAAGCACTATGCGCTCCCAGCCAACGCTTTCCACGGGGCATGCGAGTAGATAGACTGGTTTACATGCTGAAGACGATTCAGGACCTTTATAGACCGCTCTTTGACAAAAATTGTTCAGAAGTGCAGTTAGTACGAATTGCTTTCGTTCAGGGACTTCAAACTGAAGGCTATCCGCGATTCTTCCACAGGCTCCTTGCAATATGTGGTGCAGGGGCTGCATTTTTATCTGTGAATGATGGTTTTATTAAAGGATAATCCCCTGTACCCTTGTAAAGCTGACTTTGCCATGGCGGCGTCCACTATACCTCCCATCCTTTAATCTTTTGCTCCTCGCCAGTACCTGCGGGCAGCAAAGTCGCGTGACGATCCCGAAGAACCTTTTCAAGAATCTTGTCCGCGCCCCTTTCCAACAGCAATGAGGCCACCTTCCGACCCAATTCAACAGCCAGTTCCACGCTTCCGTTTACTTCGGCCACCGCCTCTGCTTCTGCGATATCAGCTCCATCCAGGGAGGATACAAGTGCTCTAAGACGCAATGTCGACACGTTTTCTGACGCTGCCTCTCCTGTTGCCTCTGACTCTGCTGAGCCAGCTGATGATGGCACCTCAAATTCGGTCCAGACACCAATGGGCACGGAACAACCACCTTCCAAGATTCTCATGACACAGCGTTCAGCCTCGCAGCGCAGACGTGTTGGCAAATGATCCAATGGCTTGATCAACTCTAGCATCTCTGTATCGTCTGACCGGCATTCGATTGCAATAGATCCCTGGCCAACAGCGTGGAGCATCACGCTAGGAGGAAGCTTGGTGGTGATTCGATGGTCAAAGTTGAGGCGCTGAAGACCGGCAGCAGCCAGCAACAGACAGGTATAGGGCGAATCAGGTGCATCTAACTTAGCCAACCGCGTGTTACTATTCAAGTTTCATGATCGATCGGTACAGGGAGTATGTCAGATATCGGCTCATTCCCGTTTGAATCCATGCTTAATTAACAACTGAGGAGAGCGACGATGCTGCTGCGCATGCATGTGCCCCAATTGCTTGCCCACTTACACATTTCCGCGCTGCCATCGGTTGCCGGAGGAAGAACATGAGAGCATAGAATAAAATGGACACGACGGGTAAGTGCCAGGAACAGAGATCGATACTCAAGATAGGAAACAGCATGCACGGAGAAACACAAAAAAAAAAGAAAAAGAGTACTTACAACGTCCTTGACCTGGACTCCAGGGCACAGACGTCTAATCTGGCTGGCTCGACGCACACTGCTGGTTCCAATGACATCGCCTTCTCCAAAATTCTTGAGTTCTTTGAATTCGCCAGGTCGCATAACGATGACATCGTTCGGCTCCTCTCGCTTCATCATTGCTCCAATCACGAATCCAGGCTTGATCTGAGTGGGCACATCCTTGAGCGAATGCACAAGCATATGGCACTCCTTCTTCTCGAGCGAGGCTTCCAGTTCGCGAGTGAAAACCGCCGTGGTACCGATAGAAGAGAGAGGCTGCCCCTGGATGTTGTCGCCGGTGGTGCTCATCCTGAGCAGAGGGAAGGTCTTTGTGGGGTTTAACTTTTCGAGCGCAGACTGGACCTGGACGGCCTGGGCGATCGCCAGGGCGGACTTTCGAGTACCGATAGGGATGGTGTCTCTGCTCGTCATGGGCCTGCAGTATATGTAAAGGAAGAGTGGGAGGAAGGTGGGTACAGCCGAATGAAAAAGGTTAATAGCTCTGGAAAAGAAGAAAGTGAATCCCTCAAAGCGTATTATGGTCCTCGCTCGGAAGGGAGACATGTCTCAGATGCAAAGCCACCTACCTGGCGATCAAACCTTTTGCCCTTCTCCGGAGGACTCAGTAGTCCCGGACACAGACACACACTCTCTCTTCGGCATTTCCTTTTTGTCCTTGGCCGACTTCTCTCATTCAACATGACCCCCCGCACACCGACACTCCTCAGGACAGGGACAGCTGCACTCTCGAGGTGCCTGCGCACCGCTACAGCATACCGTCCCTCCAGATTCCAGCTTCACTCCTACTCCACAGCGCCTCCCCCACCTCCTGCTGGAACCAAGACTGTGCCTTCGACCTTCCAAGTCTTTAACCGCGAAACAAAGCGACAGCAAAAGGAACGGGCTGCCAGTAATGCACAATTGAGTCGTCAGGTCGACTATGTCAAGGACGAGGTCGCCTTCCGCGTGGTCGATCGCCTTCTGGTACACTTGCTCTTTGTTTTTAGTTCTTATATTTGCACATATGGCGTCAACCTTGCTACTCAACTCCAAGCAAAAATTGACCATTCTGTTACCGATCGTCTAGGATATCAAACGCGAGTTCAATGAGGTGGTCGAGCTGGGTTCAGGATGCGGTCATGTCGCCAAACACGTCGATACAGATATGATGAAGAAACTGATTATGTGCGACATGTCCGAGGCAATGCTTAACCGCGATAGGGATGTCGAATACGAAGGCAAGTTCATTGTCTGCTTGCGCTTTATCTGTTTGCAGGTCATCGGAATGATGACTGAACTCTGTACGCTAACCGATCCGCTGGTGCGCCTCATTTGACCTCACAGTTCCTGTAGAAAGACGCGTCGTTGATGAAGAGAACCTGCCGTTCGAGGAAAACAGTTTGGAGTGCGTTGTGAGCAGTCTATCCATGCACTGGATCAATGATCTGCCGGGTGCCATGATTCAGATCCAGCGTAGCTTGAAGCCCGATGGTGTGTTCATTGCAGGACTCTTTGGTGGCGATACCCTCTTTGAACTGAGGTGTGTTACAGAACCTTTCATCTTTCGAATACCATCATTTGGTGCTTAGTCGGCATGTTAACAGCTTCATCCTTGCTGTCGGTTACAATAGAACATCATTACAATTGGCAGAGTTGGATCGTGAAGGAGGCATCTCGCCTAGAATCTCTCCGATGGCTGACAGCCGTGATCTTGGCGCTTTACTTTCTCGTGCCGGGTTCACACTTACAACAGTCGATGTGGACGAGGTCACAGTCAATTACCCCAGCGCAATTGAGTTGATGGAGGATCTGAGGGCCATGGGTGAAAGCAACGCTGTCATCAATAGGTATACCATTATTGCCTTTGTCATATTCATCATGGCAGTCAACCAAAAGTCGTTGCCAACACGTTCTCGTTCAATCTTGTAGAAGGGGACTCCTCAAGCGGGATACGATGCTGGCTGCTGCTGCAATCTACAAAGGTACAAAGCAGGCGCTTCGATTGGACGACGACAGAGGTGTAGCCCACTTGCTATCAGTTTCCTAACATGCCCTTTCGTCCTGTCCACAATAGAGATGTACGGCAACCCAGACGGAACAGTTCCTGCCACCTTCCAGATCCTTTACATGGTACGTTGGGGTTTCGTCCGCTCTTCTATCATAGGTACAATTGCTACATAAAGCTAATATGCTGCTATACTTCTGTCTATTTTACCCCTCTAGATCGGATGGAAGCCATCATCGACACAGAACAAGCCTTTGGAGCGTGGCTCAGCAAGGCATTCGCTCAAAAATCGTCTCGAAGGCGAAGGCACCTCAGCTACGCCGACTAAACCCGAATAAAGTGCCTTTGTATCAATCGTCCCACCTCACTGACGCATTCCTGATAAAGATATCCAACAATGACACTGCTTCACTTCAAAGACAATCTGATGTTAAGCTGAATGTGTTTCCAATGTCATCTTTTTTATTGTTTGCCATCGAATCATAACTGATGAGTCATGCCTCAACGAGCTCCGATCATAAAATGAGAATCCATTGATTGATATCCGTCTTGGTCCTGTTGTTGTTGGGGAGGCGACAAAAACATGAGCAGGCGCAGATTTAGAGGGCAAGGGTGACCTCGCACTCGACACCGGACTCGAGGTTGATGGAGGTCAACTGCTTGACGATCTCAGCAGGGGAGTGCAAGTCGATCAAACGCTTGTGGATCTTCATCTCATAGCGGTCCCAGGTCTTGGAACCCTCACCGCAAGGAGACTTGCGGGTGGTGATGCGGAGAACCTTGGTGGGGAGGCGGACGGGGCCCTTGACACGAAGGTTCTTGTCCTTGGCGCGCTGGATGAGGTCGGAGCAGACCTTCTCGAGGTTCTTGACGTTACGGGAGGTCAAGGTGATGCGGATGCGGTGGACAGGGGAATCAACCTGTTCCTCGACACCGGGCTTGGCAGACTTTTGGATGGCAGACATGTCGACTGAGTGAATCTTTTAGATTACAGAGTGAACGTTGGGATGGGAAGGAGGAAACCAGGCCCGAGGGCCCCCAGGGCCAGCTTTCTTTTATTCCACTCCCTGAAGAAAATTTTTTCCAAACAACAAGCTTCACGTGAGGCCTCTTTATTTTCGGGCCACATAAGGACGTTCTCCCTTAATATTTTATATATTTTAGGCTAACTCGACGCGTCTAAAACATACCATCACTCACGTCTCCATCGTTTCTTCTCTGCTCCTCACCCGCCGACGCCTGCGTCTACCCCCATTAGCTCGCCTCTCTTCGTAGTATCTACAAGCATAGGTAATGGTGATCAGTCGTAGCTGAGAGCTGCTAGTCTTTTTTTTTTCGATGGTGGTAGTGCAGTCTGTTCAACTGTGGTGGTTTAGTCACTCTGAACCAAGATTGCAATAGCAATCACATGCTTTTTGACATCTGTCAGATGCCTCATGTCATAGTAATGTGATTATGGAGCATCTACTCGCCCATCACTTGCTTTAGTTCTACCTACTTGCATTGTTTGTTTTTTCTCGACTATATTCATACGATTTCTCGTAGTTTAACTTGATTTTAAGTCATCTGTTTACCCAACTTTAGAAAGTTGTGGCGCCTTCATAGACGTGCCTCTCGTTGACGGGTTCATAGTGTCTATGGAATTGACCGTGTTTTTCAACGGCATAATTTACTTGCAACCCTTGAAAGCCCGCTATTGTTAGGGCTTCACCTGTGGTGTCGGCCTACATCGTCATAGTCACCACTGTGCTTAGCAGAGATTGGTCAGAGGAATTCTACTCATGTATTGACGAGGGAAGTTGTGGCGGCTCCATAGACATGCCTCTCGTGAAGACGGGCTCATAGTGTCTATGGAGTTGACCGTGTTTTTCAACAGCATAATTTACTTGCAACCCTTGAAAGCCCGCCATTGTTAGGGCTTCATCTATGGTGTCGGCCTACATCGCCATAGTCACCATTGTATCCTACCTCTGGCCATGCTTGGCAGAGATTGATCAGGGGGTTCTCTTTAGGAGAAGAGTCTACTTGCTAACACATTGGCTTTTTTTTTAGCTCCCATGTCGCAGACCTCTTTCAAACCTCATTTATTGTGCCTACCTTTTCCCCTATACTTTCTAACAGTTGGTCATCCTAAAGATATAATTTTCTGAAGACTTGCGCCACTTCAAGCTCCTGTCAAAATGATCTTCATACAGTGCTGGACATCTAGTCGCGGCACGAGACTTTTGATTAGAAACGCCTATTCAACTTCAAGTACAACCGCTAAATCGGAGTTTGGATCATTAAAGTGCGCATTACCCTTCCCACTACAAACCATTGTTCGCCGTTTGTCAATATGACCTCTAGTTCAAAGGGGTTTGAGCTTCAACGTTTTCTACGTACAGTCGTGACTAGATGCCCCGCACTATATGAGCCACACTTCTCTGGACACACTTGTCGCGCTTAGTTTCCACCACATCATTCTCAAATCCTAATACACCAGAAAATGGTATTTACATATACTTACCATTATACTCTTTTGAAACATATGATTGATATCTATCGCTCACTCATTCATCCCTTATAGGAGGCAAAAGAAAACAACTACCGCATGAATTGACTACAGACACAGCGGAAAATGACACCAAGAAGAAGAGGAAGAAATTCGCGAAGAATCCATGGAGTAATTGATTTTCAAAGTATTAGAGTACGACTTTCGAATAAGAAAACTCATATTTTTCACTTTGTACATCGTGGCGCGTTGATGCTCATCAGATTCATCATTGAAAAATTGAAAAATTGAAAAATTGAAAAATTGAAAAATTGAAAAATTGAAAAATTGAAAAAATTGCATATGATAAGGAAGCTCTGTGAGGTTTGATCAAGTGTCTATTGTGCTTTATCGTTTTTACAAAAGTTTGCGGAGCAATTCGGAGAAGTGGTGCATATACAAGTTCTTTGACGCGTCTTTTTACACTTAGCATTACCTACGGATATCAAATTTTACCAGAAACCATTGAAACCAGCTGAAGACATCCATGTCGATATCTGCTATCGATTGAAAAAGAATGGCTTGAATCGGGGCACCTTCACTTAAACCATTGTGCCATGCTGTCATGGAACATGGACGCGACTCTTATCTTTACAAACCTTCTACCCAGATGGCGCCTTGTTGAGACTACCTCTTTTTCGCCCGTAAAAAGGATTTTGGACATTCTCTTTATCAGCACGTAGGAGATCGCCTGCTCTGTAACCCTGAAGAACGCGTGCTGTCTACGAAACTGATATAGCTAGTCCCTGCCTCTGGAGTTCTTCTATGATACCTGCGACTGCTCAGGGGATAACATCTATGCTTAATGGATATCACAACCGCTATTCTACACCGAGGGCAAGGAGATTGTGTCTTCTCCAAGAATAGGTGAAATATCCTCCGTTCGAATAAATGATCTGGATTCAGACCCAAGCTGTAGACAAAAGAACCGCTTGTATACATATACAAAAGCTGAAGTATTAGGATCAGCAGGCATTGTCAAGAACTCAGAAGAGTCGTCTCAGTATTATATCCAAGGTGTGATCGTTGAAGTCGTATAAAAACGCGATGATTCAGCAAAATCCCCCTCGTTCACCAATTCGAACGTCTATCACCTTCCACGATGTCCATCACAAAAGTAGCCGCGGCCGTATTGTCGTTCGCGGGAGCATTAGTGCTCGTCCAGGCAGTCGTCCTGCCCCTCTCAGCAAACATGAACGACAAATCAGGGCATCAAACCTCGACACAAAACATTATTCATAAACGCAACATGGATGGAATCATCACCAGCTGCACAGTTCCCAACACAGTTGCCTTGACATTCGACGATGGTCCTTACTACTACACACCTCAATTGCTCGATTACTTGGACTCCTGGGGTGTCAAGGCGACATTCTTTATGAATGGGGACAGCGTCGGCAAAATTGAGAAGTTCAAGGACGTTGTGGAGCGGGTGTACAATGACGGACACCAGATTGCGTCACATACCTGGGGCCATGCAGACTTGAGCTTGTTATCTTTGCACGAGATCGCCTTCCAGATGACTCGACGTAAAGTTCTTCATTTGATTGGCAATTGTAGGAGGAAAAAATGTCAATTTCGTGTTTTAACCATCCACCCATACTTGTCCTCTTCATTCTCTTTTTCAGTCGACACTGCCCTGAAGGACATAATTGGTGTGCGTCCAGTGTACATGCGTCCTCCCTACGGAAGCGTCAACGACGTGAGCCTGGATTACCTGAACAGTAAAGGATACAAGATCATCAAGTGGACAATTGACACAAACGATTGGAAACACGACGGCGATGCCACAGCATCGATGGGCCCGTACGAAGAAGCGCTGTCGAGCTTCGACGCACATGACAGGGGGTTTATTTCGCTTATGCACGACACACATCCAACAACGGTCGCTCATTTGGTACCTGCGGCCATCCAGTACGCACACGACCGTGGCTTCAAGATGGTGACCGTAGGCGAATGCTTGGGCTATCCGCGGAGCAAGTGGTACAGAAACTAGAATGCATGTAAAATAAGAAGTGAATAAATCGTGCATCGTGAGCGAGCCTACATCTCTCTCTCTCTCTCTCTGGGAAAAAAAAGAAAAAAAAAATAGCCCACTTCGTCCCTGAGACTACCAACTGTTTTTTTTTTTTTTTCCTCTCTTTTTTTCTCATGTTAATATAAACGAAAATCTCCGTGTCCACAGAGGAATGAGATCATCCCTGTGAAAGCAATTGAAGAGGGAAAGACGGATCGACTTGCAGATTGACTATATAAGATACAGAAACTTGCTGCGGGGGCAACACTCTCGTTCTTAGAAAAAAATCCCCATGCTCTGCGTTGGGTTTAAGCGGTCGATCTCAAAGCTATAAGAGCAGACGAGCGACACTTACTGCCAAGGCCTCCGGAGCTTTCGAGGCCACCTCAACAACAGGAACAACCACAGCAGCAACAATAATAAACCCCGCATGAGTCGGTGGCACAAAACTAGGCTGAAGAGGTGATTTCGATTAGTCGCTATTCCTTGGGGGGTACGAAGGAATGGATAAGCAGAGATAATAGTAGCACAAAGGTTCTCTGGTCGCGTTCGTTTCGATTTGCTGTGCCTTGTGCCTGTAAGACATTTTCCCCCGCAGCGGCACGGTGGCTTTTGTGCACAAACCAAAACAGAACTGACATTCGCACACACATACACCGCGTGCACTAAGGAAATAAAAAAGAAGTACGCTTTCGTTCGAGACACCTACCTCCCACAACAACTCCCTCCCTCCATCGCCAATAAGCTATCCATCATGTCCGGAAGATTGCAATGCCGCATGTACGAGAACAAGTTCCCTGAAGGTGCGCACTCCACTCTTCGCAAATAAATGCCCAACAGATTTTTGTTATTTATTTCATAAGCACACACTGTGTCCAGATCTCACAGACGATGGCTAACAGGGAACAAAAAACAACGCTTGACTTTTACTAGTGGACGACTTGGTCATGGTCAACGTTCGCCAGATCGCCGAGATGGGTGCGTACGTTCAGCTTCTTGAGTACGACAACATCGAGGGCATGATCTTGCTCAGCGAGTTGTCCAGACGTCGCATCCGCTCTATTCAGAAGCTGATTCGTGTCGGCAAGAACGAGGTCGTCGTCGTCCTCAGAGTTGACAAGGATAAGGGTAAGCCTAATTCGAGTCTTATGTGATATATCGAATGGAGGAACCTCCTGGAAAGGTCGGGACTCGTCTTGCATGGATACCCCCAATTGCATTTATCCAGAGAGAGAAAAAGCGGGATGGTTCAGCAGCCAAGCAAATTCGATATGACTCAACAGTCTAGGACCAGGATTCATTTGGAACTTGAAGCTGCGGCAATGTGTGAAATGATATTAGAGGCAATCACTATTGGAACAGTGCAGGACTTTTTTTTTTTATCAAGGCGTCGCGTCAACACAAATCGACCAACACACTGGGATTTGGGAGCTGGCAATTTCACCAGGATGCAATTTGTTCTTAACAGGATACTGCGGCAATTTGTCTACTAGGTTACATCGATCTGTCCAAGCGCCGTGTCTCTGCTACAGACATTGCCAAGTGCGAGGAGCGCTACAACAAGTCGAAGGCTGTTCACTCGATCATGTCTACGGTCGCTAAGAAGGAGAACAAGGATCTCGAGATCCTCTATGAGCAGTTGGCCTGGCCCCTGTACAAGAAATACGGCCATGCCTATGATGCCTTCAAGGCTGCTCTCAAGTACGCCTGCTTTTTTCTTTTTCGTTCGGGATCTTGGGATAATTGCGAGCGCGAAACAGTTTTCGAGCGAACGGTTCAGGGATGCTGACCCTTACAATACTTTTCTTTTTTTCTTTTTTTTTCTATTGTTTGGTCTTCATTTTCAGCGAGTCTGAGAAGGTCTTTGAGGGGCTGGAAATCGCCGAGAGCACGAGGGAGGAGCTCTTGAACAACATCAAGCGCCGCTTGACACCACAGCCGATTAAGATTCGTGCCGATATTGAGGTGACATGCTTCGACTATGAGGGTATCGACGCCATCAAGACTGCCTTCAAGGAGGCCGAGGCCGTCTCCCTTCCGGATGTGGCCATCCGAGTCAAGTTGGTCGCACCACCTCTTTATGTCATGATCACCAATGCCCTCGACAAGCAGCTCGGAATCGATACCATGGAGAAGGCTATCGTCGTTCTGGAGGAGAGCATCAAGAAGTCCAATGGAAATATGGTCACCAAGATGAGCGTACGTTTTTTTTGTGTAGCGATACTGCAGGTCAATGTGAAGGTGCGGAAAAGTCGACTATTTCCTTGACTAACGCTGTTGTTTCTTTCTTTTCTTTTTTGATATAAAAACAGCCCAAGGCCGTTACTGAGGCCGATGACATGGAGCTCGACCAGCTTCTTGCAAGAATTGACAAGGAGAACGCAGAGGTTTCAGGAGACGATGATGACTCAGATTCGGATGCTGATGTGTAAAGACAGATAAAGCAGGTGTAATCAGGAATGCAGGGCTTTAAACGGGAATAGTCGGAATAAATGCGTGCATTATTGCAACCATCGCCTCAACAAGTGAAGTGGATTGACCTCCTACAGACAAACAGTGGTAGTTTAGAAAACGATAATGCATTGACTTTTGAAGACGATTAGGCTATTTTGGTATACATAGCATGGAGCTGCGCGCTTGGTAGCCTGTCAGGGCACTCCATTTCACCTATGCTCGCTCAATGCCTTCAGTTTATTCCAGGGCCCCATGTCGTGCGTCGACTCATTATTTTGACCCATAAGCACGCACAGTATCCCTTCCGACTACCTATGCTCGATCGCATGAACAGCATTGTAATCAACATGCACAAATGCCCTCTCAACGCTATCCAACCTCTCTAATGCACCCTGCAAAGACTCTCCAACATCGTGCGCCTGTGACAATGGCGTATCTGGTGGTAGCACTATATCGACCTCAACAAAGAGACCATCCCCAACATAATATGCACGAACGGTATCAATAGCCTGGATCAGGTTCGAGAATCGGTAGGCCATGTAAGTCAACTGCTGGATATCTGCCGCAGTGGCAGCCTGGCCTGTCAATCTACGAATGTTGTCTTTTTTTTTTTTTTTTTTTTTTTTTTTTTTTTTTTTTTTTCAAGAAAGAGGGTGCGAAGCGTGGATTAGGCATGATGTGAATACATTCCTCGGTTACCCAAATTTCAATAGGCACACTTACGGAGACAGGTGCCAGTCCATTCCGTAATTATATATATCGAGAGAACAACGGCGCCCACGGCATCCAACCACCACCATCCCATAAACTGTCCAGCAACCGGGAACAGGGTCGAAAACACATTGAAGACCACGTCATTTAAATGATCCTGCGCCAACGCCTGAACACTCGAGCTGTCTTTCATGGTCCTACACCACGCCCAGAGCGCAAATTTGATGAAGATATTGAGCCCTAGAAGCGACAAGATGATGATACCCAGATCCACAGGCTCATCTGCTCCGGCCAAGAGTCGTTCGAATGATTGGAGCATGACCTGCAAAAATGAAGTAACCATAACAGATGCAAAGACGATGATCCCCAAAGGCTCCATACGAGCTTTGCCGACGGGGTAGCGGTGTCCATCCGAGGTGTTGCTGCGGAGGCGGGCAGAGTACCAGATAATGGCGCCGCTCAGAAGATCCATAAGTGAGTCGATCATGGAGGCGAGAACTGCAAGAGAATCTGAAAATAGGACGGTCCAGATCTTGATGATGACCAGGAAGACATTAGCCATAAAACTGACATTGATGGCCAGACTGACTGAATGTTTGTGTGCGTTTAAGGAGAATAAAGACAGTGTTCGCGTGAGATAGAAGTATCCAGAGGACAGCATTTGAAGTTGATGAAGGAATAAACCAACTAGTGTACCTAATCTGGGCGAGGTCCTTTGCTTCCTAGTGAATCCTATCAGAGGCGTGCCCTCTTCTAAATCTCCTGTAGGTTCGTCAGAACCATGACCGCCATTGAGATGTCCGTTTGATCGTTTAGCCACATCCATAGGTTGTTCAGGAATAGAAGCAATTGTAGGCACATTGCTGGGCGTGGTCGTTCCAGATGTCGATCCGTAGGTCGCGATACTCTGATTATCTGATGCCTTGGCCACAGGAAGTAAGGAGTCCAGAGGCCGAAATGGAGGTAACTGTGGCAGTATCTGAGCTTTTGCCTGCTCTTCCGCCCGATGCTCCTTCAAGATCTCTTCCACCTCTGCAAACGAGTCCAGAAGACCATTCTGTTTCCATTAAAAAGGCAAGACAGTTGAGTAAGATAATTAGTCTACACCAAACACTAAGTGAGCTCTCTTTGCGCAATAGACTGATGATCAAGATACATGTTGTGATGCTCATATCTCATCCATACCAGTGATTGATAGTACTCCTGTACTTGTTTGCCCTTCATGGCCGCGATTTCCTCCTCAGACTTGCGTGCCTCCTGAAAACTCTGTGCCGACAAAACCGGTCGCGGCGTAATTGCCTTGTAAAGCACACCTGACATCCTTCTCCTTCCACGCGAATGGGATCTAGGCTTTTCGCGTCCATTGGGACAAGAAGCGCATCTCACAAAGGATCCTGCAGGCCAATCCTGTCCGTGTCGACGACCAAACTGTTCCCCGATCGACAGCTCCGAGAACTCGTGAGTGTGAGACTCCAATGACGACGACTGCTGACAAGAAGAAAGCTCGTCGTATTGGATCGGTTCTGGAGATCTTACAATGATTCTCGTCGTAGGCGCCGCCGTTGTGGTCAGTGTGGGTGAGGTTGACGGAGACGTATTGACGACAATGGTGTTGGAAGACCCCAGGTCTTCAATCGCCACGGGTTCGCTGCTGCCTTGCTGGCCACTGTTTGTCTTTCCACGTCCACGGCTGCGAGTGGGTTGCTGCTTAGACATGAAATGCAGCGATATGGATGTGTCGTAATAAGAGAGAGTTGACTAGTCTTGTCTGCTCGTGGGAGGGATCTGAATAAAAAGGAATGAGGGTTGCTTCAACGGAATGAAAGTGCGAGATTCAACCAGACCAAGGTGCTGAAAAATTGATAACCGAGAGAAAAATGAAAACAATGGAAGTGATGATGTACGATTACACGAGTTCAAATGTTGGCAGCTAAGCAGATAATGAGGCCATCAAACCCGAGCAGGACAACAATACAGTCTATGGAAGAGCCATTTCTTAGAGGCGAGAAGAGTCAGCCATCAGTGATCCACGGATGCCAATTGTTCAAGCATAGGAAGCCGGACGTTGTTGTTACAGGTCGTCGTTCGAAGTTCACGACCGACAATGATGATGTATGGATGCGTGCATATATGCGTATGTGTGTGTATGATATGCAATGCGGTCTTCCTTTGCATGACCCTTTCCCGCCTACCGTTATGTTGATCTGCGCGTGCTGTGTCCATCGAGGCCATGCAGCTCAAAGAAACGAGTTGATAGTACAATCGCAGACTTTATTATTTTTCGTTGACAACAGAGACTTTCACAACTCATCAAGACACTTAGGCCTTGGTGGTCTTGACAGCCTTGTTGACGATCTCACGGCGCTATTAAACAATCAGAGTCGCAAACAATATCAGAACCAAAATGATCTCGAAACTCGCAATCGACTTTAAAAAAAACGAAAAAACAACTTACAAGAGCCTTGTACTTCTGGAGCTTGAAGCGGTCAAAGTCAGTGTTGGCGGAACGCTGAGCACGGGAAGCGATCTTCTTGGCCCAGGAGGTCTTGGCCCAGTTACCAGCGAGATCCTGCTTCTCAATGGCCTTCTTGAGGACGACCTGGCCAGCGTTGCGGGGAACCTTGACGACCAAGGGGGTCAAGGTCAAGCGACGGAAGGCATAAGCACCGCGGGCGATGCCGGTGGTGGGACCCTCGATGAGAGCCTAGTAAAGTGATAGAAAACGTAATAATTCGTTAGGATCACTTAGCTCCATAGCCTCTTTGGTTCCACAACAGATGATAGTGCTTCGTTCGAGTGTTGCTAGTCCCGCTCCTGATTCCTTCAGCTATACTTTATATATCGCAGTATATAGCGATGAACTAAAGTGTGGTGCCTGTTTTGATTGTACTGGAAGGATTGATAGCGGCACAGAGTGCGTTGCAGCCAAAACGATCGGTTCAAGCTAATGAGTTGAATCAGCTTGCCGCAACTCATCCTGCTAGGCTGTTCAGTATGTCTGAATGCAGAAGCCTGTTCCTGCCATCGGACTTGATTCATCTCTGGTCTGTTCCAGCATACGCAGTCAGTTGATAATACACCTGTTGAATATCCGTTCGTTGTATGCGAAACTGTTGCTCAACGCTGCCCTGCGGTTGATATGACTAGGCTGCCCATGCTGGTTGTCCTGAGTAATTAAGGTGAAAATAGAGTCGAGAATTGGGAACATACGCGGTTGTGGTCAATGATATCGACAATGACGGCGAGCTTGCCGGCATCGGGGCCATAGTTAACCATGACGACACGGCCGATCTCAACGACACGCTGGAAAGTAGGAATGCGCTATTAAAGGATAACGTCGAGGTGGAGACAATTGAAGATAGGTTCGTTAAAATCGCTGTGCCGATACAGGTTTTCTTTCGAGGTGGGGTCGCTCCGTCTATCCTGATGAATAACAGCCTTGCTGATCTCGCAGTCTACTGATGAGTCCTGATGTTTTCCGGCAGATAACGAGCGATCTCTGGTTCCCAAGTGTAGATTCCTGTCCAGCACGTTATAAGATGTAGGGTTCTTCCTGATGGCTGTTCGCGCTAGCGGATCGGATGCACTCTTGCTGATCTCTCGCCTGAGTGCCGAGTAGTGCTATTGTGTCAGTTGAGGAATGCTTTCCAGTCGCCTATCACCATTGCAGTGTGTTCAAAAGCCTGCTACACCATGCTCTCAGCATGGGGCCCCCGCATCATCGTCCAAAAATGTTGCTTCTAGTCTCAATTGCTTCCGATTTCCTGGGAAATAGCCATCTGGCGAGTGAAGGGTTGCTCAACGATAATGATAGATCGATCGATGGATGTTGTTGGTCCCGTATGGATAGTGGATTCCTGGATGTCTCATGGATGCACACTGCAGGTCACATACAGCCATTTTGAATAGACTGGTAGAGGAGAGGGCGTATAGTCCTTCTCCGCCCAATTATTTTATTGAAAGATCAAAGTGGCTTGGTGCTCCGCTCCGTATCGAGGATTGGTGGCAATTCGCGTATACTTTCCATGGTGGAGATATTTATTATGTACAACTCATCAAACCTATTGGGTATCATGCGTATGAAGGTACTGAAGAGAGAGACCCACTAACTGTCCATTTTTGGGGGAAAGACTTATTACTTGTGCTGCTTGTGGTGAGGCGACTTCTTGGGCTTGATGTCCTGAGTTTTGAACAGCTCCCGCTTGCTGTTCTTCTTCTTCTGGCCCAAGTTCCAGGTCTTGCGGTTGCGACTGACCTTGCGGTGAAATGCCAGTTCGGTGTCCTCGTTCTTGATAGCACGCTTGATGTGCTTGCTGCAGGAAGAGAATGATTTCTTGTGATTCGCATAGTTCTTGCGGTGGAGCTCAAAATTCTCGATAGCACGCTTGTTGTACTTGCAAGAGGATGAAGACTTCATGTGGTGCGAATGGTTCTTGCGGTGAGGCTCGAGGGCGCGCTTACTTTGCTTATGGTGACTGTGGTTAGCCTTTTGGTGTTTGCCATGACTCTTCTTGCCATGGACTTTCTTTTTGTAAAGGGCAAGGTCGGGTACATTGGCTTTGACAGCAGGGACTTGGGGAGCGGTCAAAGCGGGCTTATGCAAGTCGCGGCGCTCCATCATTGATGAGCTCTTGCTGTGGCTATAGTCGGCCTTGCGATGGTGATTCTGCTGTTCGTGGATGCGGCGGGGCTCAAGGCGGAAGGCAGCCTGCTGTCCGTGGCGGACATCTGCAGCAGTCATAGTACCCATAATGGCAGTCGTCAACAGTGCTGAAAGAATGAAGCGCATGTTGGTCGTTCGTTAATTGTCGAGCAAATTGAGGTACAGGGGATACAGAGACCAAACTTGAGAGTAGAGATAGATTATGGTAGACAACTCACGTCCTTTATATACTTTATAAATACACTGGGCAGCACATCGCATATTGGCCTTGAATAAATTACTGTAGTCCATCCTTGCTGTTTGTGTCTGCACCAACAAGAGAGCCAAAAGGTATGTGCGCGCGTGGCCGGCAAGGACTTATTTTCAGTCAAGAGAAGAATAAGAAAGGAGCCAGACGGTGTCAAAAATGAGATTTCTAGCGGATGTGGCAGGGGATGGGTAGCTTTGGAATATAGAGCGAGTTGATATTCCTCGCTTCCTTCTTATACCTACCCATGACCTAAGGGGGTTCACAAAGAGTTCTTAGTTTTCCTCATGTCCTCTCTCATCGAGCGGATAACATGCAAACACATTCCGAGTTTTCATAATTACGAGTCAATATCAGCGCGTTGGTGTCGGCGTTTATTTTCTATGCTAGTGGTATGGGCGATAACTTGCGCCATTGACAACACTTCCCCTTCCTCCCTGCCGCCCTGTTGGTTGCGCTTGATATCCTCCATAAGGACTTAGTGGCGCGCCGCCGCGTTGACCAAGATCAGACATCATGACCGTCTCGCCGTAATTGGGAATATGTCCTTGCTGCAGAGGGTGGGGCCTCACTGCCCGAGGACCGTGGCCGCTCGCGACGCTTCCTTGATTCGATCCGCTGAGGACTGTGCTAGTGTCTGATGCTTGCCGCCGATGGCCTGGAAGCTGCGGTTTTGGTGGATACTGCGACGCAAGGCAACTACTGCTGAGGCTATAGGCGCCGTCACTGATCTCGCTCCTGTCATCAGCATAGTCATAACGATGGTCCTGCCGCTGGAGATTACGATTGTGATAAGCCTGCTGATGGTTAGCCTGACGGAAAGGTCTCGTGTCACTATCGTCCTCTAAGGCTGGCGTATATGACCTCGGGCCCGGCGAGTACGATCTTGGAGGCGGAGATGGATGCTGGCGGCGATAAGGATCGTTGGGCAAAGGCCCATTCTTTCGCAAATTTGGAGATCCTGGAGCTATATAAGGCGACGCTGCAGTCATTCTCGGCGCTGATGAGGGTATAGGGGAACCTCGCGGTCCTTCTTCGATCAAGCCAATGTTGGGCAAAGTTGGCTTCTGTAGAGGCGTGTCACCGCCCTTGCCGCCCTTTGCGTTCTTGGAAGCCTCCTGTGTACGCTGCTTGACCTTTCTCTTGATGATCTCGTCAATACTATTAACAGGCGTTAACATGGGTCAGTTCTCGATGCGCGGCCAATGCTGCCTAAAAACACAAGTATAAGATAAAAGAAGTATCGGCCTACCGTTTATCAATCTTGTGGCAACAAAATTCTTTCAGGTTGCCCTGGATGTGAATGACCAACGGAATATAGAGAATGACTGCCACCAGCATAAGAAGAACAGAGATGATCCACAGGGTAAGTGTGAATGTCATCACTCCCATGGTAATGCGTGTCATCAGAGGAAAAGGGTAGTTCCAAAATGCAAGGTCAAGGTCATTGTTCTTGGTCCTGTTTTTGTTGACGACAGTGATAAGGATAATGCCGTTGATAACCTGTCTTGGTCCGTCCGCAAATATGAGCCGCTTCCAACCTGTTCATATATAGTGTTTCATCGCAATGATTGCTTGTGAATATGCAGCCAATAAAGGACAAGACGAGCATATGAAAAACCAAGGCAGTGTCCAGTTGCATACCTCGGAAAGTGAAGAAGCAAAAGAACGCGACCTCATCGATGGTCTTTTTCGAGTTGTGAATCTTTTGGAACAGGCAAAAGTGGGCATAACTTTTGACCGCATAATATCGATAGGCAATCATGCTGGTGAAAGCATAGCTGATGTCGCGACTCTTAATGATTGCCGCAGCCTTTTTCATGTCCCATGCCAGGAGAATAAACGAAAGAATAATACAGGCGGCGAAAATCCACTTGTAAATCTCGAACGAGATCTTGATGTCCTCTAGAGGAGACAACATAGTAAATTACAAGCAGGGAGGTGTGTTGAGTATGCGGCTACTTCCCGCTGCTCGCGTGTTGTTGAGATTACCAAAGTATAATGGAGATAATAGAGGAGCTTACTGAATGAAATCTGTCTATCTTGCACTCCGAGATTGGTCTGCCACGTTTTAGCGACGAGCAAGTTGACGGCTGTCCTATTTTCATTGAATCCATACGAGGGAAAGGTGTGTGAGCTATATGCGAGAACCACTGCTGATCCACATAGATGACAGACCTTTATCCTACCATAAATCGGCACAGTAAATAAGGATGCCCTTGATTACGATGCCAAAGACAAGTGAGTACTTGAATTTCCTCCAGAGCGAGTTATCGACATAGTCGTCAACGTCAATGAAATCAAACTTGTGGTCCTCGACCTTTTGTCGCCGCCAATCGGCTATTGAAAGACGCAGGTTACGACAGTTAGTGGAAATGGTGAGTGCGATGGCTCCTGGTTTTTTTTTCGCAGTGGTAGCCGGATGGCCTTTGAAGATGGAAAGGGGTAGGGAACAAGGAGCTGGTGAATCAGGGATAGGGCTGCTTATTTTTTTGCTGTTTGAGAGGACGGGAGGGCAGATCGGGGTTAAATTGGGTAATTTAACATCGCCCATTTGTCTCCCTTCATTTATTGAGAAGGATGCAATTTAATGGTTGAATCCCCATTTCCATTTCGTCAGTGGTGTGTCCCATTATCTTTCCATCTAACGTATTCAATTGACCAACAAAGAAGAGAGGTCCATGAAACTCCAAGGATCACAGCGTGAACTTAAACATACTTGACATGGTGCTCGAAATCTTTCTTGAACTCGACGGAAGAAATGCGAAAATGAATAATAGAAAGCGTGTTTGTATAATATAGATTGGATGAGAAGCAATGAGAGGAGGTGATGTCTGATATTGAGAACGGGATGTTGGATGAAAAAAAGGTCGTTATTTAGGGCAAATTGTCATTAGAAGCATTAGAAGAGAAGAGAAAGGGAAAAAGGGGTGTGCGTGTGTGAATGTGGATGGTGGTCTACAATGTACAATGTGATGCTGTCGTCTCTCTCTTTAACTGGGAGTGAGTGACCGAGGATGGGGAGGTAAGGTCAAGGACAGGGTAAAAAAAAAAGATAGAGAGAGAAAGAGGAGGGGATCCGTCGATAGTAGCTCAATGGATGGCTACGAGGACCTGGGACCAACAGAACGCCAAATAAAGTTAATTAAAATTGATTGAAAATTTTACGATCCATTGAGGACGAAGAGTATATCACGTTACCCAGCAGGCACTGATGCATCCTCACCACCTGTCTGTATTCACAGGGCATACACAACACTACAGGCAAATGATGTGCGGTCCTCGTGTTTCACTTCGAAACGGGGTATTACGCTTGCCACAACAGCTTCGCCCACGCAATCAGTAGATCATCCCATGGTGCTCCGCTGGGCTAGTCGAATGGTATCGGTTCCCGCTTCCTCATAGGAGCAATGTCTGTGTCCACCACGACGCATTCATTGACCCAAGCTATGAAATCAAAAAGGCCCTTGAAAGCAATTGACTTTCATGGTCGCACAATATCTTTTGTCTGCATCCCTCATGACAAAAAAAAAAAGAGAGAGGGGGAAATAGAGAAACTGAACAATGGATGCGAATGATGACATGATGCGTATGCTAAAGCCACAGTGCTCTTTTGACGATGCTTGCAATCCACGTACGCGCCGCAGATGCAGCACGTCTTAGCTTGTCTTGCTATCATCGTTAATCCTCTTGGCGTCTATCCAGCCCTCGGTTCCTCCCTCATCGTGCCGACGCTAAATTGTTTTTGTCATGAGTCTGGCCCAACCTCCCCTCAAAGCGAAACATGCAGAGGCCCGTGTTCCTCGCCCGCATTCAGTCACATTCCCACGACAGGAACAAAACGCATAACGGTGTCTCCATAAGATGTACATGCGTAGTTCTGTCACTTGGTCCAGCATAGTGAAGGTGGCTGTTGCAGGTGGAATAAGGAACCATTACCGGGCGCCTTGATTGGTTCGTTCGGGGTCTGATGGGTACAAACTAGCCGGATCTGAAGGTAAATTGGGCTTGAAGTGGTCGGGAGGCGAAAAATCGCTGATGGACGAGATGTAGACACGACAGCCGAGACAAGCGATCGAGTGAGTGGGCCCTGAAGGGAGCTTTGGGCACATTCGTTGGCGGACAATCCGTGGTTGAACATGAATGAGACGCCGTTGAGATTCAAATTATTATTTACTATTTAAATCTCCTTTGTGGGGTGCAGTAGTAACAGCAGTATGGGCGGTTCCTATTTTCTTTTTAATGGTCATTGAGCTGTTTCGGAGAAGCAAAGCGCATCAGCATACCAGCATCAGACAAACACATCGAGTCAAACATGATTACCACTAGAGTGGTAGTGGATGTCTCCGGTCGATATTTTTTATAAATAATAAATGGGGGAGGCCGTTCTGGGATCCGATCGCCACCCCAAATGTGCGACATACGTACACAGCGAACGAATAGGCTAAAGAGTCCAGTTGAGATTTGAATAATGAACTATTTATTGGACTATCTTCATCATAGGCTGCACAGTCTTCCATCCTTCTGCCTCCTTCGATGGTTTCTACAACATTTTCCACTGAGTTGGGCCTGTGGCATATAAAAGAAGAAGAAAAACGGCCAATTGCCATTTTTTATTCTCATCCCACTCTTTTCTTTTGTACCTTTTTTTTGTTTTGTTTGTGTGCTCTTATTTTTCACACCTTTAAATCCTTCTTTTTTTTTCTTTCTGTGTAGCACCTTCGACCTCAACGGCTCCCCACCCTTCCCCCTAATTTTTTTTCTCATCAAGGTGTGAGAAGACTCGACTCTCAAACCACACCCACAGCGACAGTAGAATACCAGCATGAGCACTAATAACAGTTCGCCCAGCGGTACACCTCCATACCAGCCAAACATATCCTCAATCTCAACCTCATCCTCGCTCTATGTGCCCACTTCCAACCAGATCCCCACACCCCCAACCATAACCATCAATCCGCCTTCCTTACCCCAACCGACCCTCACTACTATCAACGAAGCAGCCTCTAGGCCCGGTTCAAACAGATACAACCCGCCTGTGCCCAGCAGAATGACAGGCACATATTCCAGCAACAACAGTATTTACCACAACAACCTCGCTCCTACCCACAACGCACACGGACGTCGACTCGGAACCAGCAGCGCCTCTAGCTCCCCTCCAGGAACACCTCCCAACGGCTTACGAGATTACTATCTGAATGTTGCTCTTCAACGCGCTCAGCACCGCTTTTACACACACGGAACTGGATCAGGGCCCAACTCTGCAAACAACTCGAGCACGAACCTGAGCCGGCCCAACATCTCTGTCGTAGTTCCCTCACAAAGCAAGTACCAGGAGGCCCGACGAGCGTACTCTGCAGACCAACTGAGTGTCCAGGAACCACAGATTACTGTCACCACACCAGGGGGATCCAATGAGACCGAGGAACATGTAAAGACGCTGCAAAATGCGCTCAACAACTTGATTGCACAAGAAAGCAGAGCAGCCCCACATAATGACGATGACGATGCGGAGGATCCAGACACTGATGGACCCATCATGATGAAGGGCAACAAATCGAACTCAGTACCTGGAACTGTTTCGGCGGGTAGGAAGAGCGGCGTCTTGCTTACCCCTACAGTTCTGGCCAATCGAGAGGACCCCGAAAAGACGGCCGCCGGTACTATGAGCCATGGAATTGTGGGTTCGGACGTCACCCTCAGCGACAAGGACCAGAAAGAGAAGGAGAGGAAGGCGCACCGCAAGTCTCACAACCGGATCTCGCGGCTTTTTGGCCGCGATGTACCAGGCATTGGACACACCTCAGATCAGCACTATCACATGCAGGTCTCGCGCGCACCGGTGCAGCCCTCAAAAGCCGGTGTCCTCAGCAATCTGTTGAAGCTCCAGGACAATGGCCGCCATGCAAAGGTAACTATTATTAAGAATGATCGCCGAGGCTGCCAGGGGTTGTGTACCATGCATATGTGCATGCGTGCCTGTGTGTTCATGCATCTAACAGTCGTTCCCATCAATTTCTCCACATATCCCTCTGAATGTATAGACTCTTCATACACTATCGACAACAAAGCCGCGCAAGGAAAAGAAGAAACGACCCACGCTCTATACCCGGTCCGCTAACAACTCTACCACGTCTATCGCAAACGTCTTTGGCACCTACCCACCCCTGCCGACCATAGGATCTAGTACAGGCTTGGGTAACCTTGGCACGGCTACTCAGCGCAATAGCTATGGCAACGGCAATGGCAACGGCAATGGCAATGGTAATGGATACGGACATCCACCTCAGCTGGACGGTAGCTTTGCGGGAGCATTCCCACAGGGTCATTCGCCTTTGCACTCGCCCAACGGCTCACCTCGCGGCTCATTCTCCTACGACAATACCTTCTCGGCTACCTCAACCTTGCACTCGCTCTCGGCCGAGGAAAAGATGCGCATCACATTCGCAGTTGCAGACATCCTGCAGCGTCAGGACTATGTGCTGCGCCTGGCCAAGTCCATGATCAGATATGGCGCACCCTCACATCGACTGGAGGATGCGATCGACCACACAGCCAGAACCCTGGAACTCAATCTGCAGTGCGTCTACTTGCCAAACGTGATGGTCATCGCCTTCACGGATTACGAGACCCATACCTCTGAAACGCACTTGCTCAAGTGCTCGGCAGGACTCGACATGAACAAATTTGCCCAAGTCCATCAAGTTCTGAAGATGGTGACACACTCCTCCATGCCCGTGGAGGAGGCCATCATGAAGCTGGATGCAATCAGCGCCGAAAAGGACATGTGGCCACGATGGGCCAACATCCTCTCATACGCGATGGCGTCCTTTTGCACCGCTACCATGTTCTTCAAAGGCAGCTGGACGGATGCCGGTGTCTCATTGATGCTCGGAACCTTTGTTGGTCTGATGAGTTGGTTGTCGGAAAAGGTGCCCAGTTACTCACATATTTGCGAGGTCACTATGTCGGTGGTTGTGGCCTTTATCGCGGAGGCCATGCACAATCAAGTGTGCCGAAGCTCCGTCAAGATGGCGGGTATCGTTATGCTGCTGCCTGGATACACGATCACCTGTGCGATTCTGGAACTCAGCTCGCGACAGATGATTTCAGGATCCGTTCGTTTATTCTACGCGATTGTCTTCTCACTACTGCTGGGATACGGTTTGACCATCGGCGCCTCGCTCTGGAATCTGATTGACCCGTCCAGTCTTCCAGCGGCCGTAACAGGAGTCTGCCCAGAGACACTCGATGCCAAATGGAACGTCCTCTTTGTGCCGGTGTTTGCGATTGCGCTCAACATCTACCTGAAGGCCCATCCCCGTCAATGGGTCCTGGCGACAATCCTGTCGATCCTCGGGTATATGGTCTCATATTCGACATCGACCTGGGCTGGGGCCCGAACCGAGGTGTCGTCAGCGTTGGCTTCTTTCTCGATCGGATTCTGTGGAAATATCTACCAGCGTGTGACCCACCAACTTACGTTTCAGGCGGTTGTGTGCGCGGTCTTCTTCTTGGTCCCGGGAAGTTTAGGTCTGAAGGGCGCAATGGCCTTGTTCACGGACGACATGGCAGGAGGTGTCAACTTTGCGCTGCAAATGGTCATTACAGCGATTGCGATCAGTGTCGGTCTCTTCGCTTCTGCGTTGGTTGTCTACCCCATGGGCAAGTCTCGGTCTGCTCAAATGACCTTTTAAAGCTGGTTGCTTTACGCCAGAGAATTCCATTCTTCGTTGTGAGGCGATGCTCACCGGACCGAGCAAATGTAGCTATACCCGACCACATATTCTGTTCATCCCTCCTTCTACCTCTCCTCCTCTCGTTCAAAAAGCATTTCCACATGTATATGCATGCATGCATTGATTCCTAGATAGACAATAATAGATAAAGGACTCCATGCGATAGTTTGTAACATCCACATTATTGTACCGTGTCATGAAGTCGATAAGAGCTTGTGCGTACAATTACGCCCGTCCGGATCCGTGTCTGCATCCAAGGAGATTTCAAACCATTCGTGTTTTTTTTGTACGATTTGGCTTGGTCAGTTGGGTGTCAAGAGATCAAAAGAGAATGGAAAAAAAAAACTGGGGATGAAAAGGACAGACCACAGTAAAGACACGGGTTGCAAACAAAAGAGGGGGCTGCACTCTTCGTCCTACCCTTCCGAATTATCATAGCGAGCCTGTCAAATAAGCCAAGCAATCCATGCAAGCCAGGGAAACAAACAGGCGGCAATGAGAGCGATGGTCGCCTGGTCTTTTTCCCACACTTCACGATCATGTCCTGTACCCGCCTTGGCACGCGGCATATGATCAAGTTGATCCCCTTCAGTGCGAGCAAGAGGTAAGGAAAAGAAATATGAGAGCAGAGATGGCGAGATGTCCTTTGAAAGGCCGAAGTATACAGAAAGGCACAGTAGGAGGATGGGATACAAAAAAGGGCCTGACACGGCGCACTATCTTTCAAGTAATAGCCCTGTGTTCGTCTCATCTTCGGGACGACTATAAAAAGTATATCCCTACCTCTCTTTACAGACACACACCATCCTTCATAAATGCGGGCCTCGTCCACCATCCTACTATCTTCAGCAATTCTCTTACTGGCAGCAACCGAGGACATCCACCGACGCGCCCTCAACGTCGTCGATGCCCAAGTCTCAGTCCCCGGACGATTCCCCGCCAATTTCGCAGGATCTCTCTACCGAGACCCTCCTTCCCTCACCAGCACCGTAGTCTTTCAGTACCATCACAGCGATCATTTTATCGACCATACCAAGATCCGAGGACCACCTCCGACCCTGCGCCTACCACATCTCGACAATGCCCAGCTCCTGAGCGACGAAGAGATCTCTCGTCGACAACTCACCGAACGAGGGCTCGAACCCGATGGAGCTTACCAGTTTGGAAAAGCGATCGCCGTTGAATCCTTCGATAGCATTTCAACCCTCACAAGGGGCCGCTGGATTTCATTGAAGTCGTTGAAGCACCAGCGGTTCATGTACACTCGCGAAGACGACGAAGACGTGCTCGTCTGGCAACTCGAAATCTATTCCCAATCGGCACTTTCGTTGAACTTGATCTTCTCGGAATTCCATCTCCCCGAGGGTACCGAGTTTTTTGTTTCGGGACGGCGGCATATCTTGGGCGCGTTCACGGCTGCAATTAATAATAAGCCTGATGGGATCTTCGCCACCGCACCCGTCGCCGGAGACAGGTTGTTGTTGGAGTACTATACACCGAAGAAAACGCTGTTGCGAGGGCTGGTGCCGAGGATCCAGCTGAGTCATGTGGTGCATGGGTACAAACCTGCTCCGCTCGCTGCGTCGTCCGATCTCACGGATATGGGTCTGCGCCGTCGGGACAGATCGTTTATCCCAAGGACTGCGAAGAGGAGTGAATTGAGGGACCAGTTTACCTTGGACAATATGGGAGAGTGGGATAGGGATGCGAAGGATGAGATGCTGCCGCCGATTCGAGCTATGTCGGGTAAATGCAATGTAGATGTGGCCTGTCATAGTAACGAGTATTATGAGCAAAGTCGGAGCGTTGGCGTGATTTTGACGGATTATAACCAGAAGTATTGCACGGGGGCGTTGGTCAACAATGCGCGACAGGACGGCCGGCAGCTCTTCTTGACAGTAAGTCGAGTTTTTACTTCTTTTCACTACTCCATTTCTTCCTCGTTCGGGGGGTCATGATCTATTTACTGACAGCAGCTGCCACGGTGGCACATTGCATTTACTTCTATACGACATTCAACAAAAACGCTCGTAGGCAAATCACTGCTCAGAATTCCCAGATACGAGCGCCCATATCGTCATGTTCAACCATGAGAAGCTCCAATGCGGATCCAACTCCGAGGTCGTGAACGAGCACGACACAGCCATGGGCCTCGTCAAGCTGGGGAACTACGCCCCTAGCGACTATACCCTTTACGAAATCGTGGAACTCATCCCTGACGCCTATAACCTTTACCTCTCCGGATGGTCCGCCCTACCGAAAGCGCCCTCCAGTCGTCCTCGTACGCCTGCTCCCCCTCCTCCCTCTGAAGAGGGCACTGAAGAAATCCTGTCCGGCCCATGGAGAACCACTCGAAGCAACATTAAAGATCGGGTTGGTCGCCTCCAAGTTCATCGCAGGAAAGACCCCACCCCCCATTTCTCACCTATGGTGCCCGAAGACGATTCCGCGACCCATATCCCCATCGTGGGGATCCATCACCCCTCCGGCGACTCCAAAAAAATCTCCTTTTTCTTCAACGGTACACTCCCGCGAGCCTGTTGGGCCGAATGTGGGTTAGATGAATATTTTCACTGGAAGATCCCTCGATGGGACAAGGGCACGACCGAGCCGGGTTCGAGTGGATCACCCCTGTTCGATGCAGACAAGCGGATCGTTGGGCAGTTGCACGGCGGGTCCGCGAGTTGTTGGGACCGAGATGGGTATGATGCCTACGGAGCCATCCATGCGTCCTTCCAGACCCCACCTAAGATTAAGAATCGCTTGGCGACCTATTTAGATCCTGAGGGCGAAGGCGTCAAGGTCATGGATGGGCGTAGCCTTGAGATCGCGAGGCGGGAGACACGGGAGCGGAAGGAGCATGAAGGCGAGCAGGAGAGTGGGGAAGTAATGAAAGAGACAGAACAGCAGTGGGTGGGACCTTTGGGATCGACGAGTATGGAGAAGCCGCTGGGGCTGAGAGGGGAGGACAAGAGGTGGTTGTTTTCGAGAGCTCCGGATATGTTTGGACGGACGCATGATGTTATTGAAAAGACCTGGCAGCGCCGTGTCCAGCGACTTGAGGACCTCGAGGAGGAGGATGGCTGAGGATTCATTGGCGGAAGCAGAGCAGGAAACAGGAACGCAGTTCCATTACATTTAACTATCGATGAAAGACGACAGCTTCTTTTGTATATAATACACATTTTTTTTATTGTTTGTTTGTTTGTAAAGGATTCTTATTATTCACTCTTTGGTGTCGCGGAACTCTGCTTCCTTGGCCAATTTTGCAAACTTCTTGGTCTTGACGTTCCGCAGGTTCATGGACGCAGTCTCGATGCCGAGATCGACTGCTGACTGGTAGGCATTGATTGCACCATCAAAGTCTCCAGTCTGCTCGCTGATCACTCCCAAGTTAAACTAAAGAGGTCGAGCAGATAATAAATTCAGTGCAACTATTCCACCATAGCAAGAGTTCGATTTATTCATAACTTGTGTATACCTGGATCTCTGCATCCTGCGAGGAAATATTGGCAGCGGCCTGGAGATGGCTCAGGGCCTCCTTCAGGTTCCCGTTCAATTTGATATGCGCCGTCGCGATGTTGGTATGGACATCTGCGTGGTGCGGCGACAACTTCAATGACTCCTGGAATGAGTTGATTGAGGATTGAAAGTCGCCCAGTTGAAAGTATCCCACGCCCATGTTATAATACGCAGCCGCTATTCACATAGTACAAACCCCCCCAAAAATGAAACGTTAGCATGGTCTTATCTTCCAACCTCAGCCATCTCCAGGTTAACTAAATATCATTAGCTCGCTTGGGCGAACATCATTGGAGATGTTACCTGTGGGTCGGACGTTGATACTCTTCTGGAAGGAACTCATGGCGAGAGGGAGCATATCGTTGTTCAAAAACGAGACACCCTCGTCCATGTACTCCTGTGCCTTATCAAGCATATCGTCCGATTTCGAGAAGTCTGCATACGGCAGCGACGTTGCGAAGCCCTGTCTCTGGTCCTGAGCGCCAACTGCGGTGGCTGCGGTGACCTTCCTAGGCGTGTGTGTGAGGAGCGAGAAGGACCGAGTGATCACAGGGAGTTGTTGGCGGGGAAGCACTCGCCTTGGAGTCGACGAGAGCACGTTTCGAATGAGCGCGTTCCTGAATGCAGACATGTGTTTGAAGGAATGATTCAAGTGAAGGAATGAAGGAGGAGTGGATCAGATCCGTCAAAGGAGGGGGTCTTGCCTTATTCGGAGCTTTTGTGATTATCACTGCCTAACCAACCCGTCAGCTCACAAAAAAAAAGAAGGTACCAGCGTTTCTCACTGACAACTCATCAGGCATTTGCGCTGGATATGGCCAATGTTCAAAATATAGAGTAGTATTGGAGTTTATAGTCTATTATACATGGGTGTCTAGGTCTGATCGTGGATGATCTATGCGAATGCAGTGCACCGATCCAACGGCGTCACATGCGTGCCAGGCACAACCCAGCTGCGGATTGTAATGTACAGCGTAAACACCATCACTGCGGCCCCAAAGATGCCGAGCGCAATATCTAACACCTTGGCCCTCATCGTTGTCGCACAAGCCTTGTAATGGAACATCGCTGGGAAGATGAAACACAGAGGCATGCAGGCGACGCTGCCGACGAACGATACAAACTTGTCCAGATTAGGTCCACCAATCCCGAACGCTAAGAGCGCACAGCAAATAATCAGGACGATCCGAAGAGCATTCTTCTGCATCTTGACCTTGAAGAACTGGCCGCCAGATTTATCGCCGAAAATACCGTACTCGAATATACGTGAGGCTGGCGAGAGCATCAGCGGGACGGAGAGGATGATGGCGAGGGAATAAAGGATTTCGACGGTGATGGTCATACCGTCGCGGATGGGTAGGTTCAGGAGTACGATCGTCTGGATATCGCTACCAAAACTTGCGTAGCAGAGGGCACCGATACTGCCAAAAATCAAGGCGACGATGGTCATGGTGATGGCGAGCACGCGAGGAAATTTTTCTGGCTCGGCCATGGACTCTGTGATAGGAATGACTATTGACGATGGAATTATATGGTATTATTGTCAGCAAGGAAAGGACGCGTTCAGTACAGTACACACAAATACTAGCACGAAGGAATAAAATACGTACTCAGGCCGATGCCTTCAAATGAAAAGACTGCCGTGCCGATGAACAGCGCAAAGTCATCCTTGTTAAATAGCCCAATGTTGGGTCCTACGCCACGATGGACCAGGCTGTTGATGGAGTAGTACCAGAGATAGACGATTCCAAAGATGATAAACAGGTTGGCGAGCATGCTTGGCACAGACAGGACAGCCATGCGGCGGATCAGGACCAAGGGAATCAGCACCACCAATGGGATTAGAATATAATACTTTTCGGAAATCCCATCGAACGTGCATTTAGTGAAGGTCTGGACGACAGCGAACAGGTTCTCGGATACAAAGATCAAGTAGGCGCAGACGAAGCCGATTTGTGAGATAGCCACTGAGATCAGGACCGCCAAACGCATGTACTTTCCAAAAAGGACTGCACCCATGTCCTGAAAGTTCTCGCGGACAACGAGACGCACTTTGACGAGCAGCAGGAAAGCAACGCAGCATATTAACGCCACGGCTGCCAACATCAAGCAGGAGAACAAGATCCCTAGAGAAAAAAAAAAGAGTGGTCTGTGATGAGGATGCGGCGCTTGTTTTCTATTGATATGCATTGGCCGAAGTAACCCGGGAGTCCTTACCTCCGTTCTTGAAAGCACTGGGAAGGAAGAGGACACCTGTGCCAACGAACGCCTTTCCGAGCAAGAAACTAGCCTTGAGCGCCGAGACATTTCCTCGAGGGGCCGCATGCTGGTCTAAGCCTTGTCCAATATCCTTGAGAGTAAAAGAGCTAGTTGTCGAAGAGTGTTGCAGTAGCATTTCTGGCCTAGTCGAGTCCATTGTCTGCTTCTCACTCGAGCCGTCAGTAGAGAGCCCTCCAGCATACGAAGACTTGCGCGAAACCCTGCCATGTACACCCTTCTCTGCTGCCGAGAAACCATCTTCGCCCACGTATGAGTTCCTCCGGGATCGGGTGCCTCCGTAGTTGTCATACATGGAAGTGTACTCGGAGTTGGCATGGATCAGCCATGAGACTGGACGGGAACTCGGCCGAGAATGCGAGTGTGAGTTATGTCTGGAGATGCGCGAGCGTGATGTTGCCCTAGAGCCGGGTGCGGAATGGGGGCTAGTAGCGCCGCTGTGAGCGTGAGGCCCTGTACGGCCACGTTGGTGGTGGTGATGGCGATGTGGTTGCTGTTGCTGTGGCAGAAAGGTAAGGTTTTTATCGACACTTGGGGATGAGCTTATGTGGACTTGAGAAGGTGCTTGTGGAGCGGCGAGATGTGATCCATCCTGTGGTGGTTGTTGCGTTGATTGTAGCTCACCCATGTTAGTTGTTTTTTTGTTTTTCTTTCGCGTACAGGTTGATAAAATACTAATAGTAGAAGGAGATCAGAAGGAAGAGGAGGATAGAGGTTTGAGAAGGGGCCTGCACAAATGGCGACTTTATATATGTGAAGAAATTAAAAGAGTCCGTACCCATACCGATGCAAGGCGATCAAGACATGTAATGGTATTGCGAACCAGGATTGTCGGTGGTTGGGACAATGACCGCATTCCATTCCTAAAAAGGAATTGGATCTCCACTCACTTGGCTGTTGCCATAACGCGCGGTACCTGTGTGTTTGACTCTGTAGGCTCTGTGCCCTACAGGAATACTACTCTACCGGGGCTCCGATTTGGCTGATTACTGTGCTCCTCCTTCGACCCCTTGCAGTAGACTGACCCAATGCCCTAGGCGCCCTTTTGGCAAGGGATGGAGAGTAGAGCACAAGGGCCTGTATTGGCTTATTAAAGGGTTCCTGGACTAGAACTGGGAGCGATGAAGCATTCATGTACCCGCAACAGATATCCAAATGTTTCGCTGTAGGAGGTATAGTAGCGTAGCTCTGACAACTGGGGCTCCCAAAGAAAAACATCGGACCAAAGACCTCGACTACTTTTCCGTCTTCATTCCTTATACGACCATATTCTGACGTCGCTTTGCTCCTTTTGTCGAAGGAGTGATGACGGGGTCTCATCTCCCATGGCCCTTTGGCCCAAATTTGACATGCACGGGGGCCAATGGCGAAATATATGATAGTATAAGTAGTTCTGATCCCTGACTCGGTTGCATGGGTCGAGACATGATCCCTGTTGAAATCCATACCGCAGCTAGCCATCTTCATCACTCCTTTGGTGTTTTGGGAGCCATAGTGTGTGGAGTAATAACCACTTTTGGGATGTAAAACAAATGCTCATAGATCCCTTGTCCAAATACAGCGCGGCAAGACATTTGTTCTGCTCTTCCAGACAGATGGACCCCATCAAGTCGATCCTGCTGCCTTTTTTGGCAGATCGATTGCTGGCTAGCGCTTCCAAGAATCATCCCTTCATGATCGCCCCTTTATCCCCCTCGAAGAATTTGTGTCGAACACAGGTAGTCCATAATTCCTCTTGAGCCCTGTCAAGTATATTGACATTGTTGCTGCAACAGGTTGAAACGAGAAGAAAACGCAAGGGAAATACGGCCTATTAGGTGGATACCGCCTCGCCAACCTATTCTTGTTCGCTGGATGCGCGCAAAGAGTGATGACGATCTATTTCAAGAACCGCCGATCCAAGAGTGCAAAATTCGTACTTCAATTACGTATGTAGATTGCAGAGTTGCTGACGATTGGTCAGAGGGAAGGCATCTCTCAAAAGTGCCTTAATGGAACTTTGCGCATCCATGTCAACTAGCCAGTGTATGATCCGCACTGCAGGCGAACATTGACGTAGAGGCGCGGACAGCTTTAGAGAACACACTTGTACCCTACCCTGGAAACTGGGGTGCATTACGTCACACAGCTCCAGAGGTAAATACCAATTTCCTATTGGTTACCCCATAGCTGGGATCTGAAGCGGTCGTACTTGTTCCTGAGAAAGAGGTACCAAAAGTGATTTGCCTATAATTTGTCGCAATTCTGTTGGCTGATAGGCAATCCAATACAAATTTTATTGCAAAACGAGGGCTCATGCCCTCTGTAATGGAAAACGCACGTCAAGCTTCTTTTCTTCTTGCAACCTCGCTTTTTTTTTTTTCCCTGAATGCCTTCACCCTAATGTTTCCTCGCTGTGCTAGTTGTTTCTATTGGCCACGTCGATGCCGTCGAAAGACTTGTTCCACACTGTGTCTGCCATCTTCTCCACGTCCCTCCTATGCTGATTTAGCTTTTTCCCTCGCATTAACAAAGCAGCAGCATGCAAGAGACTGTGAATTTGGCCGCGAATGGCCCCTTCAGTCTCCCGTTCCCCGGCGCCGTCGTCTTCTTCCTCTCCATCGCTGGTTCCTTCCTCAGCGGTGCTGCCATCCTCCAATACCGAGCTCTCGGGGCCTGAAGGGTCTGATGTCCCTGACGAAGCCAGCTGCTCCACCAGGCTCCTGTACTTCCGTCCGTGAGCATACCTCTGATTCACCTTCGGCTTCAGTGGAGATCCTCTCTCGCTAGTCACCATAAACTTGGACCTTTTCTCCGAATAATCCGTGTCAAAGTCCTCATATTCGGTGTCTTCACCCTCGCTTGTACTCTCGAGCCACTCGTCGCACAGTAGCTCCTCCGCAGGCTTTTTTTTGGGTACAAAAAAGGACATAAAGTTGGCATCGACTTGTTTCTCGTCAATCAGCTTGGAGATGAATGGTGAGCCATCCAGAAGCTTGGAAACCGAAACCATTAGGGCGCCGTGATAGCCTAGAGCGTCTGCGATGCCCAAGCCTTGCTCTTGACTTGAAAAGTTGTGCGCAGGAGTGTCGGCAGTCGCAGTGGCAGAGAGTGGTGGCATAAAGTCCATAGAGAACTGGGGACTGGTGCTTAGCGACTCGTGGTATCCCTGTGATCGGACTTGATGGAGAATGTTGTGCTGCTCCTCCGCAAGTGCTTCTAGTACATCCGTGTCCCTTTGTTCATGAGGTGATAGCTCCAGTTGTTGGGCCTCACATAAGATAGGGACATGGCGGAAGCAGCCCCTGATGGATTGAGGCTTGACGGCATCCCAGGCATGCACTATAAAATGAAACCCTTCCTTGTTGGACTCCTTGAGCTTTGCCTTGAGAATCCTTGTACGTTTAGCTGATGTTGCTAACGCAGTACTTGCCGTGTCAGCACTGTCGCGGCATCTCCTGTTGCAACACCTCCTGTCGCGGCACCCTCGCTCGATTCTGACGCCACGCTGGTAGAGGTCCAATTGTCATTGTGCTTCTTGATTCGCAGTTTTAGGATGAAGTCGCGATACCGCTTTTTGAAAACAGATATTACTCCAGCGTCGAGTGGCCATTATCTTGATATTCGGGAAGTCGGGGCTTGACCGTGCAGCCTTTGTATGACAGGAGGCGTTGTCGACGAGAAGTAGAATCTGCCTTGAAGGATCCTTTTCGACAATGGACTGCTGGAAATTCTTGAGCCAGCCAAGAAAGAAGGGGTTCATGTAATCTGCACACTTCTTTGGCTTCGCCTTCGGTATCCTTGCCACCTGCTCACCCTTCTGCTGGCCCTTGACCATGTCCGTCGCGTCCTGTACAGCCCTTTCCGTCACGTCCTGTACAGTCGTATCCGTTGCATCCTGTACGACAATGACCGCTGCCTCCTGTTCAGCGACATTTTGTTCCTGAGCGTTGGTCTGTGGTTTCCATGGCTCAACTTCCACCAAGCCCTGCAACTCCTCATCATGCCGAAACCCTTTAGGAAGTTTTTCGCCTAGTGCGCAATATGGAATACCAGACATATGTTCATAGCCGTGACAACTTAACCAAATTGAAGAGTGATAACGCACATGGAGAACTTACTGAGGATGAACGGCTTCCTTTTGTCACTGTCTGTGGCGTTGGTGCAAAAAAGAATTGACACCCGTATCGAGGGGATCTTTGTTCCAGCCGCCCCTCCATCCATGTCCACTGTCCAGCTCGACGTGCTCTGAAGAAAAAGGCCAGTCTCGTCTGCGTTATATATGTCGTCCAGTTTGAACGTGGCAGCGGAAGTCTTGATGATCTCGACGGCAGCCGCAATGACGTTCCAGTCCATGGAGGCAGTCTTCCCCCCTGAGCTGAAAATATGAATATCCCCAGGTGCTCTTGAAACTGGCCATCAAGGGGACGTGAACTTCGGTTTGGGGAATGTTAGGCGGCCCACTGTCGAATGCAACGTGTCGTAGACCTCTTTGGCCATCAATTGCAACAACCACTGGTCGACTGGCGCTTTTTGTTTGCGAAGATCTTGGATCTGCCCGTTCAGAATCACCTCAACGGGATAGAACTCGCGGACGTTGTGTCTAGTGTTACTCCGGGACTCTAGCAAAGCTGTAGGCATCCTGTTAATCTTGACCCTGTCCTTGAGAAGTTGTGATACTGTTTTTGGTCGCAGGTTGTGTGCTGTTTCAAAGTCGGTCATTTGTGGTATCAATCCCAGGTCGGGGTTGCCGAGTAAGTGTCTCTACCCGTCGACGAAAACGTCCCAAGAACCAAGGAGTCGGTTCTTGTTACCAAGGGTTATCCTAGAGTATTCGTTGGTTGAAGGATCTTGCAACGATTGTATAGGAGCAAACCCCTTCTTTTTTTTAGGTGGCATGGGATATTGCAGTGTTGTGGTGCTAGAGTTGCAGGATGGTGGTGAGGAAGGAGTGTCGACGCGGAGCCAGCGATGAGGTTTAAGTCGATGAATCGATGCGGAGGCTTCCATATCGAAGGAATGATGGCTTTGGTTGCGAGGGTGGACATGCCATGGGTATGGCTATGGCCCATGGCCAATATGGCCCATGGATGCATGCGTTTCCGATTACATAGGTAATAAAAATTTTATATTGGATTGCTTACCATCCAAGATTTGCAGCAAGCTATTATATGCAAATCACTTTTGGACCAACATTGGTCGAAAAGTGATATAGGACTCTCTATACAGATGGATTTCTACAATAAAATGTCTTTCGATCTCGACAGTCGATCGTTTTGTTCTTCTGTCACTTGAACAGCAAGGTTCCTAGCGAGAGTCGTGGTTATCGGAGCATAAAGAAACCTGAGGTTCTAATTACAGGCTGAAGTAACACTCTGGGCACGCGAAGTGTTCTCAAGTAACGGGGCTGGTTTTTTTGGCAATACTCGAGCGCATACTTCTAGGTGAGTGTATGGGATATAACGCTATCGATACAGAGACCAGCCATCCCGGCTAGCCGCTTTTCTATGCAGTTGGTGTGAATATGCGCTCGCCGGCATTTGACACTTTGAACTAATAGTCGATTTTCACATCGGATATGAACACTTTTTGCATGTGGGGCGTTCATGTGCACTCGCGGAAACCACGGCCAGTGCTCCGTGCCAATACGCTCTGCCGCGCCATATCCTACCCACCCCTCTCTTCTCCTCTTTCACTCCTCATTCCACACAACTTGCGCATTCGCTCCCTCATTTACAATGACATTCACCTCCACTCCTCCTGCTCTCCGTCTGCAGCAGATCAGTAACCATCTCGCCGACAAGAACACCACAGGTAAAATGTTGTTATTACACACATGGCTCCTGTTGACACGTCCACAATATATATGTACTTGCCGTCTAACATTCGCTTTTGTTGCAGCCTCCGTCTTTGAGAGCGTGAAGGAAGCGCCCGCCGATGTCATCTTTGCTCTGACATCCTCATACAAGGCGGATACGTATCCTCAGAAAGTCAATCTTGGCGTGGGTGCATACCGTACAGAGGAAGGCAGGCCATGGGTGTTACCCGTTGTCAAAAAGGTACAACATTCATTCGATCAAGCCCGGTTGCACATACGGCTCAATTTGCATCCAGATCGATAACCAACGACGGTCTTTTGCCTATTGTGTTACCTCCCTGCTGGGTTGCGTCTCGGTCGGTTTAGGCAGACCGCATCCTGGTCAACGACGAGAATCTGGATCATGAATACCTCCCCATTCTAGGATCGGACGCCTTCCGTAAGGCATCCTCAAAGCTGATCCTTGGAGCGAATTCCAAGGCCTTGGCCGAGGGCCGCGTTGGCTCTGCGCAGTGTATCTCCGGAACTGGTGCTGTCTATACCGGAGCCCACTTTCTCTCGAAGCATTACCCTATCAAGGGTGCCGCATGCTATATCTCCAAGCCTACTTGGGGTAAGTGAAGGGCCCGTTCTCATTAGGTAGCATCTCAGCTCCTATCTCTTTCTTCATTTGAGGGACCTATACACGTTGCAGCCGGACGCAACATGTGCTCTCCATACACATTTACACTTTACATGAAAGCAAATGCCGGCTCAATCTCCTTCCGTCGCTCGGGATATATTACAAACCAAATTGCCTGGATTAAGTATAGCCGTGGTTCAGCAACCGGACCATTAACATTCGCATCCTTGCTGCTACTATAGCCAACCATCGCGCGATTTTCGAAGGCGTTGGTATCCCAGTGCTCGAATACCCGTACTGGGACCCAGCTACGAAGGGCCTGGACCTTAAGGGTATGCTCGGTACTATGCAATCGGCGCCCAATGGGTCAATCTTCTTGCTCCATCCATGTGCCCATAATCCTACAGGAGTCGACCCGACACCCGAGCAATGGAGACAGATCGCAGATGTTATGGAGGCCAAGGGTCATTTTACATTCTTCGACTGCGCATACCAGGGCTTTGCGTCCGGCAGCCTTGATAAGGATGCGTATTCGGTTCGGTACTTTGTTGAGCGCGGATTCGAGCTGTTTGTGGCCCAATCCTTCTCAAAGAACTTTGGACTATACTCTGAACGTGCTGGCAACCTGACGATTGTCGCTCGGACTCCGGAGGTCAAGAACAGGGTGGAGTCGCAGATTGCAAAGGCTCAGCGTGCGGTTATTTCGAACCCTCCTGCGTACGGATCTAGGGTCGTAAGTGTGGTGTTGAACGATGAGAAGTTGTATGCGGAGTGGGAGACGAACCTGTCAACGATGGCGAACCGGATCATTGATATGCGCAAGGTGTTGTATGATGAGCTGACGAGGCTGGGCACCCCTGGAAAGTGGAACCATATTGTGGACCAGATTGGCATGTTTTCGTTCACAGGATTGACGACGCCACAGGTGAAGGTGTTGAAGGAGAAGTACCATGTGTATCTGACGGACAATGGGCGCATCTCGATGGCGGGGTTGAACAGCAAAAACGTCAAGTACTTTGCCCAGGCTGTCGACGACGTTGTCAGGAACCATTAAACCACCAGGAAATAAATTTGTTGGAGACAGTTGAATTTTTTCTATCACTGCTATCATTGTTTTTTTTTTTTTTTTTGAAAAAGAGAGAGGAATAGAAGAGGGCTTTCTTCTGCGTTTGCGATCCAAGGATCACAACACTCATCTGAATAGGATGTTGGGTCAGGAGCCTTTTTATAATCATTCAGTTGAATAATTCAAAGAACTTTCATCATTGAAAATATATGTTTGAAGTCCCGTAGGATCTTCATACAGATATAGTTGTCCTATTGATGAATGTAAGGAACAAAATTTGGTCCAGGGGAACGGTCGTATTTATACGCTTCCTGGGACAGTCCCAGGGACTGGAATTTTTTTTCGTCAGAAAAAACAACAAATGGGGCCATTCACTCTTTGTGGGGACCTTTTTCAGACGCAGACTGTCCAAAATTGCTTTTTAGACAGCAAGACGCTGTTGTGACAGTCCATTTCAAAGTGATAGTCAGTTCTAGTCGCCGATTAAAAAAAAAACCGATTAGCGGAGAACCTCAGTAACGTGCCTGGGGCACTTACAGGCTGTCCTGGTGAGGATACGACCAGTGGTTGACACTTGAAAGCAAATAAATCGAAAAAAAGTCCCGTGTTTTGCAGCTCGCTCTGTATTTCATCCCGAGATGCGTGCAAGGACCTAACCTACCGCCTATCCTTTTTTGAGCATCAACGCAACTCGAAATGGTTTTTGTAATACTGTACATGTGCCATGCTGGCACCTTGCATAGCGTTCTTTATTTTGCAAGGAATAAGTAGAAGCTATGATGGAGGTATAAGCGCTCACGCAAAAGGCGACTCAACAGTGACCATATTGAGCTGATGCGAATGCGTCGGACTTGAATGGTGTGGGAGTTGGTGGTGGTGGCGATGATGATGATGACTCTGTCGGAGTCCCTCCAAGTCTACCTTCTGCATCTGCCCAATCGACACGATCGTCGGCCCATTATCATAAGTCGACATTGTCATCCTTGGATCGCACTCATACGACGGCACAACCTGATACAAGACCTGTTTCGAACTCGGCGACATCTGTTGCTGACTACTCTGCGTCTGGTTGTGATTTAATGTGGTAGCATTCGATGCCGTGGCATAGTGATCGTGCCCACCCATCGAGTCGCATCCACTATCCGCAAAATCTTTCGGCAGCGGCATCAATTGGGAGGACGGCCTGGTCTTTTGACCTGAATGCTGAGGCTGCTCTGACGCTGTCGCCGCTGCAGAAATAAGAATCGGCTCACACTCACCGCTACCAATTCCGCTATTGAACACACGATGGGACGATGCCGAGTGTCGCAGCACAGACGATGCCGGAGGAGGCGTCAGAGACGTCTGTGCGAACGGCGATTGCAGCACACCGTCGTCAAGGTCCTGATCACCAAGGAGGAGCGCATCCACATCGTCCTCTAACTCCTTCCTTTGGAATCCCAAACGCTGCGGCAGGACCGGATCCACAAGGCTTTCACGTGGATTCTTGCTGCTTCGACCGTTGATATTACCGTTATTGTTGTTGCTGGCATCGTTTTGATAGTTGGATTGGGCGGTGTCTGGTCTCGAGACCGGGGTGACCAAACCCTTACGCTGTGTAAGTGTTGTAGAGTAGATGTGTTGGTTGTGGATCGACGTATTCAGGTGTTGCTGGTGATGAGGAGAAGGCGTCAGCGCGTCGCGGATATGGGTCGAGGGCAAGGAAATGTCACGGAAAGGAGACTCGGCCGATCGACTGTTCCTCTTCTTGGACGAGATACCGAAAACATCCTTGAATATTTGTTTCATCCGATTGTTGCCCCTGGGTTTGCTCATAGACGTCTCCGTCCATGTCTGGTTCTCCTCGCCTCCACCTTGCCCCTCAATCCCAAACGGGGATCCCCCTGGCCGGGTTGAAAACAACGGAAGCCTAGTATGGCTAGCATTGGAATTCGGAGACCAGGTCTCCTTCTTGGAAGCAACAGGCATACTCTCGTGCCGCTGGTGTTGTCCCTGGCGTCGACGAGTCAAGAACGAGAATCTAGATGAAAACCGCGCTGGTTTCTTTTCCTCCACAAATGTCAGAGGTGGGGACGCCAGTTGCCGTGTCTGCTGCTGTTGTAGATGTTGTTGATACTGTTGTTGTTGTTGTTGTTGTTGTTGTTGTTGCTGTTGTTGTTGTTGCTGTTGTTGATAATATTGTTGTTGAGCGTGTGATATAGAATGTTGACGACGATATCTTGCGGCCATCTCGGTTCCAAATTCGTCTTCCTCGTCGTCGGGGCACTGAGGCTGTCGGAAGACGTTTTGTTGTTGTTGAAGCTGGCGCCCCTGTTGCCAGTCTGGGCTTCTTATGACAGGGTTATATTCGTAGGTCGGGTACTTGTTCAGTGGTGAGGATGGAGCAGCTGGGGAGGGTTGTCGTTGAAGCTGTGAGTGCAGGTTGGATGTGTCTCCATAGATGTGGATGCCCGCTAGACTGTCAGGATCGAGTTCTTCGAGCTGCCGCCAGTCATTCTCTTGACCGATACCCGAATAAAAGGACTCGCGGTAGAGAGTTTGATCGTGGTGGGTCATAGTACGAGGCAGGGCCCTTGGTAGGGCCATGGTTGGGTCAAGCCCGTCTGGAATATAGTCTTGATGACGGGGTGATGGATTAAGACTACGCTGCTGCTGAAGGAGTGCTAGGGGCGGAGGGGGCGAGCGTGGGCGAGTGTGCTGTTTGGAGGAGTGTCGAGAGGCTAGAGGGTGCAGTCCTTGGTCTGTCTGCCGTTGTTGCGGCAGTTGTTGTTTATGTTGTGGCAGACCCTCGAATTGCTCTTGTTGTTGATAGTTACGAGGATGTGGAGGTGGAAGTTGAGCGCTGTGTAACTCAAGCGCGAGGTCTGACCTCGATGGACTGATGTTGCTGTTGCTGGTAGTGTTCCGCCACCGACCCTTCTCGGCCGTGCTGCGGAACAGCTCCTCCTCCAGCGTGATAAGTTCACGCTGCAGTTCGACATAGTTGAGGATATGCTTCAGCTTTGCCTCTCTTGAGGGTGGACTCTAGAGAGGGAGGGATGCAGAGCGGCAGGGATATGAATTAGGGGGTGAAATGGATGGCATGATAGCATGGAGGAAAGACGCGATTTGTCCAAGGAGACACACGCGTTTTGGTGGCAACTGATTGAGCGATTGGATTGGAGAACCAGGAGAGTGGGACCTCCGCGGAGAGGTTGAAAAAGAAAGAGAAGACGCGTTATTCATGAACACATAAAAGACAAGAGAAGCATGGAGGTGTTGGTGGATGATTATGAGGACAGGATAAGAGTCGGCTGTCGCCATCCGCCCTTCAGGACCACAGCCAAACTGTCGCTCCAAAGTTCGTCTTTTCCTGCCCTTCCTCTCTTGTAGTGCGGCAATACCACAAGATACAAAAAGGTACAGATGACTAGATTAATTTGGACAGATACACATGTCTTTGTACACACAGCCAGGCATATGTCCAGTTTGTTGTTTTGCATGATTCCCCGTGAATGTGATTCGCATACAACGTAGGCCAGAAGAGAAGGAGGGTGGACAGGTGTGCTACCAGCAATAAAAACATAGGGATGTTGCAAATAGTGCGCCATAGTGGCGGTTGTCGCGACGACTTACTGTGATGGTGTGTCTGTACAGGTTGGCCTCTGTGAGAGGAGCGACTGAGGACTGAAGCCGCTGGGAGACCCGCCTCGAGATTTTTGTCGAGAATTCGGGCACCGCAGCCATTGTATCTCACTGTACAGTGCGGCGAATATGATTGTTTATAAATAACAATAAGAATAATGGTGCAGAACAAGTGAATACAACAACACTAACAATAGATGAGAAAGAGGGATCGATCGGGGTGGTTACAAAAGAGCGATGAGGATGAGTGATGAGATCAGGCAGGCGAAAGAATGTTGGAAGAGTGGAGAGTATAGGACGTCAGGATATGGTGCCGGCTAGGGGGGGATTGGGAGTGGGGTGGGAGTGGAGTGTGAATATGAGTTGGCACACAAACAAAATACGATATATGATACGGGGACCAATTGATGTCTCTTTTTTCGGTCCAGAACGACGAAGCGACTGAAGGACAGTGACAAAGTGTGTTAAGGGAAAGAACAGGGACCTTGGATGGATGGAGCGTCGAGGAAGGGGCCAGAGGGTGGCCAAGGAGTAATTATCAAATTGTGAGCAATAAAAGGTTCAGTGGAAACAAGGAAAAAAAAAAGGAAAAGTGCAATTGGGAGGTGAGATAATGGTTCGACCGTTAAGTTGCAGTTGCATGACCATTTGACGAGCAAAAAGAGTAGCGTATTTCGATCGAAAGCTGCTCCTGTTTCCAAAGGGATCAGGGGCGGAAAGAAGGAAGGAAGAAAGGAAGGAAGATGGAATAAAAACACAAAAGTGGTTACAAGAGGGAGGTAGAAAGAAGAAATTGTCAAATAACATTGGATTGGATAGAGGACGAATAAATTCATTTTTTTCCACTCCGCTACAATAGCCCAGGGGGATGAAGAGGACGAATGGAACAATACAGCGGGCAAAATTAGGCAATGAGAATGGTGCAGCTCAAACTATACATTGCTTGCTTCAGCAACCATTGGTTGGCGTTATAAAGAAACGAGCGAAAAATCACTGCCACGCCGGTCCCTCTTTGCGGCTGCGCTTGGTCTTTGTCTGCGCCTTGGCTTTGTCTAGCCTGGCCTGGGCTGTGTGTATGTCTGTGTCTTCGCGGGACAAACCAATACATCAATCGGCTTTGCAAAAAAGAGGGTCGCTTCCTGCCTCTGTTTACATTGACTCTTGCAGGAAAGATCGCGTCAGCCCTCCATGTCCAAAACACTGTTGGTCCGTTCTCCTTCCCATTCATTCAAAGACAATAAGAAGAACCAGCAATTACTACACACGCTTTCTTCTCTCCTTTCCTCATCTTTCTTCCGGGTCAAGCGCAAAAAAAAAAATCCTTGTGGAACTCAATAAAAAGCCGGCCTTATAATCGATTAATGTCTTGTCCTTGATTGCGATTTGAAAGCATCGCATCTATTACAATCACTTTTGTGAATATAGCAGCAGGGTCGCTCAAGGGCCATAAGCAGGACTTCCTTCTGATTAGCTGCTTACCTCTACCATCCCATCGTTGCAAACTCGAGGAACAGGAGAAAGGAGAAAGGGCGGACATGGAAAGGGGCGAATGACTGAAGGGGCCATCAGACGAGGGAACACGAAGTGGAACGAAGAAAAATAGAGCTACTCCTATCGCTGATGTTGCTGCTGTAATGACCAGCCCTGGTAGACAACTGCAGGATCCCGCAGGATATGCGGCCGATTGATTACCTTTCTGATCTCTTGCTAGCTGGGGTCTTGTCCTGGATCTGGAATGTACTCTCGTGACAAGGATAGTTAGTACACGCAGTCTGCAAGGCAAACGGATGAATCACTGCGTTATATCCATCCATTATTCCTGTGCTCTTTGTGGCAAATTATTCCTGACGGGAAAAAAATGCGACTGCATCCAACAACGCACAAAGCAAGACCATTCATTTCACCAGCACCGCGGTAAAAACACACATCATAACCCAATGCCAAATATGTGTAGTGCATTGATACTGAGTTACCCTGTATGTTTAGGGCGTTATCTCTTGCTCCCAGCCATTGTTTCGATCTCCGGTTAGCATTGATACTGAAAACGCCCTTTTGTTTTCTGCCTACTACCGTACCTCGTCCTGTTACCCAGGCGTACTCTTCCTGAGGAGGGGGTTGAATCCCTGTCATGGTTTAGACTGGTTGCACTCAAGAGCGTTGACCTTTGCTGATACAAGCACATATCATGTCGCTATATGGGCCTGTGCTTCCCGTGTGTACACGTGTAATCCATGGAGCGTGGCGAAGTCGTGGGCTTCTTGAATCATGTTCACGTACGGCACGTACACTTTAAACAGGGAACGCGATCGTCTAGGAAACAAGAACTACTTTATCGCATAGACATGAACAATGGTGGTCTGTGCTTTTTTTCTGACGACATCCAGCTAGGTGTTCAGTACGACATTCTCGTGCATCAAGCTGTGAATTATCTGGGAGCCGGAGATATCTTCCTATTGTCCTCATCACCGCGTTGATACTGCTCGACATCGGTCTTTATGAGCTCGTGCACTCGCACTCGCTCTGCTTTTTAGCCAAAACGTGCTCCACTGCAGCAAATCATCTTCGTTTACTCTCCTTATGAGAGCTTTCCCATCGTTTCAGCAGATCAAAGTAGGTCCATAGAGGAGTTCAGCACGAGCGTGAGAGAAGGGTGCCATACCGGTACAAGCAACAGGAACCAATCCTGCTGGAATATTTCCCATTCTGATCACCCACAACAGCGATGGCATCAAAATGGGCAGAACGAACGATAGAGAGGGATGATTGACGAAGAGAGCTAGCATCCATGGCATCTGTCCTGTTCTGCCTTGTTCTATGTTGTTCTGTTCAGCTGGTAGAATTTTCTTTGTAAAAGATCATTTCATTATTTGCCTTACGCCAACTGCACCTTCTACTGCCTTTCACTCATCTCTGTCAAGTCATCTTCTCATCTCTCGCCAACACACTCGAGCCCACACAACGAATATGACTCAGGCGTCAGGACCATCTTCACCCCGTTCACGGGACCGCCCTTCCTCCTCTCCGGCCCCACCGACCTCGTCTTCCTCTCCACAGCATTCCGAAGGAACTGCATCTCATCACTTCGAACATCTGCCAGCCCAGTACGCCAGCGCCATGGGCGGAGTCCTGGTGGTTGATCCTGTACGCATTCGAATCTTAAAAAAATACTCATGGCGCGAACCCCATCACGTTTTGCATGACTGACATCCACTTTTTGCCTGCCTTTTTTCATAGCATATGATGCCTCCAGGTTATGTGCTCGGCCAGGTGGCACCTTCTAGGGTTGACGAGCCAGAGGAACCACTTTATGTCAATGCGAAACAGGTACGCTGAACACCGCAAAGGTGCCGGTGTGGGGTTTGACTGATCCTGAGGACAGAGGACCACATCAACCTCGAAAGATGGAGGATGCATAAGAGTGACATCGCTGTGTCGCACCCCAGCGTGATCGCTTTTCTTCCTCTCTGCCTTCGCTATACACCTCCAAGGTCTTCGTACACGGGCGTGTATTTGCGTTCCTAGCATTTTTGGATTGTTTGGTTCTGCTTCGTTCTCGCGGACGCGACCAAACTACAGCGAAATGATTGGCTTGCATGGGCCAGCCTATCATCGTCGGTTTTTCCCTTCTTTACAAATGCTATGGGGGAATACTATGAGAAAGGATTAAAAACCTCTACGGATAATGCGGATAATACAGTGGTGCTTGCTTTTTGCTCACTTGTCTCTCATCTTTTGGGATATCACAATCAGTTGCTACCTCGGAGCGAGAAGGGCCTGAGGCCCTTTCTAACAAACATGTAATTGTCTCTCCTGTGCGTCTTATCTATACAGTACCACCGCATTCTGAAAAGAAGGGCTGCCAGAGCGAACCTCGAGGCTGAGAATCGCCTGCAACAGCGTGGTCGCAAGGTAAGCGGCGATCTTTTCTTTGTCCTGGTCCCCCAGGAAATAGAAGACTGACCATCTTCCCACCCTTGCTGCCTTTCTATTTTTTCTTCCCTTTGTTTGTTTTGCGTAGTTCCTTCATTTGTCACGCCATAATCATGCAATGAGACGCCCACGTGGGCCTGGAGGACGGTTTCTAACAGCAGCCGAGATAGCTGCGATGCAGGACAAGGAAAAGTCCGGCGAAGATGACCAGGCTGGACAGCTGCACGACGGGAGCTCTGCACAGGGTTACGATACCAACCATGCTGCCCCATATCAGGTGCAGCAGCACCACCGACAGCAGCTGAAACAGGAAGAGATCTATCAGCAACAACAGCAGCAAAAATTACAGCAACAGCAACAGCATCATCACCCCCAACGTCAGCAGCAGCAGCAATACCATCAGCGCCAGGCATACGAGACAGGTGTGTAAACCTGTCCATGGAGCTATTTAGCGTTGACGAGAAAGCGACAATATCTGCTCACTGCTTGACGGATACGAAAGTTATAGACATAGCCCTTCCTTGAACGACAAATCCATTGTAAATACATACCGTTATCGAAGAAAATAATAAAAAAAAAAAGACATAATAACATGATTCACATAGCAGAGAATACCGTTTGAATGATAAAGTGGATAGCAAAAAGTTGTGTTTTTATTAGGAATCAAGGATTACGTTCTTGGCCGGGGTTTGTTGCCACCAACTACCATGCGCGAGACGAAGGGAGGTCTCAACAGACAACAAGACGAAAACTTCAAAGTCGCCTCGGCCCTGCTTGGCTCAGCAACGACATGTCCGCGCCGCGGAGGAAAGAGTCATCCATAGACGATCTCTTGTGTAATGTTCATAAAATAACTAACGTATGGCAAGACTCCTCTGTGAGCCATCGATATTTTGTTGTCGGCTAGTCATGTCCTCTGTTTGAGAAAGAAGAATAGGAAAGGCTGAGTACAGTAGTCTGATCTTACTCCCTCGCATGTCGCAGCACTTGGCACCAGTATTTTAAACCGCTGCTGTTGCTGAAAAGCGAGTCAATTGAGTCCTTAATCGTGGCCCCGCTTTCTTTTTTTTTTTCATGGCAGCCGATAGATCATGTGATTTGAGCGAGCGACGTAAATTTTGGCTGGTCTCCCACAGCAGTCCTTTGTTGTGAGCGAGCGACCTCAAAAAAAACTCCGTCGCTCGCGTCGCTGAGTCACCTATAGTCGCGAGGAAGTTCCAAACATACTTGCGACTACAGGTCTCAGTCGAGTTCAGCTCATGACACTTGGGGGTGGTTTCTAAAAACGATTACAATTTAAACATTCGGCCTCTCGGAGGGTCAAAAAATTTCAAAATCAGGGAGAAGCTGAGAAATCTAGAGATGACGTCGAATGTTGGATTTAATACGTAGTTATTAGACAGTTTGCGAAACAAATCATCCAGTACAATCAAAGTTTATCAAGTAGGGACTCGCACTTTTGGTCATTGCGAAAGTCTTACCACAAGTTCACCGCAATTTCGCAAGTTCACATTGCACCAATGGGAGCGCATTTTTTTCACATTTAAAAAAAAACACAAGCAGACGCGAACTATGCTTACACGCTTTAATTAAAGAAAGGTGGTGTGCTTGCTTTTAAACTCCATTGTTCTTCCCTCCGTCCTTACTCATTAAAGCCCACAGAGATGGAGCGCGATACAGACAGTGACGCCAGCAGCATCTACAGCAATGACACCGATATCGACGAACTCCACGCTGCATACGAGCTTAATGCCGTGGACGAAGTTCTACATGATGACGATGAATTCGATCATGTTCTATGGGATCAAGAGTTCGACGGTTTTGAGCGCAACCTTTTGGATGCTGAGCTCGAAGGCCAGATCCAGTATGAAGCTGACCTGGCCGCGAACAGAGAGGAGGGGGTGGTTATTCCTGATCGCGCTGAGTATTTCTTTGGTGTGGATGAGATTGGGGCCGAGTTGGAAGACATGCGGCTCGAGGCTGCCAACGAGATCGAGAACGAGGATCATGAACCCGAGCAGGAGCAGGGAGACTTCGAGGATGACAGGAGAGTTCAAGCTATTGTGGCAGGTATTGAGCTAGTGAGAGGGGCTGTTGAAAGGATGGATGATGAGGTTGTGCCAGATCCTGATGCTCAACAGCAGCTGCAGCGCTTCATTCCAGTATTACAACTTATTGCACAGGCGATCCAGGTGATGCATGGAAACTTTGTGCAAATACGGCCCAGGATTGAGCGACCTCGCATACCCAACATTCGTTTCGATCTCGAACAAGTCCCTAGACCAAACTGTCAGCTCTATTTCCGCTTTTACCAGGAGGACATTCTGGAGATGGTTGTTGCATTGCGAACGCCAGAGATCTTCGTCCTTGACAATGGCTCCAAAGTTCACTCTGTCGAGGCGCTTTGTATCGTGTTGCGTCGACTTGCATATCCATGCCGCCTCTTTGATCTCATGGATATCTTTGGACGATCACAATCTATGCTATCACGCATTTTCAACCACACCCTTCGGTTCCTCTATCGGCGATGGAGGCAAAGACTCTTTTGGGATCCCATCCGTCTCGGCCCCGACAAGTTGGAAGAGCTTCATTATGCTATCCGAAGGCAGAATGCACCATGCCTTTCAAGCTTTGCATTTATTGATGGTACTGTTCGTGCAGTTTGTCGTCCAATCGATGGGCAAGAGCAAATCTACAATGGCCACAAGCGCGTTCACGCCATGAAGTATCAGTCAGTTGCCACACCCGATGGTATCATTGTTCACCTGTCTGGGCCGTTTGCAGGGAACCGCCATGATTCGCGTCTTTTCGAGATGTCTGCCCTTGCTCCGATTCTTCGAGCATGTGCAAAAGGGTATGACAACCGCCAGATGAGTCTGTATGGAGATCCTGCTTATATACTGAGCGACATCATGCAGCGGCCGTTCCACACAGCAGGCATCTCTCCTGAGGAGCAGCGTTTCAATGAGTGTATGTCTAAGGTCAGAATTGGTGTTGAGTGGTGCTTTGGTTACGTTCTGCAATACTTCCCCTTCTCTGATTTCTTATGGAGGTGCACACCCACTATATTTGCTCTGTCCTTTTTGCAAACATTCGCTCCTGCATCCGACAAACAAACTCATCCTCTTCCAAGTTTCGAGTCAACCCCCCACTCTTGATGAGTATCTTCATGATTAAACAAGGCAATCAAAACGTTTATATTAAGGGATATAGTAGTGCTGTGTATTAAAAAAAAAAAAAAAAAAAAAAAAAGAGGATTGAATTTAAATCTTTTTTCGAATATCCGAAACGAGTCCGTTGATGTTTTCCATGAGTTCCAACATTCTTTTCTCAACAGTACTTGCTCGTGGAGCCTGTGATCGCGGAGCGCGTCTGTTGATAGGGTTGAAGCGAACAGATTCAGCTGTTGCCAGGCGGTTTGGATTCGAAGATGTTGCTGTGGTGGTAGATGATGAACTTGAGGAAGAAAAAGATGATGAAGTCGAAGAAGAGGGATCCATGGATGATGAGGATGCTGCCGTGGCCGATGAAGTCGTGGGCATGCTCATCTGTCGTAATGACTCCTGCCTGTTGGTATGACCATAAAACTCCTCCAAGTTTTGAGCCGAAAAATCATCCACTGTGCTTTGACTTTGTTGCTGTCTATGCCCGTCGAAGTCGTCTTCCTTCTGTACCAGTTCCAGCAAAAGCTCATCCTGCCTTGTCATAGTCTCTGTGCCGCCACTTGACCTCCGTGATGCTGCCTCTTGTTGCTTGAATTCTTTTTTAAGCGCATCATATCGCCTCATGCAAAGAAGGTAGTTAGCCTTCTTTAGGTCGCGCCCTCCTTGTGTCCTGACATATGCTGCGACCTTCTCCCAGGCCTCCTTCTTCTGACCATGTCCAACGAAAGGTGGGTGTCCCATCATGCCCTCGAGTAGAGTGATAGTGTTGGCGTGGTAGTTGTTGCTCCTTGGTGCGAAACCTTGACATACATCGCGCTTCTTTCTAACCGACTGTTCCTGACTATGCTCCATCATGGTATCCATCGAGGTGGATCCATTGCGGTTTTGGAGAGTGGACTCTCCCTCTTGCTCAGGTTCCTGGGATTGCAGTTGTGCGGGTGGTTGTTGGTGCGAGACTTGGTCAAGTGGAGGGCGAGGTAGCTGAGGCCCTTGTTGCGTGGAGAAGCGAGGAGGATGAGGTGCGAGAGGACGTTGTTGCTGCAGAGACGCATACGGCTGATGCTGCTGTTGTTGCTGAGGGGCACTCTGTTGCGGCACATACTGCGGTTGCTGCTGCTGTGATGTAAAGGTGGACTGTGTGAAGCTCATTGACGAAGAGAAGTAATGGAGTGACAAACTCATGTTGACTTTTCTTTTCATATATCTAGACAAAGCCGCCTGGTAGCAAGCCAATCAAAACGCCGAATGAACTTTGCTTCTGACCCTCGAGTTCAGAGCTCGAACTCGAGCTTCAGAGGCATAGTTGAGTTTGAAAAAATTCACTAGCGTGAACTTTATTGAACTTCGAGCGAACTCGAGGGTCGAGTTCAGTTTCGCAAACTGTCTATTGTCTATAGTCCGATAACAACGAGTTTATACTCTTCTACCATCAACTTCTATAAACCCTCTGAAAAATGGCTAGTACAGAAAAGCACTTTGTCACGGATCCAAAGACACTAGTCAAGGACAGTCTCCAAGGCTTCACCATTGCCAATCCACACCTATCTTTCGACGAGAAGAACAAGGTCGTTTACGCCAAAGATCTTGCAGCACGACGCCAAGAGCAGGTCACCCTCTTTTGCGGTGGTGGTAGCGGGCATGAACCCGCGCATGCTGGATTCGTTGGACATGGCATGCTCACAGCAGCAGTATCTGGTCACGTCTTTGCCTCACCCACATCGTCTCAAGTTCTTTCATGTCTGCGCAGGGTCTATTCAGAAGAAAAGGGAACTCTGGTCGTGATCAAGAACTATACAGGAGATGTGCTCAATTTTGGTCGAGCCGTCGAGCGCTTCAAATCAGAACGTGTTCATCAGGATAAGGGCCAGCCCAAGGTCGCCATGGTGGTCGTGAACGATGATGTCGGCGTGATCAACCAAGAGGACGACGATGAGGGAGGAGTCGGCCGCCGCGGTCTTGCAGGCACAGTCTTGGTTTATAAACTTGCTGGGGCTCGTGCTGCCAACGGCGGAACTCTGCAGCAGGTCAAGCAGGCGGCAGAGTACGGAATCTCACATACTTTTACGATTGGCTGTGCGCTCAATGCGGCCTCAGTGCCCGGACAGGGTTTGCCCCGTACGCTCAAGGATAACGAAATCGAAGTTGGGATGGGCATTCACAACGAACCAGGATTTGAGAAGAAAGGGCTCGAACCAGCTGATGTCCTAGTGCAAGGCCTAATCGACCACATTGTCAAAAGCCAGCCCTTCCAAGCATGCCGTCCCGATGGCAAGGCTCGTGTGGTGCTTTTTATCAACAACCTCGGCGCGACATCGAATCTGGAGATGGGGCTAGTGACCAAACTGGCCGTGGAGGCTGCCACGTCCCGCGGTCTGGAGCCAGTGCGCGTGTTTTCTGGAACATATATGACAGGACTCGCCATGCCGGGGGCCAGCATCTCGATATTGGCGCTCCCGGACAACGAGGACGAGTTCAAAGATCTGGTTTCTCTGATCGATCAGCCTGCAGAATGCCCTGGATGGATCAACCACGCATATGTCGCCGATGCTGGAAGTACGGACGAATCGGCAGAGGGCCCAGCGGAGTCATTCACTCCATCATCGGATCCCACCTGGGAGCGCGTCATCGAGACCGCCTACAAGAACGTCGTTGCTGAAGAGCCCGAGATTACACGATTGGATCAGCTTATGGGAGACGGTGATTGTGGCCAGGTTCTGCTCTCCGGCGCCAGCGCCATCTATCAAGCCTCCAAGGATGCAGCGCTTCCTCTTCAGGACTCATCAGCTGCTCTGGGACGAATTTCCTCAATTGTCGAAGACGCCATGGGTGGTACATCTGGAATTATCTACTGCCTCTTCCTAGACGCTACGGCACAGCATCTACACCATTTTGGAGCAACCAGCAATGCGACACTGAAACCAAAGGTGTGGGGCGAATGCATGCTTCGCGGTCTGGATGCCCTGTACAAATACACAACCGCACGACCTGGCCATCGGACGCTCATTGATGCACTGGAGCCATTTGCCAGGACGCTTGCGGAAACGGGCGATATGGACAAAGCGTTGAAGGCTGCACAGGAGGGCGCAAAGGCAACTGCGGCAATGAAGCCTAAGCGGGGACGTGCGGTATATGTGAGTCAAAACGATGGACTGGCGGATGCGGGAGCAGTAGGCCTTGTCGCGGTTTTGACTGGCATCGCAAATGCACTCCGATAGGCACCTTAAGACGCTTTGTCAATATAGTGCCTAGCGATAAAATAAACGATGGGAGTCAAGTGTACAGTCGCCGGACAAGATAGGCTAGATTTTTTATGAAGAGTGTGTTGAGGCACCATGACAACGACATGAATGGGAAGGTGAAGAGACAAGGATAGGTGCAGCAATTTGGGATGTGATGATAGTGAGAAGAGAGGGCGGTGGACATTAAAAATACGGTGCCTTTCGTTTTCCTTGCGCCTATATGAGACGACTTAAAAATGAGTGTCCACCATTGGACTGGATGACCTCCTCCAGCCTTGTTCGCATTGAATCAACCAACCAGCAGCTCGGCGCCGGTGCTGTTCCATACACCCCGAAGGATCCTCTTGAGTCCAATGGTATTCGCTGGTTTGTGACCAGCCGTGTTAAAGCGATCCGTGAGTGTGGACCGAAGGTTCTCGATTGGGTTCAAGTCCAGTGAGCATGCTGACCATTTCATCTTCTCCACGCCATCCATACTGCGTCAATTACCCCCCACTTTGCCTCGACGGACGATAGCACCATTCTCCATTAATACGCAATCGGACACTTGGTGCATGAACACCTTCAATTCCCCTTCATAAACCCTTCTAACAAATCCGGCACTTTTGGTGTCTCCATCCTCCAGAAAAGAACGTGCACTGGCCTGCAAAAGCACACCGGGCCATGAGGGTACTTTTTTCGCTCCTGAAGGTGCACGTTATACTCTTTAGATCATACTTCTCGCCCTCTGTTCTCCAGACCCTGATCTGCCGGAGTTCTTCCCAACTCAAATCCCACTTCATCAGTCCATATAACTCGTCGCCATTGACTAAAAATGCTCCCTCGCGAAGGCCAGATATGCCGTCTTATGATCATCGGTGGGGAAGGGTTTCTTGGTTGTCGCAAAGCTGGAGATACCTTCCTTATGGAGTTGCTTTCGAACCGTCCTGGTGCTTACTTTGGAGGGTAGCTCATTGGTGATACTGTGGAGAGGTATGGTGTTGTCTTTGGACACAATCCTTCTCAGTGCTCTTACACCTCGATTGGTAAAGTCAGGGACCTTCCGAGGCTCTTCCGGGGTGCTGCTGTTCCTCGCTTCTTGAAGTTACTCAAGGTCTTGGATACCACCGATTGCGACACTCCCTCTTTTTTTCGCGATTTCCTCCAGCGTAAAAGAACCTCTCGCCATACTGACGACGCGACCTTTCTGTTCGACTGGCAGATGCTTGCCCATGTTAGTGGTTTTAGAGAGGATGCTACAGTTGCTGTGGAGACGAATGAGAGGTGTTCCATGACCATCACTCATCGCGAAACGAACCATCCTAAATTTTATTGGACCTCTGACTCGTGGGAAGGTAAACACATATTAAAACTCGCACTTTTTGTTTCCTTTTCTTCATCCTTCATCCCATTCAATCTCGATACAATGTCCACTACAACACCCTATCCCTTCTACCAAATCGACGTATTTACCGAGAAGGGCTACCTCGGCAACCCAGTGGCTGTTGTCGTGGTTCTGGATCCATCTCTCCCGGTTCCTACGGACGAACAGATGGCTCAGTATGCCACATGGACCAACCTCTCTGAGACCACCTTCCTGCTCCCTCCAACGGATCCGACCAAGGCGGACTACCGCGTGCGTATCTTTACTCCTAGCATGGAGCTTCCGTTTGCAGGCCACCCAACTCTAGGCACATGCCGCGCATTCCTCGAGCACACCGGTGTGGTCACCAACGAACCTAAGAAGATTGTGCAAGAGTGTGGCGTAGGATTGGTCGAGCTTTCAGTCTCTCTGGATGGGTCCATTGCGTTCGTAGCGCCACCGCTTTCAAAGACTGGAACCGTCGAAGAGGACAAGATCCAGATTGCCTGCGACGCCATGGGCATTGATCGCAAAGAGGTTTTAGACACGCAGTGGATCGTCAATGGCCCGCATTGGTTCGCATTGTTGGTCAAGGACGCCGAAACAGTGATGAAGGCCAAGCGTACTCCGACAGAACAGTCCAAGGAGCTCGAGTTTGGTATCCTTGGAGAGTACCCAGCTCATCAACGCAAGAGCTCGCAGGATCCACTCTTCGAGGTTCGAACCTTCCCACATGCCGATGGCGTGGACGAGGACCCTGTTACGGGTTCGTTCAAGTGAGTACACAGTGCACCAGCAACGGGAGGATGCTATTTTATTCTGCTCTTAGTGTGGTACCTCTAATCAGAGTATCATTATACCTCTTTTGCTGTACGCATTACAGTGCTGGTATGGCTCAATGGCTCATCGGAACAGGCAGAGCGCCGCTCAGCTACGTCGCTTCACAGGGCACAGCCATGGGCCGAAAAGGAAGGGTCGTGGTCAAGCGCGATGACACGGACGCGTCGTCTGAGGAGATGAAGAGAAAGATCTGGATTGGCGGTCACCAGGTTATCTGCATCCGAGGCACTGTTCAGATCTGAGCATTTGGCTCGGTTTGCCGTGGAGGGGCCAGCATTCCTCATAGCAGAGATGAGAGATCAAACATCAAGGCATAGCAGGATGACTCGTTCGTTGCAAATAAAACATGACTCGTTAGACTACAAAAATGTGATACTGGAGATGGGACTGGTTGGCCACAGGATTATGTCCCGTTGCTGCGCATCGTGGATCGTTGTGTATGAGAAAAAAAAAGGATTGTTAAGCTGAGTCAGGGTACGCCTTGCCGTGGGAAGAAAAAGACAAGTAAGGCACGGGTGTCATCAATGTGTTTTGAGAAACTATATAACCAAAGCTTCCTCCTGCACGCACATTTCATTCAGTCACTCTACATCCTATCAAACGAGCACCATGTCGACCACTACAGCAACCTATCCATTCTACCAGATCGACGTCTTCACGGACAAGAGATATCTAGGCAATCCGCTGGCCGTCGTCGTGGTTCTGGATCCATCGCTTCCAGTGCCAACAGACGCACAGATGGCCCATTACGCTACCTGGACCAACCTTTCCGAAACGACATTCTTACTCCCTCCAACGGACTCAACCAAGGCCGATTATCGCGTGCGGATCTTCACGCCAGGCGGGGAGCTCCCTTTCGCTGGCCATCCAACCCTGGGTACGTGCCGAGTGTTTCTCGAGCACACCGGTGTGGCTATCAGCGAACCTAAGAAGGTTGTTCAGGAGTGCGCCGTAGGACTGGTCGAGCTTTCAGTCTCTCTGGATGGATCCATCGCGTTCGTAGCACCGCCGCTTTCAAAGACTGGAACCGTCGAAGAGGACAAGATCCAGATTGCCTGCGACGCCATGGGAATCGACCGCAAGGATATTTTGGAAGCGCAATGGATTGTCAATGGGCCTGAATGGTTTGCTATGTGGGTCAAAGATGCGGAGACAGTATTGAGGGCTAAGCGTAACCCGACAGACCAGTCCAAGGCACTGAAATATGGCATCCTTGGAGAGTATCCAGTGCAGCAAAGACAGAATTCGCAGGATCCACTATTTGAGGTTCGGACATTTCCTCATGCAAGCGGTGTTGATGAGGATCCTGTTACAGGCTCATTCAAGTGAGTATGCACTCTTAATTGCTGGTAGAGCAACATATCCCAGATTTCACGATTCTGACAAAAAATATCCTTGTGCCCTTTCTCTGTATGTATCGCAGCGCTGGAATGGCTCAATGGCTCATTGGGTCAGACAAGGCACCTGCCAGCTATATCGCTTCACAAGGATTGGCCATGGGTCGTCGTGGAAGAGTTGTGGTCAAGCGTGATGACTCTGACGCGTCGATTGACAAATCAAAGAGAAAGATCTGGATCGGAGGTCACCAAGTTTTCTGCATCAGAGGAGCAGTTCAGATCTGATGTATTTGGTACCTATCGTGGATCGAGTAGTCATCACACATTAAGCTACGAAAAAGATACCAACTATGTACTCGTATGCAGCGAATAGAGTCTTTCATTTCTGGCGTCAATTGTGCATTCCTACATCGCCACAAGGACATAATATCCAAATCAGGAACCTGAGAGCTGCTACCAGATCAAGTCCTCCTATTTTGGCGACCCTCTGCAGCCTCAGCCTTCTAAGCCGAAGGAACGTCCTCCGCGGAAGAGAAACCATCTCTCTTTTCATTGTTCTGATACAGAGACGATAAAAATAACATTTTGTTTGCAAACAAAAAAATGAGAGCCATGGTCCCCATTGAATACGAAGGAAGCAATTGACTGTTTGCATTTGTTTTTTGTTATTCGTTCTGTTATTAAAGATTATTGACCCTGATCAGCAAAGAACTGCTTTCGAAAGCAATGGGAAATGGCAAAGAGGCGAATCCTCCACAAAAAAAAAGTTTCCCGTGGAGGTTTTTTTTTGCTTTTCTCGATCATCGAAGGCGTTTTGAGTTAATTGCGCGGACCCGCTCTTTCGTTCTATGGTTGCCCTGATCGTGTGTTTTGGTCCTAGAAAAGGGAATGCGTGCTTCTTTAAGAAAAACCTAGAAAGAGCTGAACATAGGAACAAGTGACCTGGTCAATGGACTAAACTATCATGACATCGTACTGCTGAAAGTTTTTTGATATGGATTGTTCTTCAACTGAACCATAACTATATTACTCAATTCGAGCGAGCGGAGGAAGCGATTGAGGTAAAGGTGCATATAGGCTTAGAGGAGCCTCTCTTCCTTATTCTTACTTAAAATGCCATTTACATTTATGATCGCCATTAACCCATGACAGTTGCTATCCAAAACGACCGTTGACGATCTTGTTTGGCTAAGCCCAAAGGAATGAAGCCTTTCAAGGTTGATGTAGCCCACCCATCTCTTAATGGGCTAGCGCATGTCTCTATTACCTCCTGCATAAATATTTCACTTTAAATGTCGTCCAGGTATCCAAATGGAGCACTTGTCAGCATTATAATCGAGCTAGGGCACAGGATTTTTCATACCCGCTTCGGGTGCGCAGATCATAGACTAAGCAAGCATTCCACCATCTTTTTAGTCGATTACCATAGGAGCACTATCCCAAAGCGCGTCTGTTGTAATTGGCACACATCGATTTATATGGGAGGTGTAAAAACACCCCTGCATTGCTCTGGAATGAACAGCAATCTTTTTACCAAGACCTGACCATCGACAATCGGAGGAGAGTTGAGAAATGAAATGCAGATTAGATACAGCAATTCATCTAACTCATTCCATCCGCACTTTTCGTTTAAGAAATTAAAAAAAAGGAGGGAGAAAAGATGTAGGTACCTGCAGATGGCCCAACGGTCGCGCATAGACTGCAAGTAGACCGTGGCTCATCCCCGTTTCATCCGAGGAGCGATTGCACGGAAATGAATTAAAATAATGGGCCGAGACTATTTTAGTCGCCGAGTCTTGCGACATGGGCATCTGTTTGACTTGTTTCAGGGCGCAGTGTTTGGTGGCTCGTGGTTTGTTTGCGTTGCTCAGATGTGAACATTAAATTGCAAGCCAATAGCGGGCCAAAAGAGAAGAAAAAGAAGACCATGGACATCGAGAGCCGTATTTTTCATGTTGTTTTGTTTAACTGCATTGACTTGGAGCTGTCTTTGGAGACTCCGCGCCCGGCGGAGCAAATTAAAAACTAGGTCTGATCCCTTCTTTACCTTAAATACAACCCTTCCTGCTGCGATCCCCCCACCTTCAACTCTCTTAGAAAAAAAAAACTACACCCTACAGAAACAGACATTAGAGCAGTTTATTACCGTATCATCACATTCTTTTGCACACAACGAATCCACGCTCCATAATGCCCACCACCACATCCTTCGTCTCAGAACCCGTTATGACTTCAACACAACAGCAAAACTCACAACCCTCCTCCCCCACAAAGCGGAGAGTGCGACTCACGTTCGGCTACCAGGATTCTGATCAGCAAGCACCCTCCTTTTCCTCACTCCCTCCCTCACCCAGCAGATCCCTCGACACTGATCCACTTGCAACGCCTACCTCGCCTCCAACCACATCAGCACCGAGTATGCGCCATACCAATACTCTCAACCCCGACTACACGCCAACGCCCGCAGAGATCGCCAGTGTGATCCCTATCCGCACCAGCTCCATTATCTCAGCACCACTCTATCTCCCAGCGCCACGGCCCCACAAGAGGTCAGCATGCGCCTCGCCATCATTAAGCCGCTCCAGCAGCGTGGGCAGCACCATCAGCTTCTCGGGCAGCCTTGACCACCGCACCATGTCCCGTGCCCCTAGCCCATTACCATCCTCCTCGTCCTTGTCCTCCATTCCGCATTCCCCCAACCAGAATTACAAAGAGGTCCTCCCTGCCACGCCTACATCTGCCAACACCACGACCCCCTCGTCTCCACTTCCAAACATGGACACAACCGTGCGCCGGTCCTCGATGGCCGAACGTGCCGCCTTCCTGTCCTCGGCCCCGATTCGCTCCCGGATCACACTCACCCCCCGTCTCAGGAAATTCACCCCCGCCGTGCCCTCCGCGGCGTTTCCGACAACGCTATCTTCCCCCTCGCTCTCAGTCATCCCCACACCATCCTCCTTCTGGGCTTCAAGGCAGTGCTGTGCCTGTCTCAGCCCAAACCTGGAGAAGCGGAGGTGGTCGAATGAGAGTACCCGAGGCCTGCATGGTGCGGTTCCATCTTCGTGTATGGATAGGATGTGGAAGGAAGATGAGGAGGACACGTTTAGCGGCACGACACTTTACGATAACGATAACGATAACGACTTTAATGACCTTTATGACCAACGGAGGGTGGAGGAGAGGAACGGCAAGAAGAAGAAGATCAAGAAGCGTTGCCCGACTCTGACCTTGTTCAGCTTCATGTTGAAAAAGTAGATATCATGTAAATAAATAACGACATATACAAAATACGCGTAATCAAACCGCGAAAACACATACAAAACTCTTGCTCCTCTTTGCGTTTCATCGGTATCTTTATTGCTTCACTCATCCTTGTTAGACATATATGTAGAAAGGGTTCCTCTTATCTATTCTTCGCGTGGTTGCATAGCCACCGTCTGGGTCAGCGTAGTCTTTGTCTGGACTGGCTGCCGTGATCCATTGCTGAGAGCCTTACTCTCTTGATCCTTGTCCTTTAGCTTCACATCCACATGCATCTGCACATCCACATCGATCGCCTTACCCAACCCAACCTGACCTTGCTGCTCCCCTTGGTCACCATCATTCGAAGCCATCTCAACTCCCTCGTCCACACTCACGGTCTCCTTCTCCATCTGATCCAGCCACTGTCCAAGACGCTCCTCAAACGCAGCACCTGGGAAACTCTTGAAGTAGAACCGTCCTCGAACAAGATTACGCTGGTAGGCCACTGGCGCATGTGAAAGCAGGCTAGGGATTTTGAGCAACATGCGTTCTAGTAGATGGGGCTGTCTCAGCCGGCTCAACTCGTCAATGTTATACAATGCCTGTGCCCTCAGAATGTCGTCCGCGATCTGCTGAGCCGTTTCAGCCTGGCTCTTCTCGTCCCCCTCCTGACCCACTGTCGCCGTCCCCGTCAAAGTCGTTGTCATCGTAACAGTCGTTGCGGTGTTGGTGGACTGATTGACGCTTGCATCGAGCTGATCCTGCGCTTTCCAAATACTGGCGACCTTGGCCAGCTTGATCATCAGCGCATCCACCTCCTGTTCTTTACGCAGAACATCCCGGCTCAGGTCGGCCTCAAACGCTGAAGGCTTGACCTTTGGGGCCCTCGCAGCGTTGTATACCTTGACGAGCTGACCCACATGTTGATAATCCAGCAACGAGTGCAAGTGCATCGGACGCTTATCCTTGGTGTCGCACTTCTTGTTCTCCTGCCTTATCTTATTGTCTTCTTGCTTCTCATCAACGAGCCATGTCTTTGCCTTTGGACAGGGTCGGAATGGGAAAAGACGGTTGTAGGGCTCATTGGGGTCCACATTGCATCCAGGTGGCAGACGAGGCACTATATCCGACCGTTAATAATCCATACATTTCGTCAGTACGCATTTCAACATCTTGCTAAAGGAGGAGCGAACAAAAAAAAAAAAAATGCCGAGGCGACTCACCAACATCTTTGTCAGCAACGATGCGCCAGTATGTAGGTTTATACGGACTCTCACAACAGAATCGAAGATGGTTACGTGCGAACTGCTCCGCAAAAGTCGAGTCTCCGATTTTGGGACTCGCGATGCTATAACAGTCTCTCAGCACGAGCAACTCATTGTCATCGCTAAACCTGGCGAGCATCTCCTGGAGAACCGTCCGTGGTCCTGCTCCTTCCGGAGTGCTACTCCTAGGTCCATTGGTCTCATCGTAGTCCTTGTTCATCAGCGGGTCCTTATCCTCAACAGTCATCTGCAGACGTGCCATCGTCAACGCTGCCAGGGCTCCACCGAGGGAGTGGCCTGTCATCCACAGATTGACGGGCTTACCCGTCTTGTTTTTACAGAGCTTGGCGGTCTCGAGGATGGTCTTCATGATGGTGTTGAAGGGATTGGTTTGGTCGTAGGTCATATCTTCGTACCAGTTCAATGGCTTCGGATCCGGGAACAGGGATTCGTAAAAGCCCTTGTGAACCTCTCCGTACAAGTACTCCCTGGCATCCACGCGCTGAATGGTCACATCGAGCAGGTATTCGTCTAGAGAGACACGCTCATGAAGGGTTAGTATGCAGCTCAGATAACCAAGCATGTACGCATGTACCAGGTATTTATACCAAAAATTGACCACCAACGAAATATGTCTTACTGAATGCCAAGACCGAGGTGCCCTTGAAGACCAAGACGATCGCATCATCATTATAGAACAATCCCGCAAACGGACCCCCCAAGGTCTTAAGTTCACTGATGCCCATGAATCGCATCCCAAATTCTTTCGATGCATTCTCGTCGATCGCCTGCTCGCTCTCCTGCAGCAGCTTTGTGGCCTCATCCCTTTGAGCCTGGTTCTGGACATTCAAGAGAATCTTGGACGCTTGCGCCACCAACTTGTCGTCGCGCTGATAGGCCATGCTCGTCATGATCAGCAGCAGGTTCGCGATGTGGTAACTGAAATGGGTTGTCAATCTCGGTTTGCGTTCACAGATCTGGCGAACGGCTTCATCGTTCCCCTCTGGATCCACGAGGTCTAAAACGACAATCGTCATTTATATTGGTAACCATCATGAGAGTTAGACTAGCGCTTCCAATTATATTTTTACCGGGCGAAATGACATCTGCGTGCCAGAAAAAAAAAAAAAAAAAAACAAAGCAAAGCAAAGCAAAAAAAAAATCGAGTTACCTGTCTCGTCAAAGAGTGCGATCTGGTCCCTGAAAAAGATTCCATAGTAGTATCCACCCAGCTTGGTATTATTCACAACAATAACCAACAGCCCAATCACCCACTGTATGATCGTCATGGCAATGATCAGCACCGGCAGCAGACCCATCGCATACACCCTACTGAACAGATCTCTCCCCGGGATCTGGCTCGGATGCATCACATGCGACACATACAGGGCCAGACCGTCCGACAAGAAGTTGGAGAGCTTCATCGGCCTGATCGACAATGGTTCTTCCAGCGGCCGGGGTGCAGCCTCCGGAGCCATGGACGGCACCCTCCCCTTGGTTGGTTGTTTGGGTCCATACCCCGAGGGTGGGGGCACTGGATCCTCCCGTTTCGTGAATTCGTCGAGACGGAATTGGTTGGTTGGGTATCTCGCCGGCGCAGCCTGTTTTCGTTGCTGCTGTTTCAGGGCCTGGCTCTGGGCTGTGAAGCGACCGAGGGCAAAGACTCCATGCAGATGTGCATGGGCTGTGGCACGACGGCTGCTGCTCAGGCGATCTTCTGTCGTCATTTTTTTTTTCTCTTGTGGGTCTCTGTCGCTCTTGGTCGACGGTCGGAAGGATGTGGACGTGGGTGTGAATTTGGATACAGGCCGTACAAGGACAAGCAACGGATGAAGGTGAAGAGAGAAGAAGAAGGAAAAGAAGAAGAAGAAGGGGGAGGGAAGTTTGACTTTGGCCAATTGGGACAGAAGGCGAGCGTAGGATAAACTATATATATCTCGGACCGAATATCAGCGCAGAAGGAAGAGGAGGAGAAGGAGGAGGAGGAAGGTCCGAGCGGTAAAGGTTCTTTTTTACTTGTTGTACGGAAAAAACGCGACGGAAGGAGAGGGGCTGATTTCGATGGGGTAGAGGTAAAGAAGGATGCGTGCAGCGTGCATGGTCTAGAGTCGATTCTTGCATACGTATTTACGTATTTTATTTCAAAATGACATAGGGCGCAGGAAACTAAGGGAAGAATGGGCTCAGGAGAGGTGCGTGTGTCCGATTTCCCTTCCTCTTTTCCACAAGCATGCGGCTATCAATCCATTTCAGATGTGCGTGCGTTCCCTTGTCGCTTTACATAGACCATGTCACTATGTCTCGATCATGCTAAACATTTTCTCCGCGCGCTGTGCCTCGTATTGCCAGACGGATAATAAAAAAAAGAAGAGAAAGAAAAAGCAGTGGGCCATTGACGACATTGGCCGTAAAGAAGACTCGCGCACACTGTCCTTCCTTGTATGACAATGCCACATGCAGTTGAAGTAGCACATTTTTACAAATGTGGATATTCTGGGCATGTGTTGGACGTAGACACATGTCGGTGCTGTGAAAAGAAAAGAAAAAGTCGAGCCGTACATTGCAAGTTCAGCCGCAACGTCTTCTTGTTTTCGAACCCAACCCCGCGCCAAAGAAAATTAGACGGATAAAAGTACGGGCTGGCGCATCTTGAGGATGCAATTGCGGCAGTCAACTTGACGCATGTGTGAATATATATAAGATCGTCCTGGTCTTTTAGCAGGTTCTAATGATAGCTGGCGATTTACTGAACTGCTGTTCGTCCCGCTCGCCCTGCTTGCCTGACACATATTTTCATACAGACTGAGTTGCATGTAGCCGTAGATCCGACAGAGCCGATAGGATGTGAATGAAGAGACTGAGGATATGCGGTTTAGTAGGAAGGAGCTGCAGCCTGCTTTATAGCAGAAATGAATAGTTTCTCGGATCGAGCGATTGGATGATGAAGTGTGCAAATGGGGACCTGAAACCAACAAAGTTGGCTGCCAATTGGCCAATGGGATGTCGCCATTTTCCAAGAGTGAGAGATTCGTGTTGAAGCCACCTCTTTTGTTCTTGGGACTCTTGAGGGTCTCCATTGGGTGGAAATTGTTTCAATTGCCCCACTACAAAAATATCACATCTTCACTATGCCTACTGTCGGCAGACATTCGTAAAGACATCCAGATAACGCATTCATTGAAAGAAAGAAGACAAGGGCAAATACACTACAAAAACAATAAACTATGAAAAAAGAAAGATTCAAAATAACAACCTGGCAATGCAATTGAACCGATTCAGAATGATTCCCAATGGCCTGGTCTGGTCCAGTTCCCACTCCCAGCAAAGATACTTCCAACCCTTGGAACCAGCCAGTAATGAAAAAACCAACAACAGCAAATAACCAAATAGCCAAAACCTCCACCATCTGCTTCCACCTTCATTTGACTCATACGAGATAGACCTGCATTCTTCTTCCTCCAGCACCCAGACCTCGGACACTCAGCATACGAGAGGGCTGTGACCTCATGAGGTCCAAGGGTGAAATGGGCGATGAGAGCGATTCAAGACTGCAGAGATCCTCCTTTTCGCTGACTCCCCCTCCAGGGGGCGAGTGACACAGGGTGGGAGAACCTGGAGTACTTGAGGGCGAGGACGAGGCAGACGAAGCTGATGAGGACAAGGAGCCGGAATCACTCAGCGAGGGAGTCGAGGGCTGTGACATGGACGATGATCTTGAGGGCGCTGACGGCCGACGGTAGGGATGGAACAATGGCGAGGACGGCGAGGAGACGGACGACTCTTGAGGTTTGCGTGAATGCAGAATCAGGACGTTTCGGCTCAGGTCAACGACGTTGCTGCTCATGTATGAACTTGGATCGCTTGACCATTGCTCTCCGGCAACCTTGAGCTGGGTTGGCATCAGTGGCGTGGATGCTGCTGCTGCTGGGGATGAGTGGCCCTTGTGTTCACAAGGCTCGGTTGCTACTGCTATTGTCGTTGCTCCAGTTGATGTTTCTGTGGCTGTGGCTGCTACCGCTGCCGTTACTGGTACTTGCCCCGTATTTCCTGTGCTATTGCTGCTGCTGCTGCTGCTGACGGAATTGTCTTCCTCCTGAACCTGGTCATAACTGAGAATGTCAACTGCCATGGAGAGATCAGAATCGTTCTGGATGCGAAAAGCAAAGACGATGCCCTTGGAGGGGTCACCCTGGGAGGGAGAACGGACGGGGGTGCCCTTGCGGCGTCGTTGGATTAGATCTTGCGGTTGCGGCGATGGCGAGGAGACAACGGAGGGGGAGGTTGAGGCATGCTTGCTGCTGGGGTGGGCGGCCTGCCTGGTCTTTTTCGTTGTGGTCTTTCTCTTTGCCATGAAGGATAGGAGGAGAGGTGTGCAGGAGTAGAAGCAGGAGTAGAAGCAGGTCTAGGCGAAGTAAAGATAGGCAAGAGAATGATGGCGGTGGGTGTGAAGTGTGAAGCAAGGAGGAGTGGCGATACTGCAGAGAGGTCCGGGTAATGGGATTGAGGTATAGATGCCGCGGTATGGAGAAGGACGTGCTTGACGGAGGAGTGTGTCAAGGAAGGAGGAGGGTGTGCGGTTGGAGGAGGAGAGGAAGAAAAGAGAGAGAGGACAAGTTGGGAAATGAGAATAAGACTCAGTGAGAGCGGGGAGCCGGGAAAGAAGAGGGGAGTGGATGAGAGAGGGCGGATAAGGCGGACACACTTTTTGGAGGAGGAGGGAAGGGCAACATGTCATATATTTTTTGGTTGGCAGTGGGAAGGGGAGCAAGGGAAGAAGGGGGACTTCTTTTTCAGACCAATTTGCATTCAATACGATAGTATTGAGTTGTAAAGAATAAACATAACATGGAGCGGAAAACTGCCTTCCCCACCCCCACATACACACACATAACACACAATACACATTCTTCGCTGTAGAAAAGTACTCTGCGATGCATGTACAAGTACATCTACCATGTATTCATCCTCGCCTCCACCCTTCTCTTTCTCTCCAAATGCTGCAATGGGTTGCAATGAACCCATCAAAGGAATGATTTTTTGAAGCAATGGTCAAAGAGCGAGAACGAGAGCGAGAGAGAAAAAAAGGGGTTTTCCGTGTGGAGTGAGACTACCCAGGACACTATTGAACCTATATAAATTACACATTATGGTGTGCACTTTAGCTTTCGATTTACGTGGGCCGAAAGAACGCACCGCAGTGTCCAGTGCAGTTCGAAAAATATAATGGATGGCGAGCAATTGGTGGCCGTGAATAAGACGGACGTTGTCATCGAGTGAGCTTCGTGAAACCTGTGTGCCACCTCACCTTTGTCTCCCACCGAGTCCACACAGCAACTCCCTTTCATAAACAGCACGTGGTATATATACTGTCGAGCGTCCAGGGTGCCACCAATAATTGCATGGTACCATAGTCCACTACGGAGTGGCCTTGAACAGATGCAGAAGAAAGAGAACCACCACTGGCATTCTTTTAGCTTTAGTCCTTGGGCTGTTGTTGCACTGGTGAGCGTATAGAAGGAAGGAAGGAAAGAGAGAAGCAAAGAAGTAGGGACGAAAGGAAGGAAGGAAGGGATGGATGCTGCCATAATCCGAAGGTTGAGCCATGACGGCGCTACGGCCGTTAAGACGAATATGGCGAGAGCACAGGAACACGCGAACCAGGAGCCATGTCCATGTAGCCCTTTCATCGTACAACAATAAGTATTGCCATACAGCACCCCATGGTACAACACTACGGATATCCTTCCAGTTCTCCAAGCCCCGAGGATCCCTCCAGCTGATTCATGGATGCCTACCCCGTTGATTTGGTGGCAACTGGCAACACATCCCATTCACTTGATAGCAGCACAACTAGGTATAGGTCGGTACCTGACTCAATCCATGTTGTTCATCCATGTCGTTCATCCACGGGTCGGTGCCTTATCACGAGCCCATTACCATCACGATCACAATCAGGATCCTTGATCTCTTGATCCATTATCGACTGGGAGCAGGGGCGAGGATGAGTAAATTCATGATCCTTCCACCGACACTTATCCACCTTCGCTCACCATTACTCTGCTCCTGATCCGTTCATTTCCCCTTTCCTGGGTCCTCCTCATTTGGTCCTCTTCTCTCTTCGTGGCTCCTACTAGTCCTCTGCAGAGAGAAATTGTCGTTCAAAAAAAAAAAAAAGAATGATGTATCAAAATAGAACGAGTTCAGAGAGGAAAATAAAACGAGAGCCCTTTTTCACTACTAGGATGAGGACTTTTTATTACTTTTTTTTTATTGTCGAGAGCACTGCACTGTGGACATTGACATCCAATTGCTACCAAAAAAAAAAAAAAAAGCACAGGGAAAAAAAGGGAAGTATGAGTGTGTGGCTCGGGAAAAGAGGGTGTAGTTCAATTGAGTCGTATTGAGTTGGCTTTCGAAGATGATTTCAGGTGATGGTGTTTGTTGATGATGGGATGGAAAGGTGATGAGCAACACACTGCACTGCTCTTTTCTTCAAGCCTCTTTTAACCCCACTCCCCCTCCTTTCCGTCTTTCCTTTCCCTTTCCTTGACTCGACTCGACTCGACTTGACTCCATCCGCAGCTCCACTCCCTCATGTTCGCATAAAAAAAGAATAAACCCGTTCCTGTCAAAGCCCATTCCTCCTTTTTTCTTCTTTTTCCCTCGGTCTAAACAACAACAACAACAATTGCCTCCACAACCCTACCGACCCAAAAAAAAAAGAAAAGAAAAGCACCTCTTTCCTCCCTTCCCCACTCGCACTCTTCTCTTTCTTGTTCGTCCTCTGAACCCTTTCGACTACAACGCACGCGGCACACGTCTCATAAAAATATCCCGCCATAATTTTTTATATTGAACACATCTGCAACACTTCTTTACTCCTGATCGCCATTGTTCTCTTGCAGAGCGATTGCCAGAATTGTTAGTCTCTCCTCTCCCTCTCCCTCCCCCCACTACTTCTCTTCTTCCTTTCCCCTCCCTCTTTTCATCCTTTCCCCTCTCAATTCTCTCACGAAGTGAAGGAACATATACGATTGCACACTTTCCATATAACATAACAAAGGCCACCGAAAATGCCACCGACAACACGGCGCGGCAACATGTTTGGGCCCTATCTCCTCCTGCAGACTTTGGGAGAGGGCGAGTTTGCAAAGGTCAAACTCGGCATGCACAACGACACGGGAGAAGAGGTAAGCTTTTTTTTCCCCCCTTCACACACCTTTCTTTCCTTCTCATCAATTTTCTCTGACAAAAAAAAAAGAAAAAAGCGATCAGCTCTCATCACACTCCAAGTAGCGGGACAAAATATAAAATAGCGCTTTCTGGAGAGGGAATAAGAGGGAAGAGGACAGGAAGGGAAACAGGAAAGGAGGGCAGAGACGGGAACGGGGATCAATTGAGACCAATTGACCAGACCAGCGGGAGCCGTGGACCGAGGGTACTGCGTCTATGACACGATTTCCGTTCCTAAAGTGGGACTGGGACGCGTTTTGCTCGATAGTCCCTCTGGTACTGGAAGGGTTGGTTGGATTGTGGTTTTTTTTTTTTTTTTTTCCTTGCTTCTGGTTGAATATGGGCTACCAGCATTCACTCGCGTGGCTGAAACAAATGTCCTAAAAAAAAAAAAAAGAGTTGGACACGGCGACCTTTTTTTTTGCGCAGGCACCGATCGTCAGCACAGAGTGCGGACAAGAAAACAAGGGATATGAATGATATCCGGTCATTGTCGATGTTGACCGGGCAATCAGCCAAAAATATCTCTGCTGGATGCCTAATCTATATCACTGCACTAATTGTGCGCTCCCACCCCAATGAGTCGGGTCCACATTGTACGGTGGTCCCCTTGTTGTTGTTGCTATGACTTTATTTTTTACGCTTTTTATTCATTATTCTGTACAATTGAAGAAACACGAGATACAGAAAGAGATGAGGAACAGAAAAGAGACAACGCACATTCTGTTTCTCGGGATAACAGAATCGGGCAAAGCACAACAACCACGCACAGGTCAAATGAACAAAAAAAAAATCCCCCCCCCCCTCCTCCTCCTCCCTCCCTCCGGCCACAACAGTGGAGGGAAATCCTGAGGCAGTAGCACAAGCAAGAACAAAAAAAGAGTTTGCTTGTGGTCCCAACATTGGGCGTAAAATACCCATGGATGCACCCTTCCCTTTGCATGCGGTGCTCCATTCACAAAGGGGTCTTGGGAGCTTGTTTACCAACAGCTGGGTAGCAGAAGGCTGCATCCGCATTCATGCGGACGTGTTTGTGTGCGTGTGCGAGCATTCATATGCGAGTGCTGCTTATCGTTAGCATCAACCTCAACATCGACATCCCATCGCATCGTTGCTTGTTTGTTCGGTTGTCTGTCCTTGGTGCTGTTCGTGGCCGTGGTAGGTGTCGATATGGAGCTGTGGGCCACAGTTTAGGTGTATGAAGGCGTGTAGGTGTATCTGTCTGCCCTCTCAATGCGCATCGTCGTTCTCGCTCCCCCCTCCCCCTTGGGTTCAGTATGTTCTACGTACAAGCGAATGCTGCCGCCTGATCCTTTTTTTGGTCAGCAAACATACACACACATACCCACACATTATTCATTCATTCATACATCCAACCCCCTCTTTTTTTTTATTTTTATTCTGGCCCCCCCTCGTAGCCACATGCTCGATGGCCTGCAACGTGATGATGATGATGTGCTGCTGCCTGTCGACGTGAATGTGTGGATGTGTGGATGTATGGATGTGTTGTGGTGTGCATGTAGCGAGGGTCATGGAGGGGATACACATCCCTCGACGCTCTTTTTTTTTTTTTTTTTTTTTTTAGTGCTGCTCTGCTGTGTTGGTCAGTCAGCATGCGGCTCTCTAGTTCTGAGCATGCCCTCTTCTCCCCTTTTTCTTTCAGAAGAGAAGAGGATAAAAAAAGTGCCTGGATTTGGATGGGCCAGCCAATGACGGCGACCCATTCCTGCGTCCTGTCCTATTACCACCGTCCTTTTCATACTTGTCCCTACTCCGATGAGGAGACCCGGGGATGAAATGAAAGGAAAGGGGGGACGGATTGCCGCGCATATTCATGACTGCGAAGATGAGGAACCACGACTGACATGCAATTTTTTTTTTACTTTGCCAATACCAGGTGGCCATCAAACTCATTAGGAGGCAGTCTGTGGATAACACGCCGCGAATCAACAAGATTGGCCGCGAGATATCCGTCCTGCGGGTACTTGACTCAACACCATGCAAACCTCCGGAACTGCATAAAGCTGAACTATGTCTTTACTTCTCGATTGTACTCACGGCCCACCACCCTCTGCACTGCCTCTCCTCGCTGCGTAGACAATTCGACACCCCAACATCATCTCCTTGTTCGACGTGATTGAAACAGAGCGCTACATTGGCATCGTCATCGAATACGCCTCAGGTACTGTGCCGTACAGAAAAACGAAAAGCAGGCGGGCAACAGAACCCAAACATGTTTAGGAACACAAGCAGCCATGTATGTGGGCGAATTATGGTGCTAATTTGTTTTAGTTTGGTCCTCCCGTTGAAACTAGGCGGAGAGCTATTCGACCACATCCTTGCGCACCGATACCTCAGGGAGCGAGATGCATGTCGACTCTTTGCCCAGCTGATGAGCGGCGTGCACTATCTCCACTCAAAGCACATCGTCCATCGCGATCTCAAGCTGGTATGGATGAAACACGACGGCACAGACCACCAGTGATTTAACGCCATGTGACCATGCTTTCGCTAACCTGGGCAGGGGGGTTTTTTTTTTTTTTTTTTTCCTTCCCGCTGCGTAGGAAAACTTGCTGCTGGACAGAAATCGTAACATCATGATCACAGACTTTGGATTTGCGAACCAGTTCGACAGCTCAACCAGGGATCTCATGTCCACGTCGTGCGGATCGCCATGCTACGCTGCACCTGAGCTTGTTATCAGTGACGGTCTCTATGTAGGCACAGGAGTGGATATCTGGAGCTGTGGTGTCATTCTTTATGCAATGCTCGCAGGATATCTCCCCTTTGACGATGACCCATCCAATCCAGACGGTGACAACATCAACCAGCTCTACAACTACATCCTTGCAACGACGCTGGTCTTCCCAGACTACATTTCGCCCGACGCACGAGATCTTTTGAGAATGATGCTCGTTCCCGATCCTACCAAGCGGTGTAACATGAAGAGAATCATGAGCCATAGATGGTTGCGACCTTATGCACCCATGTTCCAGTACAGCATCGAGGATCTGGAGGTTAGAATAAATGGTCGCTACTGCATAACACGCATACTTGGTCCTACAGTAACCCTACTAACTGAGCGCGCATAACCTCCATCGTTGTACACAACACAGGCACAAGCCATGGCAAGACTCAATGGTACGGTCTGGATTCCACCTCAACAGGCTGCTGCTGCCGTAGCCCAACCAGCATTATTGCCGCCTGTCAATGCTGGTCCTCCTAGGCCATCTGCGGACGAGGTCATGCCAAGGCGACATACCATTTGGATCGAATCGGCACCCGCTTGGGAGACTGGCCATCCACTGATCAAGGAGGAGGAGCTGCGGCTGCCTCTTGTTGCCCTTAATGAGCACGCCATGGATATCGATAAGCAGGAGGAGGAGGCGATGGTGGATCCTGTGCCAGAGGCATCAATCCACGACGAACCCATGGAGATCGCAGAGCCTATCGAGGTCGATCCTACAGCAGACATGTCACAGGGCCATGGACTGGACACGGATGTGATGATGGAGAGTGACACTCAGCTCAATATGATGTCTGTGCCATCAACAGGCTCGCCAGTATCGACCGTGAGCCATGGAGAGGATCAACACATGAGCAACGATATCACGCCATCGCCCTCCGCTTCATTGATCGCCAAGTCGTCTTCTGTATCTGAACGCATCGCGCGCCAGAACCAGGAGGAGATCACCGCAACGCTCAATGTTGCGGAGCGACCCAAGACACCGGAGCGGGTGGTCGAGACTATGAGGGCGAAGCCCAGTGTGGAGAGTACATTCGAAATGTCACCCTCGGCAACGGTATCACGTCGCACGGGCCAACACTCCAGAATCCGACCCACGACCATCCACGGAGAGCCTATGGCGCACAACTACAATTACCCGACCCCCACATATCACGAACCCTTGCCTACGCCCAAACCCCGTCCAATGCCATCGCAGGAGAACGCGTTCCTTATCCCGCCAAAGGTTTACCACCAGTCGCAATTTCAGCAGTCGTCCCCATCTCTTCCGAACGGGGCATCGAAAACATCTACAGATACTCCACCTGTACCTACTCGACCAGAGTCTGCGGATGCAATGCGCTCACACAACATGCCACTACCTCCGCCTGTGCCATCCTCACCCATGCAGGACAAGATTCATCGCAAGGGAACATCATCTTCTGGACGTCTCTTCGGATTCTTGGGCAACCTCTCAAAGAAGCATGGAGAGTCGAGTACCAACGTCGCGTCTCCCCCCAAGACTATGCACGAGGCAGGCACGGGTGGCGATGCCGAGTCACAGGCTGCTCTGTCGCCCCCTACAGTAACAGGAACTTCCTCCAAGGGGCCAGGCTCGATCAACCAGGTCTTTGGCCGTTACCACCACAACACGGACAAGGCAAATCAGTCGACCAAGGGCAAGAGGCGCAAGACGCTCAGCCTTGTGGGGGGCTCCAACGAGCATCATCAGCAGCAGATCCATGGCGGAACGCGACCCCCCGTGCCTTCAACCGAAGGTTTGGGCATTACCACTGCACAATCTGGATCGGGCACTGCTCAACGTATCATGGGATGGCTGCGGCGCAAGTCCTTTGGTAAGGATTGATTTTCTTTCTTTCTTCTGCTCTAGTTATATCGTCTTGTTTTCAAAGGTGTGTATTGTACAGGAAAACAACTGCTAACGTATAAGCATCTATTCAACTTTGTTATATTTTCATAGCCAAAAACTCTTCCGACAAACCCCCAGCAGATGCTGTATTCGATCAGTCACGTACCAATGGCTCCTCGCCGTCACCTGTGCCAGTGCCCAATAACCGGGTCTCCCGTGCAGGATCGGTATCACCTCAGGATCTCGAGGCAGCAGGCATTATTCCACTAGGCGGAGTGGTTGCGACCAACCGTGCACCAGCAACCAATGGTGCTGCCGGTACGGACGAAGGACGAGATCCTGCACTGGAAGCGCTACTCCAGAGACTGCCCTCGAACTGGACAGACTCGAAGCTCAAGTGGCATTCAGGAGCGGTGGAGATCTCAGCACTGTCATCGCGTCACCCCGTCGAGATTATGTTCGAGATCAAGAAGGTCGTTCTTCGGTTGGGCATGGAGTTCCGTGTCGATTCGGATTTCAAGGTCAAGTGTGTGCGTCGGAGGAGGCTCGCGGACGGAACGACGGAGAGCAAGGCACACCATCCTTACAGCTCTCAGCTGCCTGATGATACTATGAGCGTCCTATCAAGCAACATGTCTGTGGGCGAGGCATGGACATCAGCCAAGGGCGCTGGCAGCTCAGTGATCAACGGGAAAAAGAGGGGCGGCATCAGATCGATGCTCTGGCGCAACAGTACCGCATTCAATTTATCGTCATCCCCACCCCCACCCGTACCGGCGTTGCCGGCCTCTCCGCGCGCGTTGCCTCAGGTGATGAACGGATCAACCATGGGCTTATCCTCGCCACCAGCTATCGGCTCTGCAGCCACAAAGGAGATCGATTCTGACCACGGCGTCTGGGTGAGCGCAGCAGCCGCAACGGTCAACAGCTCTCACAGCTCTGGTGCGGGCATGTCATCTCATGAACCCAACGGTGTCGCATCCTTGCCCAGCAATTCGACCATTGCCACGTCAACGGGTGGTGCGACCGTCAACACAGGACCGGAGCCGCTGTATGGCGAAGAGTCAATCGACTCTGGTGAGGAAGTCCGGTTCTCGATCGAGATTTGTCGCATCAAGAACTTGATGGGCATCTACTGTGTGGACATTCGTCGTATGAAGGGCAACCTGTGGGCCTACAAGTTCCTGTACCATGCTGTGCTCAATACTCTGGACCTCAACGGCAAAGGCGGATACATTCCCACCCTGCCCGAGAGCGTGAAAGTGGTCCAGACATAAGGAAGAGACACACACACAGACACACACGCACACACACAACCATCTCTACCTATCTCTCGTATATGACCGTTTGTTTCTTTTTATGTGCTTTTCTGTTATACCATCCTCTCAATGTTTATTCCTCTATTGTTTTCTCTCTCTCTCTTCTCCTCCTTCCCTATTTACAGCTTATACAAATACAAATATAATATCTTATAGACCTATCAAATTTCGGACCTTTAAAATAAAAAAGCAGCCTACCCGGTGAAGCAGCATCAAACTGCTATCTTGCTTTTGTAAAGGTGGTCCTTGACATTTTTTCTTATTATTTTTTTTTCTAGTGCTCTGCACTGGTTGACTTGGCCTCATGGGGGGAGGGGGGGGGGGGGGTTTCCTGACGTTGCTTCATTCAAACCTTTGGTATGCGGGGCGATGGAGAAGCAAGATCGTTTTGAAGATAAAAAAAAAAAAAATACAACAAAATAAAATAGAGTGCGCATTGCGTCTGCATATCGCGGCTTCTGATTGGATAGATCTTATCATCTTCATTTTTGCTTAGCTTTTTTCCCCAGGGTCAGTGCGTCCCTCCCTCTCCAGTGTCTACGAAAGCAACCCTTACACCCCGAGTTCTTCAGGGTGTCCCTTCTCAGTCTGCGAGTCCGTAATGGACCGTTGGGCCACATCCTCCCCTTCCTTCTTTAAGCTACCACCATCCACCATCCTCATATCCGTATCCGTATCCATTCCCATAACCGTGCCCATGTCTATGTCCAGAACACGCGTGCCTCCAGGTTTAAACCAATGTCTACCCCAGATCGCAAAGTACAGTGAACAGAGTCCGATCACGACCACGAACGGGACCGCTGCGAAATTCATGTTCTCGACCGTGACAGGGGCCTCTGTCGGGCAGAGGAACAGTGCGGAGGTGATGACGATCCAGACCGAGGAAACCATCCCGATCGGGATCGAGAGCTTACCCAGGTGGAATGGACCGGGCTCAAAGGTGTGTCTGGCCAGGACGATCCGACACAGGATCGGAATCAGGTACGAAATCGATGATGCGATCGTGTTCACGGACACAATGGCCGAGTACGCGGTTTCTGACCAGATGTAAGGCATACCCAAAATGAAACAGAACGCAATGTTGAACCACACTGCGGCCACAGGGCTCTTGTCCTTATTGAGTCGGTGGAGGTGTTTCGAAAGTGGCAGGGCGCCATCGCGTGCGAATGCAAAGACCATGCGTGAGGACGCCAATGTGAGGGCGCTCCCACAGAAGAACTGCGCCCCCAAAATGACCAGGATCAGGATGATCGCCCAGGTCTGACCTGCAGAATCCAAGAAGATCTGACTCAACGAGACACCGACGGTCGGGTTGACGATCTGGTCCTCGAAATTGGTGATGCAAAAGGTGATTCCGACCAGGAAGAACCATCCGACCGCCGAGGCCGTGATGATCGCACGGATGATGCCCCAGGGGCCTCCCTGCTGTGCGTTCTTGGTCTCCTCACTCATATGGGCTGCGCTGTCGTATCCGGACAAGGTGTATTGGGATTGAAGGAGACCCAGCATGAAGACGTAGAATCCAGAGGACCATCCCGTGTTGTTTTGCCATTCCGTGAACACGAATGCGGCGGATTGTTTCTCGGGGGTGGTGGCGACAACGACGACGACAATCAGGACTGTTCCGAGAACATGCCACCAGACAGAGAGGATGTTGAAGAATCCGTTCAAGCGGATGGCCAGCGAATTGACGAGGCCGTGGAGGATGATGATGCCGACGTAGATAGCAAAGATGACATAGGTGTTGGCGTTGTATCCTGAAGTCATTGCGATCATCGAGGCCAGGAACTGGGCCATAGCAAGGTCCGTACTAGCGATGGCCACTATTTTTTTTTTTCATATTCATGCATTCAGGGGAAGAGAGTATGGAGAGGTCAGCACGGTGGCCACTGAAAAATAAAAGATTTTTTTTTTATCTCTGGCCTCACTCACCACACTGCGATCATGGAGCAAGAGGATTAGCATTGACAAGTGCATGTAACAAAACCAACCCAAAAAAAAAAAAAAAAAAAAAAAAAAAGACGGATGTTCGTTAGTGGTATTTTCCCTTCTCGGAGATGACGCGCCAATGATGTTTCTGTTATTTTTTGTTTTTGTTTTTGTTTTTGTTTTCCAGTCCATACCAAGCCCAGCCAGTTGGTATATCCGACGATCCAGGACGCCAGGGGGACCCAATCCGGGCTCCCGACCCTCACTCCGTTGATGACCCGACCCTCCAAGATCTTGATCGTCCAAAAGTAGAGTCCTCCAGTCGTCGGGTACGCAGAGCAGATCTCGGCCAGGGACAATCCAATCGCCAACGTGAACAGACTAACCACCAGCCATCCTGTACGACGAGTGAGCGGAACAGATAAAAAAGAAACGAAACGATTAGTCTTTTGCTGGTTCCTGAGAGGTGCACCATAAAAAAAATTTTCTATGAACGAAAAAAAAAAAAAAAGAACCCGCAATTGGGGTGCCAGGCAAAAGTAAAGTTTCAACTTTTTTTTTTTTTTTTTTTTTTTTTTTTTTCTTCCTCAGCCAGGTGGGAAGGGAGGGAATTAGCCGCCGATCAAAGTCGAATGATAGATAAATACTGTACCCCAAACAACCGTGACAGGTCCTCCAGACTGCAGGGCATTCCCATAGAGCGGTGTCAGGCCCGAGAGGATGGACAGACATGAGAAGGTGATGCCAAAGGTGCTGAATGCACTGAGCGACCGATCGAGCGACTATATAGAAACCAAAAAAAAAAAAAAAAAAAAAAAAAAAAAAGTGAAAAGGTTGCAGCACGTATATTCATGCATGCATGTGTATTTTAGTACGTCTTGAAAGAAAAAAAACCCCCTCCCCCAGGTTGTCTGCGGTGAAGTGTTGGATTGGGGGAAAAAAATAAAAATAAAAGCCATTCCCAGGGTCCAGGTCGGCACAGCAGAGGGGAAAAAAAAAAAAAAAGAGTTTGTGTGCCAGTTGTGGTGTGGTCTTCGTGTGACATTAATAATTCTTGATCGGAGCAGCCAGTGGCCCAAGAGGGCGATGGCATTCGCGCCAAACAGCACTGACAACGACAACCAATGCTGCTTGTACGCTGCATGATTGTTGCTAGAATGGATGTTAGCATGACGGATAATTACGATGCACTTTTTTTTTTTTTTTTTTTTTTTAGGTCGTCTGCAAAGTCGGCAGAAGTGAGATGAAAAATGTATTGAGCTCTGATTCCTGTGTCCTGAACGAAACGATGGCAACAATAGGTATGCTGGTAGCAGTAGAGGAGGATGGTGATGGTGGTGGCGATGAAGACGGAGCTGAAGATGAGGTGGCTATTACCTGCTTGTAGCCTAGCTTCTCGAGCACAGCAGTATCATGATCGTACAGCGATGCTGACTCAACAGACCCAGTTGTCTTCATGTATCTGCGATTCGAAGAGGGGCGGACGTACGGAGGGAGAGGGGGGGACGGAGAGGAGGGAAGTGCGGAGTGACGGGTGGAGGAGGAGTGAGGAATGGACGATAAAGGAGAAGGAGGAGAAAAGAAAGAAGGAAAGGAAAAAGAAGGAGCGGAGCATGTCCATGTTGATACATGTGCATGTGCATTTGTGTGCAAGTATGCGCAGTGTAAGCGGTCGACAATAACAGATCTCAATTGGCCCTTTTTTTACCTTTTTTCGTTATCTGCAGCAAAGTACGTACATGTCCATGTATTGCCCTTTTTGCTCAACTCTCGGCTCTTGTTTCCGCCTTTGTATACACCGCCGACTTTAAGGGCCGAAGCCGCAAACCCCGTTCGCCCTGAACGTCTGTCTTTCTGCCTTGATCAACATGCCACTCTCTGTCTATCTTGGTATCTTGGGCTGTGCATGTACTATCCAGCCATAGCCTTGTCTTCTCTTGCGTTTAAATAACACCTCGAGAATAACGTCGTGTTCTGCGTATTCGCCTGATATCACCCATAGATATGAAAAATAAAGATCACTGTGGAAAATATTTTTCTTGTTTGACCTTGTTCGCTCATGGGAACAAGCATTGCCACATGGTTTAGAATACGTCTACAAATATTTCTAGCGTCCACTCTGACGACCAGCATCAGAAACTATGAATAAACACACCTTCAATGAACGTCCTATCCTATACCTAGACTTTGCTATTGCATATAATCCTGATGCATTCCAATGGACTGGTCCTTCCTCAGCCCAGAAGACCTAGGGCATCACAATCGACCATACACCTTGCTTTCTAGCCTGCTCTGCAAAAGTACCGATGTATCTCGAAGCGGATGCATCCTCAAACCATCGTCTACCATTGCCAAGGGCAACTGAGGCGGAGAAGGAGGCGGCGTGCTTAGTCCCGGGCTCGTATGTGTACTCTTCATCAAAGCCCCACGACTATTGGATCTGAAACGGGCCGGCACCCTCGACTGCGCGTCTTCATCATCACTGTCCCCCGATGAGGAGGTCCCTCTTTTTGCTGCCTTGACCATGCTGTCAATATCGATATCGTCATCGTCTTCCATCATCAAACTCTCGAGGCTCGACAGATGCTGCATCATCTCCTCCTCAAACCGGTCTCGGACAAACGTCGGCCGGTCTGACACCCCTAGGTAATTGGGGATCGGCCACTTGAACTTTTTGTGACATGTGTTCGAAGGGATGGTGCCAATGACAATAGGAATTGGCCCAAGCTGAATAGCAGTCGGCGTAGGAGTCCATGTCAGACCGCCCAGGGAGTGTTCCGAATGCTGAGGCTGATGAGTAGAGCCTTGCAGTAGGGCTTCGGTTGAAGGTGAGGAGGATGAGGCATTGAAGACTGCAAGATCCAGAGGTGATCGCTTTCGGGAACCAGATGTTAGACGACTAACCAGACTATTGCCGCAGTTGTTGCGTTGAGGGATGGGTATTGAGATGAGGATGTGATAGTCGACTTTGAGCAGCGGGGTGATCGCACGGTTGATGGACGGGATGAGTCCGATATTGGATGGCAGTCTGAGCTGCAGTTGTTGACTCCAGGACGAGTTTGCATTCTCGACCCTGGCAATGGGGATGGTTGCGGTGTGGATGGTGGTGGAATCGGGCTGGGTGTAAGTGTGTTCAGAGGAAGAGGAAGAGGAAGAGGAGGGAGTGGTGGTGGCGTAGGAGATGTGCCGGACGAGGGCCAGGTGGATGGAGCATAGATCCGTCCGGGACCTGTTGTCGATGTGGAGGACCATTGCCGCGGACTCACCTACGAAGGGACGGAGGCGATTGTTAGTTGATACGCGACACTGCTGCTGCGTTTGTTTCTGCCAAAGGATTAGGACCATTGGGGATTGTGGAGGGACCAATGGGAATGAGAGGGACCCAGACAAAGACTGCCAAAGATAGAAATTTTGTCCCAGTGGACCACACCGCGCACTCCCACTCATTCACACGCACGTTCTTTCTCTCTCGCATTCGGATAGGGAGTGGAATGCTGTGGCAGGATTAAAATAGCGCGTGGCACAAATGAAAAAACAGGTCTTACCGATGCAAATGGCAGGCTTGCTCTTGACTGAGGCATTAATAAAGGACAACGATGACATCGCATTGCTGTTGGGGGTGTCTGCAAGAACAACATGGGTGCTAGTCTCATGCATCGAGGCACGAGTTGAGCTTGTTGGAGCACAGGTTGCTGCTGCTGGCGGGGATGGCGCTGATAACGCGGCCGGAACAGCTGTCGGAACCAGCGGTAGGTACATGATCTTAATCGGGCGGGATGAAACCGAGGCTCTGGAGGAGACATTTTCCGGGCGCGCCTCAAAGCTAAGGACGGCGTGGATGGAGTAACATACGGAGCGAGCACCGTCCTTAATCATGGATAAATAAGGAAATCATGTCCAAATGATCCAAAATGACCAGGGAGGAAGAGAAAAAAAATGTGGTCAGCCGCGAACTTATCACCCACCACCTTGCCCACCAATACGCTGCCAAAGCTCTCTTTCTTTCCCTCTCGCGCCCATGCGTGGCATACCTCAATGCTCGGGGGGAAATTGCAGAGGGGCAGCTTGATCGAGAAATAGAAAGCTCGTTGTCTTTTGCATGCCGGCAGTGTCTGGTCTTTGAGCAGTTCATGCTCCACCTTGAACACTGGCGAAGAACTCTTATTCTCTTGAGAATAAGAAGATTTTCGAAAAAGAGACCTGCTGGGCACTATTGGAGAATTCGACGTTGCGGGTGGAGCTTGTGCGGATGAGGGGGTCGATGGAGGGAGGATGTTTTGGTGACAAGTAAAGACGACCGTTAAATCGCATGGAGAGAGAATGGGCTTGTTCAGGTGGAGATGGACCCGCCCTTGGATGACAGCACCGGGCCCATAGTATTTGGTGGCCAAGGACACGACGAGTCCTTGTGGAGAGACAAAGCTGGATGCATTGGAGGAGGATGCCTTTGAGAGGAAGCGCATTGGAGGATGTGGAAGAGGGAAAGGATGGTGGAAAGGTAGAGGCGAGTGGGAGTGGGGGTGATGTGAGGAGGTGAGAAAAGTGAAATAAATGAGACCTGTAGTCATTTTTTTTATTTGGACAAACAGTCTGCTCTTCGCCACCAAACCCAAAGGGACCAGTGCACGGTGACTGAGAATACTTTTGGCGTATGCAGAAGACTTTGTTGCTGCTGCGAACACGTCCACATTGCAGCTTCTCGAGCACCAAGCAAGGAACAGGCATTCTCTTTTGATAATGCACTCGGATGGCACCAAATAAAAAAAATAGAAATAAAAAAAATTCTTTATTGTAGCGTGCCATGGTCATGAGTGGCAATATTAGTATGGTCATCAGTAGCGAGGATAAAAGGTGTTTTGAGTGCACCTGTCAAAGAGGTGTAGTCAAAGAAAAGCGAGCGTAATGGCTGCGGGATTGGCATTTAGCTAAAGTACACAGCCTTGGGGTCAATGGGCACTCCTGTGCGAGGGTCGATTCCATTGGCCTTCATCTTGTTCTGCTGGTGAATCAACCGCGCCTGGTCAAAGTTGCAGCGGTACTTCTTCATGATCTTGCGAATCTCGTTCGCATTCTCGATTCCGTGGCGGTCATCTAGCACATACACACACATACACGTTTTAAAAAAAAAAAGATAGACAGTATTAGATATTGTCCACAGTTATTATTTCTTCTGCGACGACAGTAGTGTAGTTGTAGCTGTTGCGTTTGAATGGCATTACCTCCGTCGAGCAGGTTCTGATGCAGGTCAAAAGTCGAGGAGGTCAAGCCCTCCTCGATGTTCTGCTGAAAGGAACTGTCCTCGTCTGAGCGGAAGAAGGGCAGACGAGTGTACCGCAGCCGGTCCAACAGCTCGTCGACTTTGGGCATCCAGTAGCCACGTGTGACATAGGCGGCTATGCACCACAGCAGCAGAATGAGTAGAATGGATATCATGGCAGCAGTATACGGGTGAGTGTGTTGGTGAGAGGGTCGATGTGTGTGTGTTGGGGCGATGAAGGAGTGGATGGATGTCAATCGGGTTACAGAGGAGAATCAATCGAATGTGAAGAAGAGATTGAGTGAGCCATCCGATTATCGCTAGCCTTGGCAAAGCAGCCCATATTAGCCATATTATATAGCCCATGTTAGCCATATTAGCCATGGCGAAGCATTGAGGAAAGTATGTCACACTTCTGCACTTGCACGGAGACGGGTCTGTCAATGCACGCTCCCCAGTCATAAGTCATATACTCATATTGGGACAGACGTGCACAGGTCGATTGCACTTCCAGTCGTGTCGTCCATCCGATATCAACATGTTCATCCTATGCGTCCGAATCGCCAGCGAACATCAGCAGCCGTATTTGACTCGACCCCACTGGATATAGCGAGCACGGCAACGGTGCTTTACCTGCACCATCCTTTGAACCATGATCCACCTACACCTTGACTTCTGTTATTCATTTATTCACCAGAGGTGGAGACGAAGTTTGGCATGCACTGATCTTCAGCAATCGCTTGTGCTCGGAATATGGGTGTCAAAACACAAAGGCGTATATGATGCACAGTTGACATGACATGGACCTGCGTTCTGCTAGGGACCCTCCTCTAACCGCTGTTGATGCTGGGCGCAGAAGCTGATGTGTCCTCCCTTGGGGATATATCCTCAGTTGCCTCAGTTGGGGTCCATTTTAGCTGCTGCCTTCTGCTCCAGCCTCCTCTGCATTCTTTACACCCCCTCATGCGCAACCTTAATCCACATCCCCAATTCAGACCATCTGCCCTCTTTTCTTTCCCTTCTCTTCTTTCTTCTCCCCTTCTTTCCTTCCCTTCTTCATCTCATTCTTTTCCTTCCTTTGTCAAGAACATTCCACTTATTCCTACTACCTGGATACTATGATGACGGACACCCATCCTGCCTCCGCTACCACGACCGAGGATCCCGTCGCCGAGGTCACCTCTGCTGCCGACAAGATCACAATCGTCGACAACGCGGTCCATACCACCACAGAACACATCCACGACGAGAACTGCAAGCACGACCACGACCACGAGAAGGAGTCCAGCCAGCCCCAGGGACGCAATGACTATGACCTCCTCGAGATTCGTGGCACAAAGGATCAGACAACCGATCCTCTTGTCAAGGTACATGCTGATGCAGAGATGATCTCACAGCTCGAGAGAACTCGATCTGTTTATTCGCGCGCGTTCATTTTTATTTTCGTAAACCGTCTAAAACCATGTCCGTACATATTCTCAAACACCTCCAATGTTGTTGTAGACCTACTTTGAGGCCAAGGATATATTCACAAAGGCTATGGAGCGCCTGAGCCAGATCCCAGAGGGCTCTGATGCCGAGTTAATCGAGAAGCACAAGGACGACATTGTCTCTGTCACCAGCGATCTGATGCGCGCCTTCTTGATGGACGAAAAGGCCTGCGCCATGAGTCAGAGGATCCTGAAGCTGGCAGAGCAGTACGAGAGCTATGTCCAAAAGTACAATCCCGAGAACACCTCGACCTCCACAGTCGAATCTGAGGAGGAAGGAGCAGAGCAACATACGACCATTTACACCAAGGACTCAGTTGTCTTTGGTAAGTACCAGCAACAAACAAGCCAAAAAAAAAAGAAAAGAAAGGGATCTTGCTGATGATTGTGCTCTGGAAGACCACTGTCGACAGTATAGTGCGTGGGCACTTCTTCATTGGATGAACGAGTGAAATAGTCCCCTTTGTTTTTTGTTTTGCTTGCAAAAATGCAAAAAAGGGGCGGTAATGTGCGGGAGTAAGGGTGCGAGGAATTGAAAACGAGAAGACGAAGATGGGATCGAGACCAGAAGATTGGCTAGGCTATCGCTCGTCCTTCTTGTCTATAGCACCGTGAACAACTGGCAGGCCTTCACTCGACGACACCATACTCATCCTCTAGGGGCCATCTGGACGCGGTTCCCTACCTTGTTCCTTACCCTCACTCGTTGCTCTCTTTATTTTGCTCATACTCCCGTTGTTCTTAATGAGGGTGGTCTTTTCCACGATACGCTTGCATCTCATTCTGATCTGCAAATGCATGCTGCTGCATACACTTTGGTCGACTAGGTGTTTACCCAGCTTGACCCTGCTGGTCCTCTGCAGACTGTGAAGGTGTTGGAGAAATCTGATTTGGTGGCAGCAGCAAACCTTAATGCATTCGCGTTTATTTATACCCCTCCCCTCTCCACACTCTTTAATTCTCAATATCAAGAGGGATATTCCTAGACAAGGCCATATAACCATATCTAATCATATCTTACTATATTAATAACGATAATAGTCATCTGGATCTTGTTCAGCGGGCAGCAGTTCTCCCACTGTATCCAGACTCTCGGCTTTGCCATCACAGAGTTCGAGGCACTCCGCCCTCGCATGCTCGAGTTCCGCGCCTCGTGCCACATGGCTCTCCGCAACTACAAGGTGCGGAACAGCACAGGAAGCGTTGAAATATATTGCTATCTGTATTCCGAAAGCGAAAAAGACTAATACTTTCTCGATTTGATCCGCAACATGCTACATTATAGGCCTGCACGGAAGACCTTGAGCAAGTGCTGACTCTCACGCCCGAATTGACCGAGGTCCACTCAATGCTCGGCAACGTCTACTATGCGATTCACCAGGCTCAGGATGCCATCCAGCACTTCAAGGCCTTTATCGAAACCGCCCACCCTGACTCGCGCACGCTTCCCTACGCCTACTATGCCCTCGCTAACCTGACCCTGCAGTCCGCACCTTCGGGCGCAGCCAAGAAGAAAAACCAGTCTTTGAAGCAGGCAGCTGTTCTCAAGGAAGCACAAGAATTCTACAAAAAGGCTCAGGCAGCCGACCTTCGCTTCAAGGAACTCTATGGTGTACCTACGGCCTTGAACGAGGTCAAGCGCACGGCCGTGATGGCGTTCGAGGCCCGTAGCGCTGGTCGCAACGGTCTGCTCTTGAACGATTCGTCTCAAGCTCTGCTGGATGCCTCGGAGGCCTTGAAGAAGTCGTTCAAGAGTCCCGGTATCTCGTCCTGCGCCAACTGTGGCCGTCCTGATAATGTCGCCAACAACGATCGCGCACCAGAGTTGAAGCCCAAGCCCTTGATTAAGTGCACCAAGTGCAACAAGGTTGCGTACTGCTCCAGGCCATGCCAGATCACCCACTGGAATTCTACCCACAAGAACACTTGCAACAAGAAGTAGACGGTCCATGCGCTCGGCTGTTTTTCTTGCTTTTTCTTTTTTCTTTTTTCTTTTCCATATTTTTCCTTTTTATTTTGCTCTGCTTGCCTGCTTACCTGCCTGGTTCTTTTTTCTTTTCTTTTCTTTTCTTTTTTTTTTTTTTTCAGTTTCCTTTGTATTTCAATAGCCCAAAGTTCGTTTTTAATAGTCGGAAATTAGAGAGACAAGGGAGGGGTTGACAGAAAGAAAAGTGTTTTCTGAAGATGGGGGGGTTTTTTTACTTTTTTTTTTTTTAACAAATAAAACCCATATTGTCATAAACACCAATGTAGATTAAGACGAGCAAAAAGAAATGTATTAACTTTCAAGTGGTCCTAGTTATCTCAAGTCTATGCACTTGACGTGTGCTCCTCTTCTTCTTCTAGACATCTCGGACATGAGCACCTGAAAAAGTACATCTCCCACAGTCGCTCTTGTCGGTCTTCTTTGCTCGTGGTGATATCCCCATAGCTAATGCAACACTCCTCGCCTTCCTCAATCAAGCGTGTGCTCCAGTACTCCATCTGTCGCGCCCGGTCGCCCTGTCGTCTCTGCTTCTGCACATTGGGACAACATGAATGATTAAAGAAGCAGGCTCGTGGGAAGACCGCGAAGCCTATTAGCTCATCAGAAGCGTCCCTGATCCCGAACGAATTGGCGACCTCACCAAAGAGGATGGTCCGGAAAAGGGTGTTGTTGATGGAGAGTGAGGGTGTGGTCGTTGATGGGTTCATGGCTGAGGGTCCTGAAGGAGAGGAGGAGGAGGAGTTCTCGAGCGCTAGGAGAAGACATGCGTCTCGTAGGCGGAGATAAATGTAAAAGCAGCCCAGAAGATGAGCAGGCACGAGAGCGAGCAAGCGACGCCATTCTGCTGCATCTTTGTGAGGTATCGCCTTAGACTCCTGGTGCTGATCCAACTGTTCCTGCTTCAACTGTTCCTGCTCAGTCATGTCCTGTCGCAGCTGCTGTCGGAACATGACCAGCTCGTTTGATTGCATCGCACAATAGTCCGCAAACATCGTTCGTTCCCCTGGGACCCTGGACGGACCTATACCTGCAGCGGCCGAGATATGGTCAACACTAGCAACTTGAGAAGCCGTCGAGGGGCTCGGAAGCAGGTGGGCCTGCATTTCAGTCTGGCGACGGTGCAGGACTTCTGTGATCAGGCGTGTAATCTCGCAGTCATCATCCGACGTCTGGGCGGCGATGGTCGCATGGTTGTCTCCCTGTAACAAATACGTCGCCAGCGTTGGGAATAGGGCTTCCGGTTTCAAGTCATATCCTGGTTGCTGTGGTGATGATGATGATGATGATGGAGGTTCCATTGTGTCTACAGAGGATTCCTGCTCGTCGATGATCCCATCCAGTGCGCTCCAGAGACAGTTCAAAAAGCACGCCAAATCCTGATCACTCAAATTCAAGAGTTCCTGCCGTGTGTGTGCAATCGACAGGGCCTGCAGTACCAAAGTCGAATAATGTATAGATCTCGGATCCGTCGCTGTCGCTATAGCTGCCACTGCCGCCACCGAAATCGATCCATTGCTCGAGGTCCCCTGTTCGCCCTCTAAACCCGTCGGCTTGACTACGGACGACATCGTGATCTTACAGTGCTCCATTCCAGAGTCGTTCCAGGTCCTGCGAACCTTTTCCTCAACTCGACAGATCGTCTTTGCCGTAGCCGGCCCATAGAGTCGTAAACAAGTCTCATCACAGAACACCATCGCGGTATCCTGGTTTCGGTTCTTTGGCTTTCCGTTGGTATCATCACTCTTGGTCGGTAAACGGATCTGAGTCTTGCGATTTGGAATCGTGGTCCAGCAGTAGTGACAGACCCCACAGTCGAGCCATGGATCGCACATGGTTGTCCCATATGCCTCGGCGACAAAGACGAGTTCGTTCGGTTGGATGGTCCGAGTGGCGACGTAGGAGCGGCCTTTGTTGGGTAAGGAGGCGATTCTCACAGGGAAGGTTGCTGCTGTCGTTGAGACAGCGGTCGAGGGTATGGTTGAAACTGCGGCGACGGCAGCATCAGTCTTGGTATCGGCACTGGTTGGCGAGGGATCATTCTGAAGGAGAGCAGCATTGGCAATGGGGTCATCGAGTGAAGGAGTAAGCAGGGGGTGGATGGGTATCGACGGTGCCTTGAGTGCTTCTGGGAGGGCGAGGTGATCGATTTTGAGGTTCATGGCTGCCAATTGCAGGTGCAAATGGGTGTGTATCGAAAGGGGTTGAGGATAGGAAGGGGTGTGTGAAGAAAGAGAAAGGGGAAAGGGTGCCAGCAACGCTGCGTTGTCATTGTTGTTCCTTCTTTCATACTCAATGGCTGGCTATCAAAAAAAGAAGAAAAGAAAAAGAAAAGAAAGGACGATCGGATCGCACCAATGGGAGGGATTTTAATTTCGGCGTGGTAGCACCTGGAGCAGGGTCCACCTGCAAATAAACGATAATAACGCGCGAACGGACGTTATTTCCCAGCAGGACATGTACTGCAGCGCGTCGCATTAAGGAGTGTCGTGCATTTGCCACCAACCAGTCGTCGGGGGGTCCACGGGGATCCGACAGTTACACAACGTCCGCTCTCCCCATTCCTGGGCATGCTGATCGCAGGACATATCGTCATCGTCACCCATGGGACTCGTGCGTAGGACTGACACACACATCCCAAGCAAGACAATTTTTTTAGTCGTTTAGTCGCGTCGTCGGCTTATTTTATTTTATTTTATTTTATTTTATTTTATTATATTATATTTATTTTATTTCCATGTCTGATCTCGATCTCAGCCTAGCGCAAGTTTATCGAACGCGACATCCTGACATCCACTTCAAAAGCATTCCTTCTTTCTCTCCCCTCTCTCTTCTCTCTTTCTCTCTCTCTTCTCTCCACAGATTACACCCTCACTACTCTTCCACATCCCTAACCACCCACCAACCAACCACCCATCCCATCCCACAGCACACACTCTCGCCCACACATTCGCACGCATATCCCCCCCGAGGCCAATTACCGAACACACCATCAGCAAAAGACAACCACGGAATGTACAGGATCAAGCCCCAGACGCTGGTTGCAACCGCCCAGCGCACCCGAAATGTAAGTGTGCCCCCTCTTTTATACCTGTGCTCAGAATGTGCATACACACAGACACTCAATCTCTAAATCTGACCTGTGCGTGAAATTTGGTTTGTCCACTACGATACTTAGCCAACGTTGCTAATCGCCTCCACAGCCGCTGTCGCCGTTGTCGCTGCTGGCCCCCTCGTCTCCAGAACCGCATACTGTCAGCACGTAAGTTCTTCCCTCATTGTCATCTCCAAGAAAAAAAAAAAATCATCAAAAAATTCTATGACGAATATAACGAACATAACGAACATAACGAACATATAACAAGTTCGTCATAATTAGCCTGCATTTCGCATATGAAACGTTTTTTTACCTTTTCTTTCTAACCCTCTTTCGTGCTTTGCACATACGTCTTTTCCTTCTTTTCATCAGGACTCTGGCATCCAAGCCCAGGCAGAAAACCTGAAGGAGCACGTCCAAGAGTTTACAGATCAAGTCCTCGAGATGTCGGACTCGCCCTACGGTTCATCCTCCGGATCTCCATCGTCGTCGTCGTCGTCGTCGTCTTCGTCTTCGTCGTCGCCTTCCACAGGCGGTGACCATGACCGCGGCCACAATTCCAATCATTCTTCCTCCCTGGGCGACGCACACCGTCAACACTACAACGACGCTGGCAGGAGGCCGATGCGACCTCGTGGTAGTACCGGTGCCTATGTTGAAGAACCCCTCGTCCCTGCGCTGCTCTATGTCACCGTAGCCGGTATGGCCGGATCGATCATTGCACGCAAGAGTAAGTGTGGAAAACATAGCTATGTGCCACCATTTCTAGGATGGCAAAAAGGAAAAAGAAAAAGAAAAAGGGCATTTATTGATCTTTTTTTTTTTTTTTTTTTTTTTTTTTTTTTTTGATTTTCACAATATCCATAGGCAATTTTGTCTTCCGATTTCTCTCTCCCCTGGCATTGGCACTTGGCGCTTCGGCGTACTGCATCCCCAGGACCACGAACAATGTCCTGCACGGACTGCGCACATACGACTACCGCGAGATGACTCGTGAATGGCAGCACAAGTACGAACACGCGAAATCCACTGTCGTCGGCACCACCCATAGTCTTACCAACGTTGCAGGGTCCGTCGCCACTGGCGCCAAGGACGCCGTGCACGATCTTTCCGACAAGACATCCGAGATGAAGGAAAAGACAGAAAAGGTACTCACTGAGGCCAAAGACAAGACCGTCGAGGTCGCCCAGGAGGTGAAGGAGAAGGGCCAGGGCGCCGTCAAGGAGATGAAGAACAAGGGCCAAGATGTCGCGAACGAGGTTAAGGTCAAGGGCCAAGACGTCGCGAACGAGGTCAAAGTCAAGTCCAAGGACATGGGAAACCGGTTCGAGAATGCGAAGGATCAGGTCAAGGATCAGGTCGAGGATAAGGCCGACAGCACCAAGGACTGGTGGAACGCTCAGAAGGGCCAGGCCGAGAGATCTGCCAAGGACTTCAAGCGCTCAGCACGCCAGAGTGGGGAGCACGCCCGCGACTGGGCCGAGGACACTGCTGAGGACACGCATGATTGGATGCGTGAGAAGAAGGCCCGCCTTGGTCAGCATGGTTATGATAGGGATGACGTCGAGCACGGCTTTGATAAGCTTCGAAACAAGGCCCGTCAGAGCTGGGACTCTGCGCGCGACGAAGCCCAGGATGAGTGGCCACACGCCGATGCCCGTCGCCGTGAAATGGGTCGCGACTTCAAAGATTATGGACGGGATATGCGCCGTGGTGCTGAAAACATGAAGGACCAGGCCCAGGACTGGGTTCAGGATCGTTCCCATGAGATGCGCGATCGATATGAAGATATGAAGGACCGTGGCCAGGATTGGGTTCAGGACCGTCGCCACGACTTTGAGAGGAAGGGCCGTGAGGCCGAGGGAGAATATGACCACGCACGCACAGAGGCCAAGAGACGCGGACGTAATGCCTGGGATCGCACCGAGGACCGTGCCCGAGATGCTGGACATGATCTTCGTGATCGAGCCGAAGATATGCAGGACCGGGGCCGCCGTGGGGTGCGCAAATTCGAGGACGAGTGGGACAATGCCCGCTCTCGATCCCGCTCGGGTGAGCATGGTGCTGGCTCTGGTGCTGGTTGGGGATTCACTGGACGCTCTGGTGAGGACAATGGTAACAGACGTGGCCGCTATGAGGAGCGCGATGACCATGATGGACGACGCTTCTCAGACTCGGAAGCGCCTCGTCGTTCAGTGACCGAGGCTGCCAGGGAGGGCAAGCATTGGTGGCAGAATAAGAACCCATCAGACTCTTACGAGTCGTATGACAACAGCAGGCCCTCTTCTGGCACGCAGTCGTCATGGTGGAAGGCCGGATCTGATTCCAAGGAGCAGGCCAAGTCCGAGTTTGGACATGCTAAGAACCATGCCCAGCGGGGCATGGGTCACTTCAAGGACTCTGTCGAGGAAAAGGCCCAGGGAGGTCGTGCATGGTTCGAGGACAAGACTAATGAAGCGAAGCACCGGTTTGAGAACGGCAAGAAGCAGGCTGAGCATGAGCTCCATGATAAGTTTGGACGGAGCGGTGCTGGTTACCGCGGCGAGCAGGGACGCGACTTTGGAGGACTCGACCGTGATCATGGATCGGTTTATTCACAAGACAACTGGTTCCATTATGACCGTGGCCAAGATAATAGGGCCTCTGCTGACCGCGGCAGAGAGAGAGGCATGTAAAGGGTTGGGATACTTCCCAGATGTAGTTTAAAACGTCTTTATCATTAAATCGAAACCACTATTGTATTTAAGATGATCTCGCCTCGCGTTAGATTGCGGAGCCGTGTTGCATGCACGTGTAGTCTGAGGGAAGGAGCGAGGGGGGGGGGATCGAGATTCAACATCGCCGCTTTCTTTCATTCTCCTCATCCTCCATCATGGTCCGCGGCAAGTTCATCGTCGGCTCCAACTACAAAGTATCTTCAGAGGGAAAACATAGACGTTGGAAGCACAGCTCACCCCCATGTATCCTAACCATCTTTTGCCCGACCAACCCATAATCAGATGAATGGCTCTCAGTCTTCATTGCTGGCTCTAGTTGGGTTGCTCAATCATGCGCAGCTCGACAGCAACGTTGGTACGCGATCTGGACTACCGTGTCTTTTATCTTTAAATTCCCCTTGACAGCGGCGTTCTAACATCAATAGCACACACACACTGCGCCATCCACATTTTTGTAGAGATCTTCATCTCCCCTCCCTTAGTATATATAGATCTCGTACGAAAGAACCTCCGCCGCGATGTCGCGGTTGGTGCCCAGAACTGCTATCTAAAGGCCACTGGAGCCTACACTGGCGAAGTCGCGTACGTCCCGCGATGTCCTATGCTACAAAGTCTCAATGAAAATTTAAAGCACACGAAAGGTTTTTGACGCCATGGTATTTTGCCCTAGATCAGCCCAGAAATGCTTAGGGACATTGGCGCAGAATATGTCATTCTCGGCCACACCGAACGCCGTGAAATCTTCAAAGAATCCGATACGGATGTTGGACTCAAGGTTGAGCAAGCCTTACAGGCCGGTTTACGGGTCATCGCCTGTGTAGGTGAAAAACTTGAGGAGCATCAAGCTGAAAAGACTCTGGAGGTGCTTTACCGCCAGCTAGATGCCATTGCTGACCATGTTCTGGATTGGTCTAATCTCGTGGTGGCCTACGAACCTGTCTGGGCGATCGGTACGGGCAGGGTCGCCACGCCTGAGCAGGCACAAAGAGTCCACAGGGCAATTCGGGAATGGTTAAGATCAAAGAAGGGCGACCACGTTGCGGATCAGACACGAATCATCTATGGAGGATCTGTCAATCTGAGCAATGCAGCCATGTTAGCGAACGAGGAGGACATTGATGGGTTGTTTGTTGGAGGCGCGTCTCTCAAACCAGAGTTCGTCGATATCTGCAATGTCCTTCAGGGTTCACGGTAGTTCCACAAGGAGTGGAGGCGCAAAAATAAAAGTGCGGTATGTCAAAGCGGTAAAAATGCTTTTGGGAGTCCCATCCATGGACCCCTCCACATGCATGCCAATCGGTGTGAACGGTAGTGCTGTCTTTAACAGTGAGTTGCACTCAGGCACGCCGTTTCATTAACCTCCTCAAGACAACCCCCTATAACCCCCTGTCAAGCATGAGTCTCAAGGAAAAATCGATGCTGTTTCCTCTCGTCCATCACCGTCTTTCATAGGCTATCGAACGATTGACTCCCCCGTGCATTGGTGCACAGCAACCCGCAGGCGAGGGTAATTTTTTCGAAAATTGACAATCGCGCGTTGTAGGGACAAGAGGGAAGGATAGAGCATCAAAGTTACGTACACGTACGTGCCTAATATTGATGACGTTTCAGTTTCTGCAACAGGTGCACAGTCTGTGGACCCCCAAATTCATTCTTTTTGCCCGCGACTTCATACGCGTCAGCCTGAGAGGACAAGTCTACCTTTAGTTCTCATTCGACTCCTTCCCATTACGCAACCCAAGCATCTCTCTTACTCTTTCTTTTTCTCTCTCTCAGTTAACTCTCACTTGTCTTGTCCGTCTTCAACAGCACACGTACACTGCATCAAGAACAGCGAAATAACCAGATTCAGTCAGGAAAAAATATTCGGAACCATCCAAAACTATCCAGTCATGGTCCGCGACGGCATCAAGGGCTTCTACCGTGCCAAGATTGAGGAGGCCGAGGGCGAAATCCATGAAAAGACCCAGAACCTGCGTCGTTTGGAAGCCCAGCGAAATGCACTCAATGCTAAAGGTAACGATTCTCTGAAGAGAGTATACGTTTCTTCGTTTCCTTGCACACTTAGTTTTTGCTGCACGGTATCTTTTTTTTTTTTTTTTTTTTTTTTTTTTGCTTACATTCCTTTCTATATTCTTGTTAAATAGTGCGCCATCTTCGCGAAGAACTCCAACTGCTACAGGAACCTGGATCCTATGTTGCAGAGGTCGTTAAACTGATGGGCAAGACCAAAGTCCTTGTCAAGGTACTTTTGTTTTCCATTTTCTCGATGATCTGAGTGAATGCCGTGGAACTGGAGTTGTACTGTACCAATTCCTTCAGATGAATTAACTAACCATGCTCCTTTTTTTTCTTTTCTTTACTTTACTGTACTTTACTTTACTTTACTTTAGGTTCATCCAGAGGGAAAATACGTGGTGGATATTGGTGAGGGTATTGACAGGACAAAGCTCACGACCAATCTGAGGGTGGCCCTCAAGAACGACAACTATGCACTTCACAAGATCCTCCCTAATGCGATCGATCCTCTGGTCTCACTCATGATGGTCGAGAAGGTGCCTGATTCGACCTACGAGATGATCGGAGGTCTTGATAACCAGATCAAGGAGATCAAGGAGGTCATTGAGTTGCCGGTCAAGCATCCGGAACTCTTTGAGGCCTTGGGTATCGCTCAGCCCAAGGTAAGAAACACACTCGCCATTAGTCTTTTTCTTTTTTTGCAGGCAACTGTGATTCCATGCACATTGAAATGGAAGAGGGAAAAGAGCATAAAAGATCTCAAGACTGATAGCTAATTATGCTTCTATATTTTTAGGGAGTGCTGCTCTATGGACCACCAGGAACAGGAAAGACACTGTTGGCTCGTGCTGTCGCCCATCACACAGATTGTAAATTCATTCGCGTCTCTGGTTCAGAGTTGGTGCAAAAGTACATTGGAGAGGGAAGTCGCATGGTCCGAGAGCTCTTTGTCATGGCAAGGTATGGATCATCGACACTAGCATTGACATTGGGAATCTCTGCTCCATTTTGTTGTCCCTTTTTTTTGACATCTGCATCATAACCCGGGAATAACGGATGGGGAACTAAGATTCCACTTGGATACCTTTTATTCAAAAAAAACCCCCTCCCCCTCCAGCAAACTAACATTGCTTTACTTTTTGTATTCATATCTACAGAGAGCATGCGCCTTCGATCATCTTTATGGACGAGATTGACAGTATTGGAAGTTCCCGTGGTGAGGGCGGTGGCGGTGGTGGAGACAGTGAGGTTCAGCGTACGATGTTGGAATTGCTGAACCAGCTTGATGGATTCGAGGCGACTAAGAACATTAAAGTCATCATGGCGACGAACCGTATCGACATTCTGGACTCTGCATTGTTGCGTCCCGGTCGTATCGACCGTAAGATTGAGTTCCCGCCACCAAATGAGATCGCTCGTGCCGATATTCTGAAGATTCATTCCAGAAGGATGAACCTCACAAGAGGTATCAACCTGCGCAAGATTGCAGAGAAGATGACAGGATCCAGTGGTGCGGAAGTCAAGGGAGTCTGTACAGAGGCTGGCATGTATGCCCTTCGCGAACGCCGAGGTAAGGCTTACGATAGCATCCTATTTGCTTTATTGCATTGATGGCTTTGTTGTTGCAAAGATGGAGTGTGTGAGAGAGAGGCCCTACGACTAATTGCATCATTTTTTTGTGCATTTGACTTATAGTTCATGTCACACACGAGGACTTTGAGCTGGCAGTAGCCAAGGTTATGAAGCGGGCAGAGGACCAGAGCATGAGTGTGCACAAGCTATTCAAGTAAACGAAAGAAGGATTCGGTCCTTTCTTTTTCTTTTCTTTTCCCCTCCTCCTTTCTTTCTTCCTTTCTTCCGTCCTTTTAAAGGGGGACAGACCCGAAAATAAACATTTGCGCACATGTATTTACAAATGACGCATAGAAGCAAGCACGAGCATGGTTTTTTTTGTATCTTGATGATTGAGGATGAACGTATGAAGGACTTTTATTTTACATGATGTGTGTGTGAAGAGAAGGGAGAATGATGTCTGCCGAGAGGATTCTTTTTTATCGAGTCAAGTCAGTCGAGCCGAGTGTTGTTACAGCGGGTAATGAGTACAGGTCATTTGCGAGTAAGCGCCCCCTCTTTCGCAATATGAAAAAAAAAAAGAGAACGAGTGTCTAAGTCATGAAAATGTTAAAAGAGCTGACCAAGTGAAATAATCTTACACGCGCCAAAGGTGGGGGAGAGTAGGGGAAGCTATTATGATGGATAGATAGTATACAGGATAATGGTAACAAGGCAGGAAGAGGACGATAAGAAAAAAAAAAAAGAAACAAAGAAAAAGAAATAAAAAAGAGAGAGGGGAGGGGCGAAGAGGACTCGAGTGCAGGAGTGCACAAACATCATTGTATCTAGTCCGTAACCTCCATATAACGCTCCAAAAGGATTGACAGCGAGGGCAACGAGATGGGTTTCTAGAAAACACACAAACAAAAAAACAAAAAAAAGGAGTCGTTAGTAATCAGTTACTTTCATGCAGGACCCTCCAGACGCGTTCGGTTGATCTCAAGATACTTACCACCATCACATCGTCAAAGCCGCCACTCAATGCCTTTTCACGATCCTCGCCAATCTCTGCTGTCCAGTCGGCCGTTACAGCAACGATGCTTGCGGGTTGAGCTACCTCGGTCTTGGAGTCGCTGCTCTGTTTCCGTGAAGAGGAAGTACTTCCAGATTCTCGTCGTTTGGTCATGTCGGCCATGTCAGGGGGGCCAGCAAACCGCTCTGGTGACCATGGACAGTTGTCATCCAGCCAGCTTTCGTTCAGGGTCTGCAAGAGCGGGGAGCCCTTGTTCTCGTGATGAACGGCTGAGGGGCCCCAGTAGGCGAGCTCTTTCTCGCGGATCAGCGTCGTTGCCTGGAAACCGCCCATGATGGGCATCTTCAGATCCATCAAGACCAGAGCGTGAATACCAGGAAGGAACATGTCGACGGCCTCTTGGCCAGACCCTGCCTGATCGACCTTGGACACCCCTAGCTTCCTCAGCTGGTGAAAGAGTAGATTGCGATTGAAAGAGTTGTCGTCTACAATCAGCACACGCTTGCCGGACGCATTAAGAGATTGGATGCTGTCATTCGAAATGAGCGCTGGTCGTGCCATGCTTTTGATATTGATTGACCTGCGCTTCAGCAGACCTTTGGGTAGTCGATCAGATGCCTTGGATAGGGATTCAATCGATGAAGACAGAATTGGGCTGTCATTGCCATCCAGGGTGATCTTGGGCACAGACCCGTTCTTCTTTGCGAATCGGACATGGGAGGCCTGGGGGGCACTCGCGACTTTAGAGCTGCCGCTCTCCATGTCGCTTGTCGACTGCTGAGAGACGCTTCCAAGCTTGGGTGAGGCCGAGGCTGAAGAGGCTGAAGAGGCTGAAGAGGCTAAAGAGGTAGAGGAGGAAGAGGAGACAGCGCTTGAGCCTGTAGGCACGTTCTTGGAACCCACCGAAGGCAGAGTGGAAGCCCTCTTTGCCTCCTGGCGGTCAGGACTGCGCACGTTTGATGTGCATGACACAGATGTCGAAGACGCATTGGTCGTGCTCGGGCATGATTCGCCCTCGCTCACTTTCGCCTGGACTGTAACAACCTGCTTCTTGATGATGACGCCCAAGGCCCTTTCGGACACGGGTTTACGGCAGAGCGAGATCTGGTAGTACTGGCCGAGAGTCAACAGGGGTTCCTGTGCAACCGAGGGAGGGTGCCCAAAGGGATAAAACAGGATGATCGATGCTTGACGAGCTTTTCCAATGCGCGCCTTGGCTCGAGTAATCAGCAGCTTCGACATCTTGACCAAGAATAGACGAGCGTGCTCCTGATCCGTGAGCAAAGTCTCGGACTTTGATCGGTTCGTGGCGGGGCTCAGGTCGATCAGAAACACATCGCCAAAGCGGGCCATGGAATCGTCGGCGCTGAGATCAGTGTGCCATCCGCGGATGCATTCTTCATACGAAAGTCGACGGACGGCTTGTGCCTTCCAGCGTCCAGCGGCCGTGTTCCACAAAAAGTCCTCGAAATATCCGCACTGAGAATGCAAATAATACTGTCTGTTAGAGAGAAAGGCGTGGTCCCGAGTTCGAAGGGTGATGTTGTTGGCGTTAGCTCGGGTCACCTCCGAAGGCTGCAACGTAAAGTAGTCCTTGGCCTGGTTCGGATCCTTAGGTGTTGCTGGGGTTAAGACCGGGGTCATCTTGATACCCGTCATCGACTCGTTCGTGGCCGAAGGAGTCGTGCTACGTGCAAGTCCTGGGGTGACGGGAAGCACAGGCGAGGACGGATCCATTTCCTGAACCATTCCAGCCTGAAATGCAGATGAAACCGTAACAACGTGGTCGTATCCGGGCGTGCGGAACGCGAGAAACTGCTTCTCCATCTTGATCACGAATCCGAACGTAGATCCAACGCCGAGCTGGCTAGTGACAAAGACAGAGCCGTTCATGACTTCGACTAGATTCTTGACCAAAAAAAGGCCAAGGCCGGTCCCAGCCTCGTGCGTCTTGCAGGTGCCGCCCTCGACCTGGCTGAACTCGACAAACAGCTTGTCCTTTTGCTCATCGGCAATGCCTTTGCCAGTATCCTGAACCACAAACTCGACCGTCACTGTATCATCATCTTCCTCCTTCAATGAGACGCCAACGTTGACATAACCGACATCCGTAAACTGTAAGGAATGTAAATATATGTTAGAATAAAGAGCAGATTTCGGTTATGTCAAAGACTGTTCCAATTTTTTCAATCACGTTACCTTGATGGCATTGGAGATTAGATTGCCCAAGACTTGTTTGATGATGCCAGGGTCAGCGCGGACCAACTCAGGGACCTGGGCGCTAAAGTCGACCAGGAGCTCAACTGTGCGGGTGCCAGAGAGTCCAGTCATCATTCTGGCGGTGTCGAGCACGAGGTCATGGAGGTTAAAGTTTTGGCTGCAATTGGTCATTTTGGCTGCCGAGACCTTGGAGACATCCAGCAGTGCGTTCAGGATGGTCAACAATGAGAGCGTCGAGGAGTGGAGCATCGACACGGTCGACTGCGCGCTTGAGCTGAGGGTGTGGTCGCTCATCAAGAGCTCGGTCCAGCCAATCAACGCAGCCAATGGAGTTCTTTGAGATTATAAAGGAAAGGAATGTGTCAGTCCGAAACGCACAGGCGGATACATCGCGTTTGTGGAATGAGGCGTTTCAAAGTCGCATGTGAATACCGGTCATGTAAACACATACCTCAGTTCATGAGAGACAGACGAGACGACGCCGTCCTTGGACTTTGCATTGGCAACAGCAATATCTTTGAAAAGATTCGCGTCGCGCACACAGACCTCGACGCACCACTGATAGAGACACGTCATGGCGCTCAGGAACACCAATGCAATCCAATAGGCACCGAACCCTGCCCAGAGGCGAGCGGCTTCTTCCCCTGATAGTGTTGTGCTCTAACGATGATAAAGAGAGAAAGAGAAAAACGAGAGTAACAGCGTTAATGTTTGGATACTTTGGATACTTCAAAAGTAATGAATTTACTTTTTACACGATAGTTATGCAAACTTGCCTTGACCTTGGAACGGTATTCCTCAATTGAGTAACACAGAACAGCAACACAAGTAACCAAACCAACCCTGCGACCAACAAGCATTCCAGTCATCAAAGGTAATCCAAACAACAAGGTCGTCTCCAGACTGGGCCCGAGAAGAGACATGGACCGGGTCTGGAAGCTGAGGAAGACAAAGGCGAGGGCGAGGGAGAGAATAAGGCCACAGAGACGAGTCGCGCCCGTTGCGCCCTGGACAGCAGGAAGGAAGAACAAGAGGAGCGAGCAGGCGGAGATAGAGACCTGTTTGTCGAAGACCAGGCCGTAGACACATCCGAGGGAGGCAGCCATGAGCGAGACACTTTTGACCAAGAGAAACCTGACGAGGTTCTCAGATCCGACCTTGGTGGAGGCTGGATGCTCTCTGAGCCATAGCAAGAAGGAGCCCAACCCAATTTGGCGAGGATGGATGCCCTGCATTGGGTCGGAGCTCTTGCTTGGGGTATAGAGGGGCGTACTGATGCTGCCGCTGAAGCTGGCGCTACTACTCTGGCGACGAAACAAGTCGGGGACGCTGGAAGAAGTCGTTGACGAAAGAGACATAGAGCGAGGCACGTTCCTCTTGGAGGCCAGCGATGACTTTGACGCTAAAATAATAGAAAAGAGAAAAACAACAAATAGGCGTTAGCATACTCGCTCAGGGCATGGCACAGACAGCGGGAGGGGCGGCATTATCATCATCATGTCGTCGGAAATGCAATGGCTCATAAAATTATGTTTTATATTGTTCTCCAAGGAGAATGGCTTACCTTGCGGTGATAGGCTTTGGTAAGAAGCAGTAGATGATGTAGATGACACCGAGGATATGGAAGATGAGGTGGATGAGCGGGACGCGGTGGAAAGGGCAGTAGGGTGTGAGGTGCTCGCGGAGGGCGTGGAGATTGAGGTAGTAGTAGTAGTAGTATTAGAAATAGAAGAAGCAGGAGGCCGTCTTGAACGCAGAGATGTGGTGTGTATTGAGTCAGCGGCAGAAAGAGAAGGAAAGTATTGGTCCTGCTGTTGCTGTTGCTGAGAGTGTGAATGGAGTTGGGACTCGTCGTCTGGCTCTATGCAGGTCGTGGTGGTGTTTGAGCTCTGTCGAGCCATTGCGGCAGCAGTGGATGTGCTTGTAGATGGGCCTGTGCTGGCGATCATGGTGTTGTTGGTTTCAACGCAGCTGCTGCTACTGCTACTCGCTTCTGGGCGGTCATTGACAAGATCCGGATCCATGTGCACACACGCGACGCCAGTTGGGTGTTGTGACAATGATGGTTGAGAGTAAACGGAGGGGGATGTAAAGCAAGGATGGTTGCGGAGAAAATAAAGTAGACGGTGGAGTTACGAGAAAGATCAGATAAAGAAAAAGAGAGTGTAGAAGAGGAGGGGGGAGGAACGATCGACGGCGGAGAGAAGATCAGCGGAGAGAGATCGGCGGAGAGTTTAGCGGAGTGTGACGAATGAAATGGGAGTAGGAAAGAATGAAAGATCTGATATGGGAAATGGATTATGAATGAAGAAGAAAAAGAAAGGAGTGGCAGAAGGCAGCAATGCAAGGGCAGACCAGAATACAAAGAATAAAATAAAAAAATCCGACAAGGGAAGAGAAAAGAAAAGGTGGGGCTGTAGAAAACAGAGAGTTAGTCGACATATTCATATTCATATTCGTATTCATCACCACTACTACCGCTACTGCCGCTATTCAGCAACAAGCAGATATTACAGACATGCACATCAAGGGAATGATAATGATGGATATAGACAAACTCTTTTCAGCAACATCAACCGGACTCAGCTCGACAGACAGCTTGACTGATAGACTGATATCTGCATCAACTGCAACTGCATCCAAGGAAAGCTCATTGACGTAGACTTTTGATGGATGAGGAGGAGAGGAAAAGTGTGCAGTTAATGCCCTAGGATGGATATGAATACGAGACTCTTGTCTGTGTCCTCCTAGCATTACAGCTGCTGCTGTGCTGAGTCAAATCAAATACGCTGTGTGCTGTGTGCAAGAGAGAGAGAGACTGAGAGAGAGGAGGAGGAGGAGGGGGGGCATGCGTATTGAGAAGTGATATAAATGCTGTGTGGTGTGTGTGGCAATTGTGGTGGTATGTCATTCCCGCCAACATACAGCTTTGGAGTGGGCGAGGGAGCCTGTGGTTGATTTGAATCATTGATTTGAATCAATGAATCAAAAGGAGAAATGTTCGAATGTGTGTGTGCATGTATGTGCATGTGTGCGTGTGTGTCATGGGTGGATTTGTAAGATAGGGAGAGAAGCTTGGAGGCTTGCAAATTTTGTCAGGCGGAGGGTGTAATGTGGGTGGGATGTGGGGGGGGAAGAAGGAGGAGGGGAAGTGGAGAAGGAGGGGGGATGGGGGGCAGGGAAGAGCGCTGCAAGGGACTTACTGTGGATGTTGAGTGTGTGAAGATGATGAAGATGGGGATGAGAATGGGCGATGGAGAGGCAGGGGATGGAGGATGAAGAGGGATGGGGATGAGGATGGGAAATGGAGGGTGTGTGCTGGATTAGATGATCGACCGGGGGTGGATTATTGAAGAACAATATAAAAGCAGGTGTGTAAGTATATGAAATGCGTGTATGTGTTGCGTTGAATGGGGAAGAAGAGAAAAGCGAAAAAAATAAAAAGAAAGAGAGGGAGAGAAGAGTCTTTTCCCTCCTGCGTCTGTCAAATAAACTGCCCCCGCAGTCCGAACAGGCCGAGTGGAATTGAATACGCGATTGAATTGAATTAGATGTGCGGTGTCATCATCATCCTCGAGTCGAGGCAAGGCGGGCTGGAAACAAAACATATATAAGAAATGGGTGGCAAAAAGGCATTACTGAACTAGATTGATTATCAACCTATGCACTCAATTCAATCCCGATCAAAAAATGAACGGGCACCACCGCCTCTACCGCCATCACCATCATTAAAGGATTCCCTTAATGCTTAATGCTCCCTGCTGTGCGTGTGTCTGCTCTCTTCATATTTATTATTATCTACCATACCACCGACCACCACTATTATACTATTATTACCATCATTCTATCTAAACCACCATGTTCACGTAGACATCTGAGTATGAATGCCTAGGTGGCTGTATGAACGATGCTTTCCACTGATAAATGAAGTACATGTACCCTTCTCGATGGAGTAGAACAATATCCCCCCCCCTCTCCTTACCCCCTCACCCCCTTCCTCCGCTTGGACCCGTGAATGCTGTTGCCATGTTAACCAAAAGCGGGGTAGGCCTATGAGAACCGGCCGCCTGCCTGGATGATAGGGTAAGGGTCGAGAACCAGAAAAGAAACATCGACAACCTGACGATGATGCAAATGACGAAAGAGAACTACGCTAGCGTGTGGCGGCACAAAAAAAAAAAAAAAAAGGATACAAATCCCCCCAGAAACCAAATCATCCACGAGGCTGCCCCCAATTCGACAGACAAGCACTGCCAACTAACGCGCAGCTTGCCTCGGTCTACGGCTTCGTGGCTAAAAAGATGAGATAGCCCCAAAGAAACCTGCAAGAAGCTCTGTAGTCATCATAGCAACTGCAAGACCGGCATAGAATTCAAATCGAGAGACTACACAGACACCGGCAGCCAATTCAAGTCAAGACCAGGCAGAGACACATCGACATCAGACACGTATACGCACACGACGCATTCACGTCGAATATATAGAAATAGAAGAAAAGAGAAGACGGCCGGTCGTCTGTTCTTCTTTTTCTGAAAAAAGAAAAAAAAAGCAATGTTAATAATTGGATGTGCAGTGACATCATCGCCTAGAGCGCAATGCGCGTCATGATCATTGGCTGCAGCGGACTCTTTAGTCGAAAGAATTCAGTTGGACGAAACCGATGGGTTGGTTCCCCAGCAGACCCCAAGGAACCATTCACCGCCTACGACCGATCTGTCATTTCATCACAATACACAGGCCAACAGGCCAAGCTAAAAGATGACATTTTAAAAAACAATAAAGCAGGACCACATTGTTGCCCACCCTTTCCCTTCCTCTCCAAGCCCGGCTGGGATGCCGCTAGTTCGTCGCTAGTCTTAAAAGCAAGCGTGTATGTCTTAAAGGAACTAACTCCCACTAGGCTCCCTCCTTATTCCTAGTACCTACACCGGCTACCCTGCAGTCGCACTTGTAGATAATCACCATAAAAGAAAGTCATCCTTTCGTGGGAAACGAACGGGCAACAATGACGATAATAACACCCCTACTGCTTTGTCTAGTCCAGGACTTGCCACCCTTCGGCACGAACGACAAGTGTCTAAAATGGTAAAAAAATCCTCGACGCGTAGTCATCACAAAGCATTTGCGGATAGCACCTGTTTTTTTTGGCGCCATGAAACTAGCCTATCGTCTACGCTACATTCACGACGAAGCTACAAACCATGAATGGCCTTGAAAAAGAAACCAAGAGAAGATAGCAAGTATGCATTGACAAAAAAAAAAAAGGTTAAGACAAGTAACGGAGATAAACCAAATGGCCCTTTTTCGGCATGGCATCATATCAGACCCCTTTGCCTGTCAATCTTCAAACTCATACACGTCCTCGTATTCATACATCCCGCACTGACTGCTACGCGCGCACTGCGAACAAATGAGCTAACTCATTACATATACCCCACCCACACATACACACACACGCACAGAGAAAGAGAGAGAGAGAGAAAAGGAAAGAGAAAGAAAGAGAGAGAAAGAGAGAAAGAGAGAAAGGTGGATGTGCTGTCAAGTTCGTTCATGATACTGTTCTAATAAGCCAAATACCTTCAACAGGCGTCTAGTAATGGCCACTTTATCGTAATTATTTTGCTCCGCACCCATTTTACTCATTCCTTTATCGAATTCACGTCAGTGGAAGCGTGTCAGTGTCGTTCTTGTCTACCAAAGTGGAATTTAATCCCAACGGAATCGAATCCTTTGTACAGGGATATGTACCGGGAGGTCAGTCAGCATGCAATCCCTAATATGTGTCTCTCTTTCTCTCTTTCTCTCTCTTTCTCATCCCCCTTTATTCCTTACTCCCACAGATGATTGGAAAGCTTTTTTGTTTTTTGAGCATACTGGGGGTACTCGCTGGGAAAAACGAAACTAGCGTGTTTTCAACAACACACAAAAAAAAAAAGCCTGGCCCTAAAAATGGCTAATTCAGTAGAGAGTCTTCCAGTTAGAATAACCGGGAATCAGCTGTAGGGATCAAGTCATTTTTTGCCGCTCTTAGGGGTTTTTTTTGTATTGACGATACTGTAGGCTCTCAGTCAATGCGCGTAGAGATGCGTTTAGTGGTCTGTCCTCTTGATTCTTTTCTGACATGGCCCCCACATTGGGCCCGCGGGTCCATTGAGTCTGCGCTACCACTGAGTCTGCGCTACCATGGCTAGGAAACGCGCCTTTCTCTTTTTCTTTTCTAGATAATCTGTGTAAATTATCAGGGAAATGAAAAAAGGGTGCTTGCTACCTTGGAATTCGGCCTACGGACGTAGAGCTACTACATCATTTTACTCCATCACCATCCCCCCTTCCATGCATTCCTGCATCCTTGTAAGATAGATTTATATTTACAATAGACTATTATAGGTATTTTAATAATAAAATAATAAAATAATAATCAATATTCATATTCACGTTCATATTCACCACGTTCACATTCCGTAGTCTATATCCGTCGTATATCTGCACGGGTTACCGGACGAAATATTGATAAAGGGAACTAATCATTTTTTGTGAGCGCTCTAACGGCTGCCCCGTCGTCGTCGCCGTCGTCTTCTTTTATTTTTTTCCCTCGATCTCCCTCATTAGACTATCTGCATCTCAGGTCCTCCTTTTTATTGCGTGCTCCTCATTACTAGTCTAGTATCGATCTAGGACCTGTTGACGACAATGATTGTAATCAGTTTAGCTCATAAAAAAAAAAAAAAAAAGATAAACCGGCTGGAGGTTCTCATCCCTGTCTGTAGTGGCTTTTTTTTTTTTTTTTTTTTTTTTTTTAGTTGGTGCCTGCGCCAAACCAAATAGGACAATTGCAAACGCATGTGGCCGCGGCGTTCAGGAGTAGAGGCAAGTCTAAGTAGGACCAAAAAAACAACAACAAAAAACAGATAGAGAGAGAGAGATCTGTCATATCATTATGACAGCACAAAGGTACATCCCCTCCTCCTCTCTCCCTCGGCTGCAACTTTAGTCACAAAAAACGACAGAGAAGGTTTCTCAGGTAGCTCTTTTTTTTTTTTCTTTGTGCAACAGTTCCGTGTACCTTATGCATGTAAACAGGCCACGCGTTCCCAAGGACCTGCCCTGCCCGTCTCTCTATCCCTCCTTCCCTCCCCTGACACAACCTTGACGACAGAATGCTTATTCCACAGTCTTTTATTTTGCGAGCAACATCTACTGTCCTTCGGAGGCCTCAAATGCTGGCAGATCAAACATGAACGGGAATTGACCAAAATTCGCCTTGAACTCGAATCCAATCCAATCTTCAAAAGATGAGCCCGTCAGGGTCTGGTCCCTCGAGAACGGACCCAATCTGCCTCCATTGACATCCGACCCATTCGCCCCGGGTTGCTCCCTCAGAATTGACAGAGGCCCACCCACGCCGCCGCCTCCGTCGACAACGGACACACAGGGATAGCAATCCAGGACATCGACCTCATTGAATGCCTGGCCAAGACATTCCCCATTGAGCGTGAAGAAGATCTCCCTCGACGCAAAGTCGACTCCACATCCGACCACGGACCCGGCCCTGAAGGGAGCCCCACGAGCACGCGCCTTCATCTTGCCCGACTGAGAGCGCGCATTGAGACTGGATCGGCTCGAGGACATAGAGAGGAAATCTCCACATTCGCCAGAGTAGCCATACGAGTTGGGTTTCCAGCCCAGGACGTCGGTCATTTTTTGGTCCGAACCACAAATTCCAACCATGATGGTTCTGCGTTCCAAAAAATAAAATAAAAAAAATAGAAAATAATACAAAAGGATCGAAAAATGATAAACGTCAGATGTCATGCATGCGACTCACTAGCGCTACTGCGTCGTCAGTTCATTTAGTTGCATGCAGCCAGAAAAGAAAATAAATTAGATCAGGCCCGTTACCCTAGTGCTGTTGCAGGCATGTACAGGATCGTGATCTCAAAGTAGAACACATCTCTGTCGCGCGGAGACACCTTCGGTCCTCGGATACATCCCGCATCCTTGCCTACACGTCCGGTATTCATGACATAGTAGTGTCAGTCGTTATGAGAAATCGTAAGAGGTGGCCCAAATATAACTAATACGCGCATAGAAAACAAAAAAAAAAAAAAGAAGAGAATAGAAACCTACCGCTCGCAATGACAGAAAGACCGTCATTAAGAATATGGAAGACCTTGTCATTCCTTGCACCGTTGTTCCATGTAAGCATGGTTGGGGGCCGGGGTGGTTTCAAGGTGATCTTCTATCAATCGCAAACATACGCATACCAGCTATTCGCATGAGTATCAAATCCGATAGAGATTATTTTTTTCCTCCTCAAGCACTCGACCATGATGAAGTTCCTTTACCTTCCTATACTCGACAATGTTGAACAAGAACGTCTGGTCGCCAAAGTTGGCATTGATCACTGTCCCCGCATGGGAGAGACCAACGGCCGGGTACAGAAGAATCGTATCCTTGATGAACTTGAAAGCGACGCCCATCATGTCTCCGTTCAACGTGAAGAACACTGTGCCGCTTAAAAAGTTGACCCCGCACCCGACAACGTCTTCTTCATGGTACTTGTCCGCAAACTCAATCGTTTGCTTACCGTTGCCGAAATACAGGCATCCATCGTTGCTGTGATAGCCCCACGAGTTCAGGTCCCATCCTATCGTTTGTTGTTGTTGTTGTTGTTGTTGTTGTTGTTGTTGTTGTCAGAGTACCATATCTGTTCGTCAGCATATAAAGAAAGAGAAAAAAAAGAGAAAGAGAACACCATCTGCTGCAACAGGACTTTACCAACTTGACAATTCTTGCGCAGGGACTTGCTGGCAATACCGACACTGATGGCGCTGCCTTTGAACTGGTCAATCGTAATCTCAAAGTAGAATACACCCGATTTAGGGTTAATGGGATGATTGGCCGTAACTGACGCAGGGACCGTCATATCATTCTTGAAGTCGGCTATACAAACCAAAAAAAAAAAAAAGCCGGATACAGTGCACGTCAGTGGACGAGACCTTGCGATTATAGATAGCATCATTAGTGAGACTAAAACGGGTTCGCAGAAACTTACAGCTATATTTGATATAATTGCCCTCCACGTCCAATTCTGGGGGTGCCGCATCATGATCCCAGGCGTCCGGGGGCGAGGCATAAAGCGCAGTATTGTCGATAGAGTGATAGTTTTGGACTACGTTCGAGACTGCAGCTGAAGCAGCACCGGCAAGCGGAACAGAGTTGGGTGTCACGGCCCGACCCAGAATGTCTGAATAAGCCTGAGAGGGTGGCAGGTTCTCAGTTGCCGAATCCGGTCGGTACTGGCTCCGCGACAAAGAATCATCCTCCATAGATATAAATACAGGCGCATTATCAGGAAGATCGTGCAACGCGTGCGGTCCTGGCTTCGAAGGCATTGCAGGCGTTTCAGGCGACGGCTGCGGTACAGCAATAGTCATGGTCATGGGCCTGGATGCTGGGACAGGGGCGTCCCTGTCATCAGAGACTGCATGTTGGCTAGGCGGGTACTGAGGCATAAACTGGCCATGGACTGGAGTGGGAGTGAAGACTGGAATTGGGGTAGCCCACTCTTGCTGCTGCTGCTGCTGCTGTTCGTATTGATAGTGATGGTGTTGGTGCGGATAGGGCGCATAGGTATCGGGTTCTGTAGGTCTTGGTTCCACTTGAGCCGGTATGGCTGGAGAATCTTCCACATTATAGTCAGTCAAAGATACGTTATAAGCATGCATGAAGTCCGATCCTGACGACGCGACAGGCTCCACATAATCAGAGGGAAGAGTAGATGGTCCTTGGACGGGACGAGCCGGGGGAACGACCCGACCGACCGCTGCTGCGGACATCATAAGCTCGTCTGGGAGATCGGCAGGGAGTTCGTAGCCCACAAGCTTGCAGTTCACTAGATGAAGGCCTGCGATGAACTGTGTGCGCGTAAGCGCCGACTTTTCCTCCGGATTCAGCAGCTGCCTATTGTTTAGTTCCACGATATGATATTAGGGTAAGGCGTCTTTCGGTACTCGATCGACCATCTTTTCAAGTGCACTTACCAGACTCTATGCAGGTCTTGATCCGAAAGGCCGAGAGTCATAAAGACCTTTCCTGCGATGTCATCTAAAAAAGTAAGGCGCAAAAGTCGAGAAGTGAAATGTGAGAATAGCAACCGCTTTACTACAAGGCAGATCCGGTATACCCTGGCGATGACACCTACAGGACACACATTCCTCTCCAGGACGCTCCCAAAGCCCGAAAATCTTTTCGTATAATGCCTGCTCTGCCTCCGAAAACGTCCACTCAAACTGTATCGCCTCCAGCTGCTGAAGTTCACCGTTCGGCAGATTGTTTGGCTGATCCGGGATACTGCTTGCATGAGTTGGTAGATCCTGTTCCACAGCACTCGAATTTGTCTCGGGGACCATCTGTTCTAGCGCCTTTGGCGCATCCTTTCCAAGCTGACTCGTTGTGCTGCCATTGCCGTCAGATCCCTTGACGCGCTCCAGCGTCTTGTCCTTGTTTGACCCTGTGATCGAGCTGCCGCCAGAGTCGGGTCCGGATAGAGGCATAGTAGATTGGATCTCTCGAATGAAGGCGCTCATATCGTCCTCATCCTCGTCCTCATCCTCGTCCTCGTCGTCGTCGTCGTGATCGCCTTCGCCACCAAGGCCAGTTATTTCATCTTCACTCCTCAAAGCATCGCTTTCGAGCTCTGGCTCGTTCTGTAATGGGATCAAGACATTTCCCTTTGCAGATAACGGACTCCAAGGAAGGACCGCATCCAGATGAATTTCATCCGATATAGTCAATCTCGCGCCTGAGGATCCAGACTGAGGATGGTTGGTTTTGCTGGTCATTAGAGCTACTGGTTTGGGTGCTGGAATGGGTGGGGTTGAGCCTGCAGGGCCCCTTGTTCGGCTAGAGAACGAATTAAGGGTGGACAATGGCGAGTTGCGAGAAGAAGGGTCGCTAGTGGCTGCTGGGGTCAAAGGTATCAAAATACCGGTGTCATCTGTTGTCGCTATGTATGAATCCTCGTCCTTAATCACGGCGGTATCGATAATCATAGTTGCGGGAGATCGCGCGTGGCGTGTCGCAGTAGGATAAGTCTCATCGGCCGTTTCTCGATCGTTGTTTTCTTCTGACACCGACGACGCTGGAAAATCTGAAGGTATGGTCCAGTTGCTCATTGAAAACGACATTGCTGTGACATCGGCCAACGCTTTCATAGCAGGTGAGGCAGCGGAGGGCGACTCTGGAGATGGAGCCGTGCTCGCATTAGCGCTTGTTGAGGAGAACGCCGTTACTATAGCTGTTGTTGAGGCGGTGGATGTTGTTGCTGTGGAAGGTAGTGTCGCCTTATCTTTGGGTCCAAAGCCTTTTATAATACCGGCGTCTCTTTGCTGTGAGGACGATGCTATCGGCTCATCAAGCACCGTTAATGAGGATTGTTCTGACAGTGGATGCGGAAGACTGCCAACCTCGGTCAAGGCCGATTGTTCCTCCAAGCTATAGGGTAGATCATCTACTGTTGTCAATGCTGATTGCTCCTCCAGCGGGTGAGGCAGATTATCCAGTTCTGTCAAGGCAGATTGCTCCTCCAGCGCATACGGCTGATCATCGACTTCGGTGAGCGAGGATTGGGCTTCCAGCGGGAAGGGCAAGTTATCGATCTCTGTCAAGGACGATTGCTCCTCGATGGCGGAGGGATAGCTCTGATACTGCTGTTGATGCGGCTGCCCTCCAAACATCGCGCTCGATCCTATTCCTGCTCCTGACCCAGAATGTGACCATGTAACTGGTCCTTCACCTGAAAGCGGTCTGGCGGTGGTCGCGTCAAGCTCTGTCAAGGAGGACTGCTCATCAATGGAGGATGGATATGTTTGCGATGGATGCTCCTGAGACCGACCGTGAGATGAACTATATGGGCGCGAGATCTTAGCATTGACACCTGTCATCGCTGCAGGTGCAGGATCGAGCGTTGTTAGGGATGATTCTTGGCCGTAGGGAGGAATTGAGGTGTTGTCCGTCAGGGCGGACTGTAGCTCGACCGGAGTTGGATGGAGAGGCAATCCTGCAGTTTGCGACAGCGGCGCAGGCGCAGAACTCGGGCTCGGCCCATTCGTCGTCGAGTTCTGGTTCCAAGATGGCTGGGGTGAGGGCGCAATACCTTGGAAGGTATTGCTCTGGCGGCTGTGTTCATGCAAGGCCTGTAATTGACTTTGCCGGTGCAACTCGAGCTGTATCTCTGCATGCACATCTCGAATGGGCTGCTGTGAATGTGCTTGTGGTGGCTGTGCGTGAGCCTGTGCTGGCGCATGGCTTGAGATCGACGTCTGAGAGGGTTGTTGCTGTAGAGTCGAGTGGTAGGACGCGGCCGGGGTCGAAGATGAAGGCGAGGATAGGGGCAAGGGCGATGGAGGGGAATTTTTAGGCTGTATAGTCAAGGAGGGCATTTCGACTTTGATGTTCTGTTGTTGCTGTAACTGCTGTTGCTGTTGCTGCTTCCAGTACTGAATCTGGCTCTCTGTCATCTCAGCCTTGTACTGTGGTGGCGGAGCTGCAACTGCAGCAGAAGAGCCGGCAACAGGAGACGATGCAGGAGCAATTGATGCAGGGCCCGTCGATACAGAGGCAGTCGGGATCAATGGCGAATGAAGCGAATAGTAAGTAGAATTTGTTGGCGAGGGATGCTGCTGCTGCTGTTGATGATGATGATGCTGCTGATGGTGATAGAGAGTAGGATATGTGCCTGAGGCTGATTGCGAGGGCTCTGGCGAAGGTGAGGGAGAGGTAGGGGTGTGAGGATGGGCATGAGGTTGGAAGTATGGATGGTATGGGTGTTGCTGCTGGTGCTGATACTGGTACTGATGTTGGTACTGATGCTGGTGTGGATGCTGGTGCTGGTGCGGGGGATGAGTAGGTGACGGTAGGCCCTGTTGACCAGGCGTGCTGACAGGGACCTGCGGGTAACCAGTCCAGCCATACGGCGGTGGGGGACCTTGTTGCGACTGGGCATAGGGATGCCCGTGCTGCGGATACATTGCTGCGGTGTCAAAGGAGGATGGATGAGGATGGATGAGGATGGACGGGGATCAATGAGAATGGGTGAAGAAGAAGAAATGAGAAGTAAGGAGGATTACTACGAAGACGGAGGTGGAGGTGTTCTTTTTTCAAGAAAAACTCAGGCACAGCCCAGGGCCGATGGCCCTTGGCCAATTGAGTCGAGTCGCTTTTCTACCACTCAATGGGAGAATTAAGGTTTTCTTGATGCACACTTTCCCCATTCGAAATCTTACCTTTCCCCCATCACTTCGCATCATCTTGTTGAACCATCGTCTTCTTGTCTACTGCCTACTTCCTTGCTCCTTCCTTCATTCTCCCTCTCAACCGCTTCTCCACCACCTTTATTGTTTTCGTACGTCCCTATTACTTCTTAATTCCTCGCCAGCTTTCTTTTCCCCTCCTTCCACTATCGCGCTCCATGTCTATCAGGGTATCATCGTTCCCTACTCGCTCCTATCGCCCATTGCAGTGCCGGACCTGCAAGGAGCTGCTGCTGAACCCGGTCACCCTACCTTGCGGCTTTACCGTCTGCCAGACGTGTGTACCGCCCGCTCAGACCATCGCCTTCCAGCAACAAGTACGCTGTCCCTTCCGTACCTGTACCAGGTCCAACCTCCACCTGCCCGACCAGCTCACCATCGATGTCACACTCCAGAACCTGACAACGGCACTTCGGACAGCTGCACTACACTTGACCAGAGAGAAGCCTTCACTGTGCCATCCACCAGATACATTGCCCGCAGACACGCTACTGCATACTAGCGAGTTGACCAATCATGTCAGGAGTTCCGCGGTGGATAGCCCCAACACCTTTTGCGAATCTGACGCTGCCGAGACGTTGGTGTCGCACTCCACACCGCCGTCTGTCTTTTACCGGAGCATGCCCTTCATCATTGACGCCATTCGCCCGAAGATCCAGCAGGAGATCGAGTGCCAAGTCTGCTTCCTAGTCTTTGACCAGCCAATCACCACTTACTGTGGCCACACCCTTTGCAGATCCTGCCTTATCACATCCCTCGACCACAAGCCCTGTTGCCCGCTCTGCCGCCGTAAGCTGCCCCTGTACATGCACTATCACAATCAGGCACCTAACAAGGCTCTCGTTCGCTTTATCCAGTACTTGGCCAGTCGCCCAAACGCTAGTGAGGCCGATGACATTCCGCCTGAGGACCGCGAGATCCAGTCGACACTAGCAATGACTCCGTTATTTATCAATTCTCTCATTTTTCCACGGATGCCCTGTTACCTACTGGTCTTTGAGCCTCGGTACCGGAAGCTTCTAAGGAATGTCCTAAAGACGGAAAGCAAGCTGTTTGGGATGGTACTGCCACCACAGCCGCAAAAGGGTCGCACTTCGGAGACAGCGGCCTGGGAGCCAAGCATGGAGTACGGAACACTGCTCAAGGTTCTTTCCTGCGAGCTCTTGCCGGACGGACGGGCTTTGGTCGAGACTGTGGGTGTCTCGCGCATCCAAATTCTGACATATTCCATGATGGACGGCTACTATACCGCGACGGCAATCGAGTTAGTCCATGATATACCAGTAGAACAGGAAGTTGGTCTTGAGAGGGCTGCTCTGAAGGCCGCGATGGAGGCTGCTGTTGCACGCGAGAAAGCGCAGCGCGCCGATGAGGAGACATCCAGAAGAGTGACAGAAAAGGACGGGGAACAGGATGAGGCGGAAGCCTTGATCGGGACACCGTACAAGCAGAGAGAGGATGAGGACAGGTCTCATTCCACAGCGGTCTCTAGTGGTATGCGCTCGCTGCACCGCCGACGTTCACCTCAGCCTTCTTCAGCCGACTCTTTAACGCCTTTGGCCTCTGAAGACGATGCCATGGTCCGTAACGGTAGCCTGGGCTGGACACAATCAGATGGTGGATCAAGAGACCTTAGGCTATCTGCACAGGAGCTGCCAGAAAGGCTAAATCATCTAGGGCTTCAAGATCTGCATGAAGTTGATCTGGAAACACTATCGCGGAAGCAATTGATGCAGATCCTCTTAGGGTTTGTGGGGCAGATGCAGGAACGACTCGGCCCTCTGGCGACGCAGCGTCTGCAGCGCGAATTTGGAGAGATGATTGAGGACGACGGACAGGCGTTCTCGTTTTGGGTGGCATCGATCTTGCCTGTGCGTCACTATCAAAAGTATGAGCTGCTGCGAGTGTCGTCGGTTCGGCAGCGGCTACTGATGGTCCTGGAGTGGATCAAGGACATTGAAGCACGACGATCGCTGGCCGTGTGTACGATATCCTGAACATGGATAGAGACACGTTTAGACAACCATTATTTATATATATTTTAATATATCTCTTTTGCTGCTTTTGATAAACGATCTCCTTACCAGACCGCTTCAATGGAGACTTTCTGCATAGAGGAGCTCATCTGAGAGGATCAGCTCCGCGTGGATGTGGATTGGAAGATCTTAACCTTCTTTTGTTTATGAGCAAAATTAAAGAGAGGGGTTGTTGCGAGAAGCATCGACGGAAGATGCATTGCGACGTCAAGACACTGAAGTCCAGGGGGGTCCCCATGTCTAGGCAATCACATAGCCCAATGCGTTCAGCAGCGGCCGTTGAGAGTGACTCAGGGGAGAGTGTGCATGGGCTAGCGGATGTATGCGCTGTAAAACGGGCGCTGTCCAGGTGGATTCAGTGCTTCTTTTTGTTGCACGAATGGGTTGGATCGGTCTATTCGATTAGCTCTCTGTTTCCGCGCGGGCCTTCCTATCCACGTTGCGACCGGTCCTCTTCTGGGCGCAGAGAGAGAGAGGGGAGGAGAGCGAGGTCGATGTCTGCTTTTTGATTTCGATACCCGTGGCATGCATTGATGCATCGGGTTCGATCATGATTGTACGGTATACAAGCATTTGCGAGTCGTTATCTCCTTTCGCTTGAATGGCCATCCTCCGCCCTTGGTCGTGTCGACATCCTTCATGTGCCACGGACAATAACACAAACAAGAACCACACCTTTTGCGCTGTTGTCCTGTGCTTTGCACGTGTAAATGAAACGGATGAGACCTATGAGGGTATCAGCCTGCGTCCTTTCCCTTTTCCTTATCCCTGCGTCCATAGGATTCCCCCCACCACCACCACGTCACTTTTCCGCCTTGACACCTTTCCACTTGCGCTCGAAACGACCCCCCTCCTCCTCTTTTAACCTTTATTATTTCTCGCACCCTCCCTTCCTCCTCTTTGCCCCTCTCTTTTTCTCCTCCTCCTCACATCACCCATCATACCCATCACACCCATCACACCCATCCATCGCCCATCCATCGCCCATCCATCGCCCATCCCCCATCGCTCTCATCCCTTGGTCTGCCCTCCCGCACACCCACACACCCACACGCCCACACACCCACACACTCGCACAGTCGCACACTCGCTCGCTCACGCACCCCCATGCAGCCATAGTACAACACATACACATACACATACACTCTCACTTTCGCACTCCCTCTCACTGCTACATATCCTCCTCTCTCTTTCTTTTTTTTTCTCTCTCTCTCTCTCTTCCTCACTCTCCCCCCTACACTCTTTAATACGTAGCAAGAATGTCGTTCATTCCCAACCTCACATACTCCATCGCCTCGACCGTCTGGTCCGGGACCACTGCCGCACTGGGCAAGGGCTCCGCCAATTCCGCTTCCACAACCACAGCCGTCACTGGCCCTGGACTGCACCACCACCACCACTCCCACCACTCCCACCACCACCACTCACACTCCCGTAGCAACTCAACTACCAGTGCTGGTCTTGGTCCTAACAGTCCAACTGGCCCCAATGGGCCCTCAAACAGCAACAGACGGTTCTCTCACAGCCGCAGATACAGCAACACCTACAATTTCAGCCGCAGCCATCCCAATGGCCTCCACAGCTCCTCCTCCTCGACTTCCTCCCCCTCTTCGCCCATGACCCCACCGCACTCGCCCAGTCATTACAGCCATGCCGGATCATATAGCGGTGTCTCTGCAGACAAAAGAGCAGCCCGCAAACGCAATCCCTCCATATCATCCATGCCCAGAACACCATCATCCTCTCCACAGCCAGAGTCTACATCCTTTGACCCACATAGCTTTTCACGGAAGAGAAACTACATGAACAACACCGCCTCGTTCTCCTCCTCCTCCAGGTCCTCGCACAGTAGCCATCACAACAGACATAGCTATCACGCAGATAGTTCCACAGGAACAAAGAGGAGCAGCGCCAAGGACAAGGAAAGCTCTCCCAAGGCACCACCATCAGCCGAAGAGAGGTACCGGATTGTAGACGATATCCTCGAGACTGAGAACCTTTACAGTGTTCTCGCAGTGAATCGCACCGCAACAGCAGAAGAGATCCGAAGGTAAATTTGAGGACCATGCTGGTCATCATCTCATTTCCAGTGCTATCTGAGCACGGCGCACTCATCACCCGTGTTGTTGTTGTTGCTCACACATCATCCATCAATAGGGCTTATATTGCAAAGTCAAGGGTGTGTCACCCAGACAAGTTTCCAGAGTACCCCCGAGCGACTGAAGCATTTCAAAGTAAGCAAAAAGACGAAGCGTCGACTTGTGATTCAGTTCATATCTTGACCCTTGTGCTGTGTTTGGGGTGGTCGGTGGTTGTTTTAGCATGAGATTTTTATGTTTATTTGCCGCTTACACGTGGAGAGGAGCATGTCAATCTCGCGAACATGTATCCCATGGTCCACAGCAGCGGCCCCATCGAATTCGTCATGTCTACTTCTGCTTCCCCAGAAGACTCGTTTTAATTACTTGAATTGGGGTCAATGCGACACACGTCCTTCTTACTTGCAGGGCAAAGGAAAAAAAAATGCCATGATAGGTTACTCATCTCCCCCGAAATGCTTTCATTATACTTCATATAGAACTGTCATTGGCTTATGAGACCCTGTCCAAGCCGTCGTCGCGATTTGTATATGATTCGACTGGAGGAGCATCAGGAAGGACAATGCTGGGCAGTGACGAGACACTGCAAAGCGTGCTATCTCAGGTCTTTTTCGAGTTCATGGATGGTGACTTTGAAGTCATCCGGAACATGATCAGTACGTATTGCTCGAAGTAGTAGTGCGGCCCATGCCCTTGTTATCATAGATGATATGCTAAAATGGTTTTCGTCATCCCTACCTGTGTTTACATAGACACCATGAACAACACCGCGGGCGGAGTACGACTTGGGGACGATGTCATTGGAGTCATCGAAGAGATGTTTCTTCGTCTGCGCTTCGTCTTGCATGGTAAGGAGATTCGTTTCCCAAAGGGTCATCGCGGGATTTCTGATACACTCCAGCGATGCTCTGTCACATAGATGCATAGCTTTCGTTTTTTAAATGTTTCTTTGCCTTTGATGATAACTTAGGATGCAAAAAGTATATGACGCTGGTGCATGACCAGGTTCAGCAGCTCTCAGAGATTCATCACAGCATGCGCTCTCTGGCCTACTTGGATGTACTGGGTCGATTCCGGTTGACACTCAAGCTGTCGAAGGTCATGTTGACGATCCCAATGATTATCCAAGATGAGATGAGACGCGAAATAGCTGTTGCGGCAGCTTTGGAGGGCAGTTCGGAAAAGGAGGATACTGGCGCGAAAAAGAACGCTGGTATTGTTGGAACCGTCTTTTTGAACGATCGGGTCGAGACAGTGCTCAAGAAGGTCGTATCAGCCATTGAGACGGGCGAGCGATGGGTGTAGATGAGTATGATGGTTCTCTTATTAACATCGAAGATCTTTTTGAGGGCATGGGACTGGAAACATGCCGCTTTGTGTAGGTGTAGAGTGTTACAACAACAACAACCTCCCCCCACTAGGCATCGCAGGTGAGTTGGTGCCCTGGATGCGAGTCGATAGATACCCCGCCATTTCTTTGCAGCATTGTAATAAAAAGTTGTAATACAATCATATGCATGTACTTTGAATAAACGACGCGACATATTGGTGCCGAGTTATCATCATGCTCATTGCTAGCTCGTGCATAGGATCGCTAATGTAGTGGCAATTTTCATCTTCGTTTTTCAGCCAAGGATGTCGTTAACATAGACGGGTGAACAAAAGACAGCCAAGAGGACCCTTTGCAAAAGCAGACATGGGTAAAACGGAGCGAATATTTGACTATGGGCTATGGGCTATGAACTACGACCATCGAACAGGTCAGTGATTATCATGTGTACGACTCGACTCATCTTGCCTGCTTCGCGTACGTGAAGCAGAAGGAGGACATCCTTATACCCTGCCTTTTTCGCTGCTTCGTTACCTCGTTGCCTCGTTCTCTCGTTACTCGGTTGTTTTATATGTTTTCTACTTGTCCAGAGAGAGTCCAGGGCTAGTGCACATGTTATCAGCCTCAGCGCCTCGCTGCGAACCGTACCCTGGTGCCTTTGATGCTCAGATATCCAATGGCCCCTACTATATATCGCACTAGTGTTGAGTGTGTGTTCCTGTGGTCCTTTTGAACCCTGTCCCCAGACGCAGTTGATGCTCCTTTTCCCTAGCAGTCTCGCTAGTCCGTAGTTGCTCACTTTTCTCTCTTTTTCTTCTTGACCTCCCTTCCCATCTCTCCTTCTCTCCCCCTACTCAATTGGTTCCTCGCAGCACCTGTCTTGCAATCGTTCCCTCCCCACTTACTGCAAGTTCAGTCCGCGCTCTTCCTCTCCCTCTGTGCAGCCTATTTGTACAGACCACGACTGAATTCGACCGATCGCGACTGATTCGCTTCACTCACCCCCACCCTGTCGCTACACAACGCCATGCTGACCCTACCACCGGCCAATAGCAAGCCCCGCGGAGTCACCCAGCAGAAGCAAAAGGGATCCAATGCCCAGCGCGACCAGGGATTCGACCATGACGAGGAGGAGGACCTGATCGAGCAGCTCAACCGCAAGCTCTCCAACGTGACATTGAACCCACCCACAACGATACCAGACGAGATGAATATTGCGGACATATCCACCATGGTATTTAAAAAAAAAAAAAAAAAAAAAAAACCTGTTGTCAAACGAAATCAACCAAACGACGACTGCCTGATCCCTTTTATCCAGCAAGACACTCCCCACCGACGATACAAATCAACAGCCAAGAGCGCATCTGGCTCGTGAGAGCGAGAGGGACAGAGGACAGAGCCGTAGTGGTATATAACTCACATCTAAAATGACTTGATTGACCCAACTGTTTTTTTTTTATTGTTATTGTGTTTGCATCATGTATAGCTTCCAACGTTTGCGCAACCCCTTTACAACCTATTGGCATCTGGAGTGTATGAGCAGCAGCTCCTGGGGATGGTCCGCATTCGCAAGTATCTGTCACTACGTGAGTCCTTCGGCTTGTCATATCCTGCGCTCGATTTTTTTTCAAGACAATTGCTACAAGTCCCCTCAGGCTAATATGTTCGCCTCTTCTGCTGATGTACACTTAGAGGATGTGCTGCCAAGGATCGATAATGTTCTAGCATTGGATTGCGTGAACTTTTTCATCGCTTTCCTAAACATGAGCGACTGTCCGGACCTGCAGGTATGACATGGAATGCTAGCATGTTGACTATTTTATTTATGCGCTGTTACAGATTATGAGGTTGCTGATAGACTTTTTTTTTTACTCGTTTTTTTTTTTCATCCTCTAGTACGAAACTGCCTGGGTTGTCACAAACATTGCTGTATGTGAACGTGCGATGTCATGCCAATGATTTTGTTTTGTTTTTCCGTGTTGAATGTCCAGGTAAACATTAATAATGATCCCTCTTGTGTGTAATTGATAACCGCAGGCTGGAACGACTGCTCAAACAGAGCGACTGGTCGAGGCTGGGATCCTGGCGCCATTGATCCATAATCTTCGAGTCTCGCGATGTGTCCATGTGCAGACACAGGTAATTTTTTTTTTCCGCAGGATAAAATCCGAGCCATATGAAAGCTTGATCCTGCTGGACTAACCTTTCTCACGTTGTGTTGATATTTTGGTATAGACGATCTGGGCACTGGGAAATATCTCAGGAGACGGTCCCCCATATCGTGACCTTATTCTAGGATCCGGCGCATTGGACGTTATTCTTCAGCTCATCGAAATGTGCGACGACCCATCAGTGGCAAAAGATCAAAAATACATGATCCTGAGAATTGCCGTCTGGTGCGTCTCGAATTTATGTCGAGGAAGTGGACGCTGTGCGCCAGAGTGGTTGCAGGTAAGGAATGATCTACGCACCGTGTCATACTCGGCACATTCGTGCAGGTCTAGTTAGTTTGCAGAGACCAACTACTCTGGTCTTGATGCGTTCGTAGGTGACACCCGCGTTCCCAATGTTGCGGCGCCTAATGTATATTGACGATACTGAGATCTTGGCCGACACATGGTATGCGATTAATTCTTTATTTTTATTTTTTTTTGTTGATTAACAAGATAATCGACAATTTACTAATGCTTTGCCAACAATAGCTGGGCAATGTGTCGAATCCTTAATGGAACGCACAAGATGAACCTAGACACCGTTGTCATCGATCGGGAGCTATGCGCGCGATTTGTGGCCTTGCTAAGGTATACTTCGACATATGGAATAAGAACTAAGAGTCTTTAGAGATAAGTGTTAACCGCTTGTTCCTGCCCCTCATGTGCTATGACTAAAAAACATGATAGCGAGCCCCATCCGACCATTCAGGTGCCATCACTTCGATCGTTGATAAATATCGCTTCTGGACCTGAGCAGCACACTCAGTTGTTGATCGATGCAATGGCTATCCCAGTCTTGGGATCGCAAGAAATGCTTGCTCATCGGAATAGCACGATTCGTCGGGATGCATTGTTGGGTATTTCCAACATCACCGCAGGGACGGCAGATCAAGTACGGGAGGTGACAGTACAGGATAGCGGAAATGTCATGCGCCGGATTCTCGAAATCCTGAGGAGAGGCGACGTTGGAGGGGAAGACCTTGGAGAAGATGCTGTAGAGGGCCAAGAAGAAGGTGGCGACTGGCGAGTGCTTCGTGAAGCAGCATGGGTGGTCAGCAATGCCACCAGCGTGCTTGATCTTGAGATCACTGGGTGAGTTGGCGTGCATGTGGCGTGTTTGCATTTTGCCCTGCTGCCTAATTGAAACGAGTAACTTCTGATATCTATTTTCTTTTCTTTTCCTCTTCTCTTTCTTTTCCTTTGTACATAATTAGACATTTGGTGTATCGCTTGGAGTTGCTGCCGTCGATTGCGCAACTGATTGATCCTCGTCGGAATCGCAAGGCAAACTATGTCTTACCTGCTATTGGCCTTAAACATCCACCGCTGCTGACAAAACTCCTGGATATTGTATTCAATGTGTTGCGGTGCAACGAGCATCATCCTAAGGAGCAATTCATGAAGATTTGGGTGAACGACTGTGAGGGTGGATCGATTTTATTGGAGTTACTGAGGCTGTCGAGTCAGGCGCAGGGCGATACTCAACTGCGGCACTTTGACAACAAGATGTTGCCTCGACCATTGCAGCACCTCCGGTTTGCTCAGAACGACAATGTAGGCAAGTCAGCGCTACAGGCTGTTGGTCCTCTGGGGTCATCGGTGAAGAAAAGGGTAGAGACGATCCTGGACAACTTTTTTGAGTTTGGTCCTGAGAACGAGGGTTTCGGACCGTTTTTCGGTGAGAGACAAGGCCACGAGAACCGTTCACATCGCGATGGATATGGGTCGGATTTGAACGAGGATGACCAGGACGATGATGAGGACGAGTACACGGAGGCGGACCAGCAGACTCGTCATAGGAATGGTTATCGCGGAGCAAGACACGGGGCTACGGACGACTTTGATATTGACGAGATGGAGGAGCGCGTTAGCAGAATGAACCTTGTCTAATGCCACAGTATCAATTTGATAAAACTGCATTGTAGCATGGAATGCCGGGCGGGCGGCGACGTGAAAGATCTTGTGTAAATAAAATTCTCCCTACACGAATAGCACCACGACGCGACAACGCGCTATATGAACATGAAATAATGAGCGTATAAATGGATAGATGCCTTGTTCTTTGTTTGATATGTTGTGTTCGCAGATGCTGATGCCGATGCCGATGCAGGTGCCGATGCAGGTACCCTGTTAAGGCTAAGCACTCGTCTCTATTTTATTCTTATCTTTCTTGTTTTTGTCGTTTCATGAAAATGGCGTGCAGGGACACTGACAAGCTGACAAAAATTGACTGCGGTTCAGGTTAGCAACGGTCGCTTTCACCTACGCTCAGCATGGGGCGAGAGCATGGCAAGGGCTGGGAGCTGGTACCTGCAGGCACAATAAATGAAGGTTCAAGTCCAGCTATTGGCTGCGCCTGGGTTTGTGTACATACTATCTTCATGCCAAAGTGATTCAGCCCGGGTCGTCCCTTAAGTTATTTCTTATGTGCCCGTTCGTCAACCATTTCTAGTCAATCAACCACCATGTGTGCAAACCCAGTTAAGCATGTACATGTAGACTGGACATGGCATGGTTGCTGGATAGCTATCAGTCTGCGCCCGTTTTCCCTTTTTTCATTCCGGTTACCAATCGGATCCTTTATCTGTAACCGCTGGCTTTCTGTTTCATTGTTGCTTTGTTGCGTGTACACAAGGGTACAAAAAAATGTTAGTGCTCACTTATTTTTTCCTCTGTGTTTTTTAGACAGGCTCTTACGAGATAGTGAAGAGATGCATCTATAGTAGTCTACAGGAGGACCCGCTCCTAGAAAAAAGAAGGACGCCGGAGAAGATGAGAAGGCTCTCGTAAACTAATTGAGCAGCGCCGCACATGTACTCAAGAGGGATCGCAGTATGAAATGAAGCAGAGAGCATACACACACGCATTGAAAAACGCCCCCATTCCACTGCTGAATTATGTAAAAGTGAATACGCGAATGAATAGAAAAAAATGCATGTGGCCGTTTCGAGGATGTTCGCCTTCCGCCCGCACTGAGGTGCGCGCCGCGCCCACTCTCTCTTCTCACCCCCCCCCTCCCCGAATTCCTGTTCGGTGGCCCTTTCTCTCTCTTTTTTCTCTTCCCCCCCCCACTTTTACCCTGCCCCCCTTCCATTCGCTCTAACCCTCCCTTCCTCCCTCTTTTCTCATCACACGGCGCCCCGCTTCCATCAGCATCCATCCTGGCAGCCTGATTCATCATCCCTCATACTCATCGTCATCACTCATCTCGGGCCCCCCTTCCATCTCAATCCCTCCCCCACTCCCTCCCCCCATTACTCTTAACGACAACCTATCACATCGAACCCCATTCCCCTCCTTTCACTGGAGAAGGTAAGGAATAACACAAAGATGAATCACCCTTTCTGCCTCTTCACGTACCTCCTTTCCCTCCCTTTCTTGCCCCTTCCCTAGCCCCGTCTCTATTGTTGTCTTTTGGGTATCACACCTTATTATTAGTGCCATCCAATTTCATTTTCGCCAGGGGTACGTGTGTGTATGTTGAGTGAAGCGCGAAGGGCGGATATAATTAGGTTTGGTTGTCTTATTATTTTTAAACATCTATCCACATCATTATCTGACACCCAACCAACCGATTGCTTCCACTCAGGAACAGAACAGCCCCCCTGTACGCGCGCGTCTCTTTTTCGCACAACCACATTCAGGCACACCCAACGACTTGATTATGCTCGTTGTCTGTTTTGACTTTCCTGCCCCTTTCCCACCTTGCCTTTTTTTCTCCTTCTTCCCTTTGTGGAGTAACTGTATATGAATTCTGCTGAGTTGCATGGGAGGAAATTCTTGACCGAAACAAGGGGTAGAAGAAAAACCGCATGCAAAACACAGCACAGCATAAGCACTCTTTACGCCTTGCTCCTTAAAGCCCACGTCTTACCTCCCGTTCTACGTTTGATATACTGCCTGGATTCTCCTTCTTCTTCTCCTTCTGAATCCCAATATCTTGGGTTTAATAGATGCAATCGATCTTTCGTCCTCCTTCGCCCAATGCTAACTGACGCACATGTCTTTCTCTTCCTTTAACTCTCGCTTCCACTGTCGCTCTGCATCAGACCGATAATACTTTCCATCAAGAGACCAATCCAATGTCATTTTCTGGAATTTACCTCAAAGACAGGCAGCAGGGCGCCGTTAGACGCCGTGCAGAGCACTCATCTTCCATTCTGCAGAGAGGGTTGACTCCAACCATTGCCGGCATTCCCGCGCCATCGATGGTGCTCGCCACTCGTACTGCCTACACCCACACCGTGACGCCGGCTCCTGGCAGGGCCGGTCCATATGCAGCGGCCCCCACTGTCGTGACTCGTCTCGTCATTGTCCCTGGAAAAGAGGAGGATGATAAACAGCAGAGCGAGAAGACGCAGGAGGAAGACGACAAGACGCAGCAGAAAGACGACAAGACGCAGCAGAAAGACGACAAGAAGCAGCAGGAAGATGATAGTGAGCAGCAGGAAGATGATAGTGAGCAGCAGGAAGACGACAAGGAGCAGCAAGACGAGAAGGAAAAGGAGCAAGAGCAAGGCAAGGAGGGGCAGCAGCAGGAGAAGGAAGAGAAAGATGATCAGACCTCCTCTTCCCCTCCAGTCACTCTGTCCTCCAATGAAGGCAAGATCGTAATTGCAGCCCCTCCTGAGGGTAATCCCGCCAATACCACGACCACGACCACGACCACGACCACTACTACTGCCACCATCACCACCACAACCCCGACTCTAACGACGACGACAACGACGTCTACGGATTCGACAAGCGTGTCTGTCAGCCCCACATCGACCAACACCACCACAACTCCGACTCTCACGACGACGACAACGACGTCTACGGATTCGACAAGCGTGTCTGTCAGCCCCACATCGACCAACACCACCACAACTCCGACTCTCACGACGACGACAACGACGTCTACGGATTTGACAAGCGTGTCTGTCAGCCCCACATCGACCAACACCACCATAACTCCGACTCTCACGACGACGACAACGACGTCCACGGATTTGACAAGCGTGTCCGTCAGTCCCACATCGACCAACACCACCATTACTCCGACTCTCACGACGACGACAACGACGTCTACGGATTTGACAAGCGTGACCGTCAGCCCGACTTCGGTATCCCCCACCTCGACGAACACTATCACCTCCACCTCGACGGGCACTACCACCGTCAGCCCGACCTCGGTGTCTCCGACCTCGACGGGCACTACCACCGTCAGCCCGACCTCGGTGTCTCCGACCTCGACGGGCACTACCACCGTCAGCCCGACCTCGGTGTCTCCGACCTCGACGGGCACTACCACCGTCAGTCCGACCTCGGTGTCTCCCACCTCAGTGCCTCCCACCTCGGTGTCTCCCACCTCAGTGCCTCCCACCTCAGTGCCTCCCACCTCAGTGCCTCCCACCTCGGTGTCTCCCACCTCAGTGCCTCCCACCTCAGTGCCTCCCACCTCGGTGTCTCCCACCTCAGTGCCTCCCACCTCAGTGCCTCCCACCCAGACGGAAACTCCTACGTCTGCTTCCACGGCGCTCTCGTCCTCGGCGACCGAACCATCATCTGCTACTACTGTTCCTGTCACGACTGTCACTGTCGAGCCATCGTCGTCTTCCGCTGTCCCAGTGACAACCGTGACCATCGCTCCGTCTTTGACACCGACTTCAGATGTTGTCGTCCCAACAACTACGCTTGTGATTATCCCCTCGTCGTCCTCAACTGAGACTCAACCGATTCTGACCCAGACTACCAACTCGGTCACAGTCATCAGTGGAACGATCTTTACCATCGGCCCCGGTGGCACTAACGTTCCTGGTACTAACGGTGGCCCTAACGGTGGCTCTAACGGAGATGGCCTGACAGGTCCTAATTCTTCAAAGTCAGGCTTGAGTTCTGGAGCCGCCGCAGGAGTTGTCGTTGGCTGTTTGGCGGCGCTGGCTTTGATTGCTGGTGTGTTCTTTATTATGTTCAAGCGCCAGTCGCGTCGTCTGCAAAACCCTAACAGTCGCTTCGTGTCCCGATCTGCTGCTGCAGCTGGTGCAGCAGGCGCTGGGGGTGATCTTGGACATTTGTACGGCTCACGACAACCCGAGGGCTCTGGTTCGCATGGCTCCTACGGTTCCGTGCGCAACTTGCCCGGAGGAGCTCCTGTTGCGGGTCATATTGTTGTGGCGCCTGAGATGATGGAGCATCCTGCCAACCGCTCCAACCTCAACTTGCATTCTGGACCAATGGCCTTTGGCACTAGTGCAGCCCTGGGTGCCTCGTCCGGCCTGGCGGGTGTCCATGCTCATGATGGATACCACGAATCGAGCTCAGATGGACGAGAGATCTCGTCCAGTTACGGCGCCAGCGGTGGAAGCGGCCCTGGAGACGCGACTGGAAGTGCAGGTGGCGGCGGAAGCGGATCTGGTTTGAACCCTTTCGGCACAGCAACAGCGCCCTCTGGAGGATCTGGCTCGCCTCAAAGCCAGAAGGGCAGCATTCACTATATCTAAATTAAGTGTCTACGTCCACATTTGCTCCGTTAATACGCTCGGTCTTTTTGCCGGTGTACTTTGATAGCATGCCGCATTTTTGACCTTGTCTTACTCCCTTGCACGTTTTTTTTTCTTCTTCTTGGATGGTCATACCAGTTTGCCTCAATACCACCATTTCACGAAGCTTTCTCATTTTTATTTATTTTATTTCTATCAACTTTAAAAAACTGTTTCCTGCTCTAAAAAATAAAACTAATAAATAAAAAAACACTTTTTTTGCTATTGCATCCTTCGTGAGACTCTTGGAAGCGTGAAAGAAAGACGCGACCTGAATCTGGTGGCAGCGTGGCTTAGCAGTATTGCCTTAATATCGAACACGGAGACTAGTTTCATAGAACTTCCTTTCGCTGGAATAAACTCAGACAGACATGGTACATAAGTTCACAGGGGCAATCCATCGATATTCAGGAAGGGCACAGCCATCCATCTGACACCGCCGCTATTTTGCTATCATCCTCATGCTGATGTGCTGCGTATCATCAGGCGTCATCAATTGCGACTAGCAGGAATACAGGATCTACCAATCTCGCTCAACGAATCTAACATCTAACATGGGGCAGGAGTAGCACACCAATCGCCCTTGCAGTGCAAGCGAAACAGCAACAAAAGCGAAAGAAAACGACCTATCATCATGTGTCGAGAAGGCAGACCAGTATGATGAGCAAAGGACGAAGCCAGTACCCGGCACTTTCCAACATCTCTTTGCCGACAGACTGCGTACGTCCAGTACAGCAAGGGTGGGCGCTAGCACTCGCCGACAATCGTGTACTGCAGCCAAAAGACCGAGCCCTATTATGGCAATCTGTATTTGGTATCATACAGGAACCCGACGAACAACGCACGGAGTCATATATGTGATACGTCGTGCAGGAGCGTGCGTCAAAGAACCAAAGAACTGCGCATACGTGGATAATGGGTGGCCGGGGTTATATTCAATGCAGAGTATATGCAGACATCAAAGGAACTGACATTCGACTACGACAATTGTCTGGCGTTCACTGGCCTAGCCTTCCAACAAGTCGTTCATTATCAAGCGCAAGCTTGGAAAGAAGCAGAAGCAGAACCGCCCTCTGCCCAACTGGTGCCGCATGCGTACTGATAACAAGGTACGTCGCTTTGATGACTCGTCGTATTTTTTACGGCATGAATGGAGCATACAATTATGTTTTGCGGTCAAAGGAGCATGCCTGAGGATCTGAACATTGTTCTTTTTTTCCTTCGCTTGTCCGTTGGATTAGATCCGCTACAACGCCAAGCGCCGTCACTGGCGCCGCACCAAGCTGGGTCTTTAAGCTAGCTGCAGTTGCATTCAGACAGTTGGAGTTCATTTATTCCTTGGCCTCTATAGGTAGCCCTATAAAGATCTCGCTATTCTGCGTTTGATTTCGACTGTTCCCGCCAGAGCTGTGCTTTGTTTTTTTGAAGACGAAGTTAACGGGATATTACTGGATAGAAGAGAAAGATATACTTTCTGGATGAACACGCCATTGACTACAGTGCCATTTGAGTGATTTTATGCTTAGGCAGGACACAGGGCCACAACATGGCAAATAAGCAAACGTGGTTGGCTGCTAGGGAACCGTCTGGCGTCAGTTTTGGTGTTAGTGCAATACGATACGATACATGTGGGCTTAATCCACATGCGCCAGGTTGCAGGGCGTAGCAAGTTTGCACCAATTTCGACCAATTGAATGAAAAAAGGGGTTGAGGGGGCGGGCCAGGCACTTTTTTGAGTCTGCTCCCTTTCTTGCTCAGCATCACTTCCTCTCTTTTTGACACCCATCACACTCATCACACCCATCACAATACACGCACGTTTCCGCAATCCTTTCTTGTTCGTTTCCACATCTCGGACATCCTTCGCACCTTGACTCTCCCTCCTTTCCTCGCTCATGCTCATCCAGAGTGCTCACAGCCCGGCCGAGACCCCCAACAGTCACGACTGGTCACAAGGCCCCTCTAGCGCTTTTCCCGATGCTGCGCTGGAGCTAGATATCTTTGACCTTGACCTGGCATACATGCCTATAGTAGATTGCCTCGACTCTTCGAGCATGATGGGCGAGCAACAGGTTACGGCCTGGACTGAGGCCAAGGATGATGCCTCGCAGCCAAGCCAAGAACAGCCCCGTACACCTGTGAACGACAAGAAAGACCTTAAAGACGAGAACTGCACATCAAGCCAGGACGGGATCCAAGCACCCGATTCGCAAAGCACATCTCATGAAGGCTGTGATGGTAAAGCATTGATAGGACATACCGGCGTCTATATTAGTGACTTGTCAGCTTTTTTTTCCTGAATTGTGTGTATAAGAGGTATTGATATACCACCACCATTGTCAAAATGGTAGACGCCGAGGGGGACGAACCTCTTATTCGTCTTGAAATCACAGAACTGACCAAAGACCATCAGGAAGCGGGTGATCATCATCACACTCAGCCAAGGCCTCGCCAGTTCACGTTCCAAAAAGATGCCCACTTATTGTTGGGACGCGCCCCATCTTCTAGCTCAGACCCCCAGACGCGGCTCCGACGCTCGGTCGACAAGGCGGACAGGGCGTACGGGCAAGCCCAGGCTGATAATGGGCTCGACGATGGCCTCTTCTCTAACCAGGTCATCAGCAGAATACACGCTGTGCTCTACGAGATGGACGGCAACATTATTCTGGAAGATCGCCATTCGACCCACGGCACCTATGTCAATGACCAAAGAATCGAAAGCCGCGTCCTGCAAGATGACGATCAAGTTCGTTTGGGCCGCCATGTCATTCGAAATGGCCTACCGTATCTACCGCTCGAGTTTATTGTCCGGATCCAAGGCCACGAAGAAAATGAGGCGTGGGAAGAAGAAGCAGATGTAACGGCGACAACGGAGGTTAATCATAGTCTTGTTGATCACCACAATACCTCCACCACGGTTACGGTTAAAGCCGCCACAATTACTGTCGAGACTGCTACAGCTGCTATCGTTACCGCTACGGATCCAGCTCATGTCACTGTCTCTGGTACCGAAACTGTCGAGATGTCAGAGGTAGGACGATACACTGACAGAGACCGGATTAGGGTCTAAGGGTCATTTGCGCAACTACTGACCTCGCACATTCAATTGCCTTCCTTCTATCATGTATGTAAGCAGAGCCAACAAGATTGTTCTACCCAAGATGTAGGGATGCCACGTCCTCCAGCAAAACGCAGTCGGTCCGATGAGTTAATCCAGGCAACCCCAGGCCCTGCAAACAAGCGGACCGCGCTGGTCGCGGCAGCCCTTGCTGGTGCAGTTGTTGGATCTATTGGCACGGTCCTCACACTTGCCAGTATTTAAGTCAGACCACGGGAGACCATGGGACGTATGAGACGTTTTGGTTTTTACAACTGCTCTCAAGGCGCGCGTCGCTTCAGCATGAGAGCAATACACAATATGGATTCGACTCACTTGGCAAACGATTAGTCGTTCGTTCTTGCCATCCATATCCATAAACGCCACTCAGACGCGTCCATTCATATATCAGTACATCTCATAGCCAAGTCAAAAAGTGCCTCCAATGTGCTTCAGGAGCGATTTATTACAATGGGCCAATAAAAACAAAACGAACAAAATGCATTCATCCTCTGGTCAAGACATCCTTCATGTTCCCGCAACCAACTTAGAACCCTCCGCGACCACGACCACCTCCGAAGCCTCCACGGCTGAAACCGCCACGACCACGAGGAGCACCGCGGGGAGCACCACGACCACGGGATGGACCACCGCGAGGTGCACCTCCTCGGCCACCACGAGCTATATCCATAATACGAGCAGCATGCAAAAGATTGGATCAGATTCGCGGGTCGAACATAATCGGTCGTACAATCGTACAAATACTAAAATAAGGAAATAAAAACTTACCGCCACCGCGTGGAGCGCCGCGTCCTCCACGTCCGGCATTCATGCCTTGCATGCCTCCGCGCTTGGCAACTATCGCGATGAGTTAAGGTAGAAACAATTACACACGTAAGACATAGGATCGATCGATAACGCACACCCTTAATTTTCAGCGGCACAAAATGCATAAATGATGGTGGCCATACCCTTTCCACCAACGACCTTGGGCTTGGGCAAGAAGCGCTCCAGGGGCAGGAGCTTGTCAGGAGCAATGAATACTTTGTCGTTGGGTTTGAAGGAGGTGGCGACCATTCCATCCTGCAGCTTGATCGTGAAGTAGAGCTCGTTCATTGGTCCGAGAATCTCGTCGACCTTTCCGATCTGGCTTTTGTTCTCGAGATAGATAGGGGCATTGAAGTATGGGATCTTGACATTGGTCGATTTGCAGACCATCTCGCCCTCGCAAGCATGCATAAACTGGCCGATTTCTATGTCCCAGGCGAATGTGAAGTGGAAAGAAAGCCATTGGAGTCGTCAGAAACTGATGGCTGAGACTCAACATAGCCGACTATACGTCCAATTGCTAATCCCGTCCAGTGATAAAAAGCTGCTTCATGATCTATGCGCCGAGACTTCGGTCTTCGATTGAAGAGCCGATATGGATATACGGGTGAACTGCGCTTCCTCAATGGCTCGAACAGCTGGCGAGACGATCCATGAGATTAAAATAAATAAAAAAAGTGCTGACTGCCATGACGCTCAGACGGCGGTGTCTGCGGGCACCGGTTGTTGGTATTTTTTTTGTGAGGGTTCAGTGACATTATCCGTGGACATTAATGACCGTGGTGCCCGAGTTCTAAGCGTCCGATCCACAGGCTATTTTCTATTTTTTTTTTTTTTTAAAGCAGAGGACATACCAAGAACGGACTCTGGGGGGCCGAACGAAGGTGCTCCTCCACCTCCAAAGCCTCCACGTCCACCACGGGAGCCGCCTCCGAAACCGCCACGGCCTAAACAATAATAGAGAATTCGATTATATGCGTATACAAGGTGAGTTCCAGGAAGGGACACAAGCAGCCCAGTCTCAGTTAAGTGCTGTGTTGGGTTGACAGCAAGCAAAAGCAAATGTACCTCCTCTGGGGGCACCTCGACCTCCTCTAAAGCTCATGCTGTATTATGTGATGTGTGTTGGGGAAATGAAAGGACAACACTGGCAGGAACGCAAGTGTTTGACGAGGGGGAGCTAATCGGTGGAGTAGAGGGTGTTTGCAAACGGTGCAAGCGAAGATGCCCACAAAGGGTTAATTTTTTTTTTTCTAAAGTGGCTTTTTTTTGTTTATATATACCTTTTTTTTTTTTATTTCTATGCTGCTGCAGATCAAAGATTCAAGTGGTCATTTTATTATTGGAAATCGTCTTGCTTCATATCCCAGGCTCGGATATGATTATTGTTTAGGCCCTCCACCATGCGACCTTTTATAGCTATTCAACGAGCGCCTTGGCCTCCATATTGCACAGAATCTAGGAGATCACCCGATAAAAGGGCACGATAAGTCCTGAAAGTCCCTGGCTCAATTCCAGTACAAACATTGAAACAAAATGGATGTAGAGGGTTCGACAAAAGGCCGCTATAGCTGCCGATAAAGAGCAGGATGGAAAATACTTTAGTCCTCTAGTTGTCCAGACATTTTAAGAGGAATAAAAACCCTTTGATGCCTTTTTAGTGCCCATCGTAGCGTTATGCTCTATAGTTAATGCAACAAGGCACCTCTGCACAAGTGTTGCCACCAATTTTAAATTTTAAAGCCGGTGACGTGACGTCATCATTTTTCATCTGCGCTTGATAGCTCAGTGGTCGCGTACGTTTTTCAAGGGAGAGAGGGACAAGACTTACGCGTTTAACCATTCGCTCTCAACCCTTTTTCCTTTCCTTGCTCCATTGTACAATTTCTGACATTCCACCCATAACCATCTCTTTTGCTTCTATCCACTCCTTCCATCAGATCCTTCTCACTCTCTTTCTGTGCTTCCTCCACTGTTAACAGCAAAGGCGAAACAAGGCCCATTCTCCATCACGCCCCCATCGCAGCCTTTCGTTCCACTCCATTTCTTGTACCTTTGTATAACGCGAACAATGGTCGGACTCACCTCTGCAGGTAAGGATCCTCATGTTGCGTCGTCTTTACTATTCTACAGTTATTGCTGTACCATGGTCTCATTTGGCCTGTATGCACCTATCCACACATTCTTCAGTTACGCTTACTAACGCTCGTTCGTACTCTCGCTCACCACCTGTGTCGTACGCTTGCTTGGGTGCTTCTCAGCTGGAGTTATCGCACTCCTCGATGAACATGATGACGACCTCAAGGTGTATGCCCTGCAGAAGCTCAATGGTCTTGTCGATCAGTTCTGGGCAGAGATCTCGGACGCAGTGTCGAAAATGTATGGATTGCATGATTCTGCCTGTCCTGATGCTCGTTAATGCTGTGCCTCTCCTTTGTCTGCTTCGCTAACGGCTGCATACCTTTTTCTCGTCCTATCGACCGCTCACACATTAATAGCGAAATCATGTATGAAGACACTGAGTTCAAAGATCGGCAACTAGCAGCACTGGTCGCCTCCAAGGTATGATCCGGATTTGAAAATAATCAGCGCTGCCTGACGGATGCTGTTGCATACGTATCGATAATAACGCCAGTATTCTTCCAACGCTCATCTGTCTAGGTCTACTACCACCTGGGCGAGTTTGATGACTCCCTCAACTTTGCTCTTGGCGCTGGAAACCTCTTTGATCTCTCGTTAAAGTCGGAATACGTTGATACCATCGTCTGTAAGTTCAAATGGCCGTATCGAGTGCTTTGGTCACAGATCAAGCAACCTGATTGGATTATTAAGTAACTCTTTCTCTTGCTTCATGTGCCTCTTGCAGCAAAGTGCATCGACAAGTATATTGCTTTGCGAGTCCAAGAACAACAGGACCCGCAGAACGCAGAACCTATGGATCCCAGACTCCAGGAGGTTGTGGAAAAGATGTTTGATCGGTGCTACCGGGATGGCGAGTACAAGCAGGTATGTTTAAGCACGCTCTTTTGACAGCCATTGGTCGTCTAGTAATGAGAGAATATATGGCTTACTTACGTATACCAATGGTTTGGATTTGTAAATAATACATAGGCTGTTGGCATTGCATTGGAGGCACACCGCCTAGATGTTGTTGAACACTCGATCAAAGCCGGCGGACCCTCCAACATTCTTCCGTACGTTTACGAGTTGACAATGACGGTCGTCTTGGACCAGGCATATCGCAACACGCTCCTGCAGCTTCTCGTCGGGCAATTCCGCAAGTTGGAGGAGCCCGACTATGTCGCCATCAACCAGTGCCTCGTCCACCTTGGTGATTATCAGGCTAGTGCAGAGCTGCTTCAAACCCTTGTCGAGTCGGGCGTACAGGTACTTGAAATTTCTTTGCGTTTCCCGACCTATGTACAGGCAATAACCTTTCTCGCCGATGCTAACCCACTGCTTCAAACTATATCCCTTACGTCCGTATTCTTAACGTAATAGTCCGACTTGCTGATGGCATATCAGCTTGCCTTTGATCTGGAAAATAATGCTACTCAAAAGTACCTCACAAAGGTCGCCAGTGCTCTCCCCACGGAGCCTGGAGAGACTACGCAGGCCAAGCTCGACAAGGCCAAATCCATTTTGTCCGGAAAGGAGACCATCAAGCTGCAACTCGAGTTCCTTTGCCGTAACAACCATACGGACATGTTGATTTTGAAAAATTCCAAGGTTCGTAGAGAGTTATGTTCGAAGGGCAACCACTGTGTCTTATATCTGTGAGCGCAACCGAGAATGCTAATTTCCTTTTTTCTTTCTATCGCTGCAGACGGTTCTGGACGCTCGTCTCTCAATCTATCACTCTGCGGTGACATTTGCAAACGCGTTCATGAACGCTGGAACCACAAGCGACGACTTTTTGCGACAGAATCTGGAATGGCTCTCTCGTGCTACCAACTGGTCCAAGTTTAGCGCGACTGCTGCGCTGGGAGTCATCCACAAGGGCCATCTTTCTCAAGGACTGTCGCTGTTGGCGCCATACCTCCCTCAGGAGGGTGTCACTGCCAGCCCTTACTCTGAGGGCGGTTCACTCTTCGCTCTTGGACTCATCCATGCTAATCATGGCGACGAAGTACTTGAATATCTCCGTGGTGTCCTCAAGAACACCCAAATCGAAGTCTTGCAGCATGGTGCTTGTCTGGGTCTCGGAACTGCTGGAATGGCCACTGACAATGATGGTAAGCGCTGACGTCGATTATCGGAGATTTTGTTTCCATGCACCATGTTGACAATTTCGCGTTATGGACCATTCACTAAACACAATCTGCTATTAATTGCCTCGTCATTGAACGTATTGAGTGTAGACATCTATGAGGAGTTGAAGAACGTCCTCTTCAGTGATAGTGCTATTGGTGGTGAGGCAGCCGGACTTGCAATGGGCATGGTGATGCTCGGTACAGCTTCAGAGAAGGCGTTGGATGAGATGCTGCAATATGCTCATGAGACCCAGCACGAAAAGATTATCCGAGGATTGGCTGTTGGCATCTCTCTGGTTATGTACGGCAAGGAGGATGCGGCCGATGCGCTGATCGAGCGCCTTTCGGCAGACAAGGATCCCATCATGCGTTACGGAGGAATGTACACCATTGCCATGGCATACTGCGGTACTGGAAACAACAAGGCTATTCGGCGTCTTCTCCACGTCGCTGTTAGCGATGTCAATGATGATGTGCGACGTGCAGCTGTCACTGCTCTCGGATTCATCCTGTTCCGTTCTTACAAACAAGTTCCTCGTATCGTGCAGCTTCTTGCAGAAAGTTATAACCCTCATGTACGATATGGTGCATGCCTGGCTCTCGGAATCTCTTGTGCTGGAACAGGGTTGATGGAGGCTATCGAGCTACTGGAGCCCATGACCAAGGACAATGTTGACTTTGTTCGTCAGGGAGCGTTCATTGCCTTGGCCATGGTCCTGATGCAACAGAACGAAGTGCAGAATCCAAAGTCAGCTACGGTGCGTACGATGTACGAGGAAGTCATTAAGAAGAAGAATGAGGACGCATTGGCCAAGTTTGGCGCAGTCCTCGGTCAGGGAATAATCGATGCTGGTAAGGCGGCGCTGTTTTATCTTTGTCCTCATGCCGATGGTTATTTGTTCCATTCTAGAGACGTGTTATTAAATGATCCCTTTGCTTATGGACGGTTCTAGGTGGACGGAATGTCACGATCTCTATGCAGTCTCGCTCTGGACATTCGAACATGCCTGCCATTGTCGGCGTTGCGCTCTTCACTCAGTTCTGGTACTGGTTCCCCGCCAGCCACTTCCTCAGCTTGGCCTTTACCCCAACCGCCTTCATCGGAGTGAACGCGGACCTCAACATGCCCGAGATTGAGTTTACGTCAAACGCGAGGCCTTCGTTGTTTGCTTATATTCCACCAACCAAGCCTCCAACGGCGGCAGTCGTTGAAAAGGTCGCGACTGCAGTGCTTTCAACAACAGCCAAAGCTCATGCTAAAGCAAAGAAGGCAAAGACTGCAGAGACTGACGCCATGGATGAAGACGAGAAGCCGGAAGAGAAGGTGATACTCATTGCACGACTATGACCGCTGCCATTGACATTATTCGTATCCACTCCATTTCTTTTGGTTTGACGTGCTAACCGACGAATGATTTTCTCTTGTTATAGCCCGAGGAGCCGAAGGATGACGAGGCCAAGGCTGCTGTTAAGCCTAAGAAGGAGCCCCAGTCTGAAAAGCTGGGTAACCTGGCACGTGTGGTCCCAGCTCAGCTCAAATACATATCGTTCGATAAAGAGGCACGCTATGTCCCTGTCAGAAAGGTAAGCGATGCGGCGTTTGTTTTGCTGTACGACGGAATAAGTATGAGCAAATCTCTCATCAATGCGTTCTCTGTCTCTTTACTTTTTTTTCCCTTGGTCTTCATTCTCTAAAGGACTTTACGGGAGGCATCGTTGTACTTCTGGACAACAGGAGCGGGGAGCCAGAGACCCTCATTGCCACCACAGCCGCAACTGCGCCTGCAACAGCTCCAACAGTTGATTCTAAGATGGAGGTAGAAGAGGAGGAAGCGCCCGTTCCAGAGCCTTTCACCTATCCCTTCGACCAGTAATGAAACGTAGACAGAACGGCGTCCTCTTGGCTGATCATTACCATTGTCCAGGGGTCAAGCTGATAAGCAACCAATAAATGTGTCCTTGAAAGGACAGTCTCCATGTAATGCATGAGCATGAAGGAACTGCAGTGTGCTGCAATGGAAAATGAAAGAGATGAATGAAGTCAACCCCTAAATGGAACAGGGTGAAGGATGCGCAGGGTTCACATTCCTCATGCCGTGTGTTTTTAAAAAACAGGAGTTTCGCTGTTGTGAACCAACCATACACCTTATCGAGAACGATTCGCCAGTTCGAGTTACGTGTGGGAGGCTATACGCGAGTGCATTGACCTATCGATCAGTGTCCGTTTCGATATCCGCCCACAACATCACCGACTCCACTTTTGAGCACACACTTGAGCCTCCAGCCGCTGTAGGCAAACAGAGGGACAGCGAAGAGCTGTCGATCACTCTCGCTCACTCATTCAGCCATGGAGACGTTAGAAGGTTTGGAGCAATTTGTCTGCATAGTGATCACTTTGCTGAAGTTGAAGGTAGGAGTGAAGTAATGGCAACCTGATGACGAAAACGTCGCCCTTTTCCAATGCATCCAACTTTGATAAAATATTTCAGCGCACTCAGCCGAAACAGGATGCCTGCTCGAACCTTCCGCCAACATTATAGTTACAGGGCACCCAACAACCGATTCATACCTTTGGCCTATCCTTCTCAGGTGCTGCTCTCTCGAGATTGGCAAGTATTCGGAGTGTCGGTTCGGTCCTTTCTGCGCTAAAGTCTCGCGAGCCCAGTTGGACCACGAAGCTGCCGGTGAGAAGGCAGCGACAACTCCCAATATCCAGCAACGGTTCGATAGTGAATGACTCCTCTAAATATCTACACAAGCGAAACAAGACTCCGCATGTTGCTGAACTCGAGGCTTCGCTCAAGTCGATCAGATTCGAGTCGACGGAAACACAGTGTCAAGTCCTTCAGCAGGTTTTATACGTTCTGAACCTCCTTCGTCAATTTTACCGATCCAAGTTCATGAAAAAAAAAACCCCCCCAATGGAGCGCCAGAAAGCGATGCAAGCGGAAAAGGGTTTAGCTATTCATGGCACGTTGCGTACCATTAATTCGAAAAGCGGTCTGCACACAGAACCCACAGGACCTAGTCTTTTCGTTACGGCGCTAGACGATTTAACACGCACCCCAAATTCGCGGGGATGTACAAATATTTCAATTTTTGTTTTTGTTTTTTAAGACAACGCGCTGTTTAAGGTCTATTCATCGATCAAGCTCAGTACCACTTCTAGTGTTATATATTTATTATCAGCACGATATGCAGACTACATTGCTTTGTCGAATCGGACAAATGTCTGACTCTGTCAATGCGCTCAGGTTGTGTCATGGAGGAGAGGGGCTGCAGGCTCGCAAATGTTAATCTCAGTTGGCTTGCGGGCATGGTTGCAATAGTAACTGGGTCGACCTACCAGTCTATATTTATCACTGGAGATAGTTTCCGATTTCAGGGTTCGGTGAGACAGCCTAGGGGATATGGTTTCTCGTTCCCATTTTTTACTTCTTGTTCTTCAGTCGCCTCGCTGTCACCACGAACATTGATGGTCACTTAGCCGCCTGCATGCATAAAAGGGCTTCTGGTTTAAAGACATTTTGCATTCATAAAAATATAATTTCAAAAGAAGTGAATTTACATAATCTGATTCTTGATTGTATGGTGCGACCTGTTGCTTTCAAAGGTGCATCATATTCTCGGGAATTGATGCACCATTGTGCGCGTTTGGACAAATGTCTTAGTGTTGTATGCAGAGTTTAGGGGCAGCCAATCTGTTCTCAGTAAGTGGGCTCCCTGATTTAGAAATCATAGACGCGTTTTAGGAAATAATAATTGATTAAGCTTCGCTTTTGTACGCGCAATCCACATGTTGCACTCCACGGCATAGACGTGGCCCTGTACTCTGCTGCTGTCCCTCGCAATGACTTGCTTGGTTGAAAACTTCATCTATTTGCTCATTAAAAGTACAATCAAAACGCTTTGACGAATAAAATTGGTCGACATGGTTCTAGGTTGCCTGCTGTTGTTGACTACTCATGGACTCTAGTGCCATTCCCTGTGGCGGGTTCTTCAGAGCTCATACAGAGCGAGCCCCCTGTGTGGATTTATCATTACTGCACTGACCCGAAGTCGCAAGCGACATGCTGTGTATTCTCTGCTCTTTCCAGCTGAGGCTATTATGAGAAACTGAAAACGATGACTCTACTATAGCTCCACTGCCGACATCTCTTATCGTATTCCTTTCCGTCACTTTTGATAGTCGCTGTACTGCCCTTTTGCCACCCTATGACTGGTACAGTCTATATCGTCTTCAGAAAGATATTAATCCCCCAAAAGCCATGCTGCCTTTTTTCATCGCCCATACAGTAATGACGTGTCCTTTACTCCGCTTCTTCAAGATTTCATATCTTTTAAGATATCTTTATTTAAAAGCATATGTCAATAATTGACACATGAGCCATACATGCACAAGGATAGGGAAATAATTTCAGTACGCAAAACCGACGAGCTTTCTACGCGACTTGACTATGCTCTCGTCGTTGCTGCTGGACTTGTGCTCTCAACAATGCAATATAAGCGACGAGACGATCGCTCATGGATGATTGATGCGTGTATTATTTGAAAATGTATTTATTTTGATGCCGTTAACTGTAAAGCTGATTGCTTAGGAAAGGCTCAAGTTCTGTTTAGTACCACTCGAGATCTTGAAGGTGCATCGGCGGGATTGTCCTCGGATGGGATCCAAGAAACAGTGAGAGTTATGTGATTGCATTTAAGGAAAGACATAAGTAGCTGGAAAAGGGGGTTTAAACATGCGTGTCTTATAGGGTGGTTGAGAGATCGTTGTCTGAGCACCGAACAAAGACCTTTGTGGTCGCAATGAAGATGTATGTGCATAAATTGGGTTGCATTATCAAAAATCCCTCTGGTGACGGAGTATAACTCCGACTCGAAGGAGGAGTGTTGATACTCCTCTGGTATCGGAAAAGACCTTGATACGCCTTGGTCGTTGATCCACGCGCCTTGCAATAACGTCGCATCGGTATATAGTTGATATGGATAATTTTCTTGAGTCATGGCAGTCGCGGAGTGTGATAGATAGCTTCAATGCAACGGGGAATTTATCACAATAAATACGAAATACTCGAATATCTAAAATATGCATCGTTGGTTCAGGTTCAGTATCCACTACACCATGCGGTCAACCACAATCCAGGCCGCCGTTAGTAGGCTCGAATCCAGCCTGCGTCGAAGCTGACAAACCAACAAATCCACTTTATCTTCAAAGGTCGTCCTATAAATCGTTTATTCTTGGCAAGGAAGCCTTGAAAGTCTCCTATCATGGCATACACGCGGGTTTGGATGGTCATTCGAAACAGCATGGACTTTCAGGCGTCCATCAAATCGATATGTCCGCCACGTCCTGCAAGTTCATGCGACTGCGGAGTTAGGTTGCGCGCCAAGTGCCGACCATACTGGTCGCCTACATCCCCCTCGACGATGCGGTACGGTTCTAGAGGGTGATTAGCCCGCTCCTTTGCAAGCCTATAGTTAAAATATATGGCACCGATTCTGCATCTGTCGTAGTAAAAGATCGTCCAAGACAATAAGGCCCGAGCACCTGGTAGCGAATCAAGAGTTTTTGTTCTTGAAAGGCACAAATGTTAAACCTAATATCAAATTGATAAATACTTTCGGGTGTGGGCTGGCCACGTCTCTTTCACACCCACACAAACACTTTCCGCCAAACCAAAAATCTTTCCAATGGCATCCGCCATCCCAACCGCCACGGTTACTACCGCGGCCAACATTGCCGGCAGCAACATTTTGGAGACGTGTATGGCAATTGTTCCGCAATACCACGAATGAGTACAATCAAGCACAACTGTGTGTTGAACAATTTCTTTCAATTTTCAATAATGGCCACCAAGGTAATATCCTTATTTCTGATCCATCACCGGTGTCAATTGCTACTTCAAAATTTCTTAACACCACGGCAGATATGCTACTCTTCCATGAGCATGTCAATCCACAACAGCTTCTGACTGATTTAGACATATTGTGTTTACACCCATTGGTGAGGAGATCTTTTGATTGCAATGTAGTCGACACTTGTCCTATCTGACAGTAATTGATCATTATTATGCTTTACTTGACAATGAATTGCGAGTAGGATATGCACTTAGTAAGTGTGCGAAGTCGAATTTTAATGCATTACACTGACTGAGCAACAACACACACTATGCTCGTCGATTGCTGGACCTTCAAGAAGAATGAAACATGTCATCAGTCTACTTACACGTAACGCGCGGTCTTCAGCTGCATGACATAAAGACACCAACGAAACGACCTCGTCCATTTTTACTTCCTATGTTCCAGCTGTCATCCTCATGAACATGGAAAAGCGCTTATATCAATTGAAACATGAATGGAAACTCACCCATGCAGGCGGCTTTACTTGCATTTTGGGTGATACCCTAGGTCCAGGTTTCTCCAAGTATTCAACTAAAATCATGGCCATAATGGTTCCCACAACGATAACGACCAGTCTACCGTTCCAAAAATTTCCCAGTTGTCGCGTTTAGGATTTAGGGAATGAGAAAGAGATGTGGGCCCACACACCACATTGGCAAGATTTACTTATGTGAAAGTTGATACGGGGAAATGATGCGCTAGCGATACTAAATAAAGTGCACTGGACTCTGGTGAAAATATGTAACGCCAATAACAATGGCAAAACCGTTTTTATACTCATTATGCTGTCGAACAACCATAAACAACACTTCAGATGCCATAAGATAGGCAACCACGGCGTACTGTGACCAATAACAACGATGACCACAGTGATAATAGCTAGAACGACAATGGAAACAGCTAGCGCGTCTATTCGAATGCGTTCAAATCGAGTTCGAACTGAGGTGGATTCGATTCGATTCGAATAGATAATATTGAATTCGATTCGAATGATTCCAATGGTACCCTTATTCGAATCGAATTCGAATTTACTTTATTCAAATCGAATAGATGCGCTAGTTACTGTAGCTGTTTGAAACAGCTACAGTATAATCACAATGCTTAAGAAACAACTTCAATCTCTGCAACAACCTCAACACCAGCACCCAAAACCAGAGCCAAATTACTGGTAAACGTTACTCTTCAATCAGCGCCGGCAATACAACAACGATGCAGGTGTGTGTAATCTGTCTGGCAATAAATTTTATCTATTCCAGACAGCAAGGCCTAGTAAATCATACACTAATGCTACAAAAAAAAAAAAAAAAAAAAAAAGGGTCAAAAAATAAATTGCTTGCGCTTAAAGAGCTTAAACCGCTTAACCTTTCGACTGTTCCACGACACAAATACATAAGCACAGCATGCTATGCTTCTACAAAAGCAATCTAATTTCACGGATTACTCGGATGTGCACTGATGCAGATACATTAGCTCAGCATACAATTCTTTCTGGACAATCAATATTCTAATGCAATGCCACCTCATCAATTGACCAATACTTGTATTAATGGCTATGTTGAACTATTCATTAATTTCAAAAGCATGTGCAACGAACGATGCTGAAATCAGACACAATTCAACTATTAAAAAACCAAATCCGTATTTCATCTCTGCGAACTCTTGATGGATATGTTATTGATATTGCTAAATTGCATACCAGTAAAGACACGTTTTAGCGCGTCTGTTTGGATCCACGATCCCTTACCACTAGTCTCTGAAATCATAACACATCTTGCTGGTAATATCAGTTTTTGCACTATAACTGAATGGCTGATATGAACCTAGCATATCGTCGGTTGCCATTTCATGAAGATACTAAACTGCATTCATGCACAATATTTTCAAGATTTCCTCTCGGTTTAATACCTTTGTCAAGTCTATTCAGCTTCACTAGTAACACTATAACCTGCGTCAAACTAGACAGTGATGGGAGTAATGGCGTCAGATAGAGCTTGGTCATGGCTTTCCTGCTGTAGGATCGGATGGCGCTAGGTTAGACGTTGGCTGCCCAGTAGTAAGGAATAAAGAACGAAATCACGGCATGGTCATGAATCCTCTGTAAACTTGGTCATCTTTTTCTTCCCCTTCATCATCGGCCTTGACATTCATGTCGAAAATTTCAGAACGCCAGAAAGCTCTCAAGGAAGCGGAGGAGATGTTTATGCTTGCCGTTATTGATTCCGACTCGGAACTGGAGGAGGATACTCTCATCTGTTACACCTTGATCGCCGAATCCCGCTATTTCAACAAATCAGAGCATCACCGAAAAAAACACGACGACTATTTCTTCACAACCAAGTTTTACGCTCTCACCGATGATGAATTCCGCCAACATTTCCGTACAACCAGATACGGCTTTTCAGTTATTGCGAAGCTGATTGAACAGCATCCAGTCTTTCACAACAACTCGAACTGCAGCCAAATGCGTTCTGCCTGGCAACTGGCCGTCGCTCTCCAACGACTCGGACACTATGGGAGCAGAGCGGCTGTAAAGATCGTTGCAACTGATTTCGGCATAAGCGCCGGGCCTGCTATCGAATATACCAACAGGGTGATGACGGCGTTAGCGTCCCTTGCACCCAAATGGATGAATTGGCCTGACGAATACGAAAGGGAGGAACATGGCCTGCTTATGCGCCAGGAGGGATTTCCTGGCTGTGTGGGATTCATTGGCGGAACCACTTTGCCCCTTCACCAAAAGCCAGCTCAAGAAGGAGCCGCGTACTTTGATCGTAACAAAAGGTAACCCATCAATGCTGCACACTGAGATTCCACGCGGTGAAAAGGGTATTGTTCATTAATGAATTGAGATGACATAGGTACTCGGTCAATACCCAGATCCTTTGCGATATGCATGGCAGAATTATCGCGGTGCATACCGGATGCCCAGGTTCAACCGCGGACTCAATTGTTTTCAAGCGGATAGAACAGTTCCAAAGCCTAAAGGACTTTTTCTCTGCAGGCGAGTATCTCCTTGCGGATTCGGCTTATGCGGTCTCCAAGCATTGCATCCCTCCCTACAAGTCCTCTGCAGCGGATCTACCTGACAACACAGCATTCAACTTTTATTTGGCCCGCTCTCGCGCACGAAACGAGCACTGCATTGGAGTGCTGAAAGGTCGATGGCAATCTTTGAAAGAATTGAGACATCAGCTTCAGGACGACAGTAGCATGGAAAACCTTTGCTACTGGGTCATTTCTTGCTGTGTGCTTCATAATTTAATGGCTCATATAAACGATACGTGGACGGAGGAGCCTGAGGAAGAGTCGCGCGCCGCGTCTTGCGTCGGGTCCCAAGCTACACTTACAGGAACCACATTCCGCGAAGCTTTGAAGAAGACGACACTCGAAACGAACAGGGCAAAGAAAAGCGGCCCTTGATGCACTTTTTTTTATGCGTGCCTTAAGTAAACGTCGCTTATAATAACAGCGCCATTGAAACTATTGTTGAGCAAAGACCGCAAGAAAAAGAGAGATTGCGGAGGAAAATCAAGAACAAGAAGAAAGTATAATGAAAATGGCAAAAAAAGCCTTGGCAAAGGAAGCTGGGCTACTTGGTGGGAATGACGATGGCATCGTCAATGGAGCCGTTGGTGGGTTCGGTAGTGGGGTGGCTTACTGTCGCCAAGCTGCTGATCAACCCAGAGACAACTGCGGCATTACTTGAGGTGCTGTTTTGAAGAAGTGCAAATGCAAGTTGTTCTTTGAGCATCACCAACTCACGCTCTCTCTTATTTTGCTCCTTCCTCAACCTCTCATTTTCCTCTCTATCTTCGCGCTCCTGCATCCCCTTTCCCTTCCTGTCTTTGCGCTCCTGCCTCGCCTTTTCCTTCTTCTCCTCGCGCTGCCACCTCTTCTCCTCCAACTCGTGCAATCCTAGTCACAAACAAAGTCCAAGGTTAAAAAGAGAGCGTATGTAATGAAAGAGCTGATTGAAGTAGGCTTACTTTCGTATTTCCTTCTCATAATGTTAGCCATGTTCAGACTGCCAGATGTGCTATTCGCTGTCTCCAGTGGTTGATGACCATGCAATGACACTGGAGGATTCTTCCGCACATCGAAGCTTTTAGAAGATCCCTTGTCCTTGCCTGGCGAAGCCTTGGTTGTGAAGCGTATTTTTTTCGATAATACTCTAGTCTATCGAAATAGTGGGATTCGGCGATCAAGGTGTAACAGATGAGATTATCCTCCTCCAGTTCCGAGTCGGAATCAATAACGGCAAGCATAAACATCTCCTCCGCTTCCTTGAGAGCTTTCTGGCGTTCTGAAATTTTCGACATGAATGTCAAGGCCGATGATGAAGGGGAAGAAAAAGATGGCCAAGTTTACAGAGGATTCATGACCATGCCGTGATTTCGTTCTTTATTTCTTACTACTGGGCAGCCAACGTCTAACCTAGCGCCATCCGATCCTACAGCAGGAAAGCCATGACCAAGCTCTATCTGACGCCATTACTCCCATCACTGTCGGTTATTGTAGCCTTTACAGGAGCTCCACCTGGAACATCGACCCTCGCGACCTTTGTCTCTACCACCGCCTACATTTTAATAGAAAATGAGCTTTACTAACGATTCGATAAAAAAAAAAGCTCTTTTAGCACTTACATGCCCAGATGCTTATTGCCAACGCACATCACCATCCTATTGGTGTATGCCATCAACTTCTGGCATTACTGGAGCGCAATGGCCACCAGCAGCTCGAACAAGTCAACCGGGACACAGAGGACGGTTTCTCGTGATCTGAACGGTGCATCAGCACGGAGAAGCCTGTACAGCCGTGGGAGGACCCATGCATATCGTCAACTACGACATCTCCAGGGCATGATTATCCAGGAGGAGGACACACATACAAACGGGCTGCCTCTTTCGACAATACGACAACAAATCCCTAAGGCCCCATGAGTTCCGCGTATTTGTGCTGCTACTCTGGACCCTGAATAGCCAGCTTGAGATAACGAGCAGGTATGGGACTAGGCAACGCGTTCGACCGGAGGATCTGGGTGAGTGCGGCCCGAAAGTGTTGAAGGAGGTCGTTTATGCTCCTTGATGAAGTGGAGAAGCGTAGCTAAGAAGGATTGGGTGGAAGACATCTTATTCCTTTCATAGATACCATGAACGAACATTTCTGCGCAATCGTCCCCGCCAGCGATGTGTCACGCAGACATTTTGCCCACTTATCACCACACTCAACAACAACACACCTGCTAAGCACACCAATACCGACAACGTGGTAAATATTGGCAGTACTATCCTTTTCAAATAATTTATTTCTATGTACAGCGCCCCCCAGAATTATCACTCTATCATATTCTGGTTTCTGCCGAGACCGCGAGTATAATATATCAATTCATAGTATTGCCTGCGTGATGGTTGAAAATGATTTGGAGCCTCCTATGATCATTGATCCCGCCATGGCATTCCTTTATTTTTTTTTATTTTTTTGGATGACAGCCTGGTGGCAGTTGGCGGCTGTCGGAAGGTCTGCGGAGGCGTTCGAGACGGATCGACCTTCTCGATCAGAATCGATCACCCCTCTGGAGGTCTAAGATCAGCGACATTCTCTTTCGGACGCGTAAAGAAGAAGACCTTTGCTATTGCCACAAGCCAATGCTCCATGTTCCCCAATGCCACTGGAAGAAGCGTCGGGATCTCTCGTTGGGACCTAAAGAACAGTCTCCGACCTAATCCAATGAGAGTACCTGCATCTGACACCCCTGCATATTCTAGTAGCTTGTCCTCCACTACAATTCCGGTTCGCAAAGTCCTTAAAGGCATCTCTTGGGTCCTAATGACAGTGTGGTGTTCCAGTTCTGTATCGCACAAAAGCACTGTTTGTGAATATGTTGCTCAATAAAGTTCAGCAAAACTAATCAAATAAGCTTACGGTAAAATACGACGCGTGCTGATTGCAGCGAAGTAAAAAGCAGGGGTGACTCGGACCTAGAGCCAGAGTCTGTGAACACTAGCTATATAAGAATATTGAATAGACGTTGAAGAACCACTGACAGGAACGATAAGAGCTCCAGACTCGAAGTACACTTACAAGGATATCTCTTGGATTGAGGTCTCAAGGGCCTTGTTCCTTCACGAAGCAGAAAGAAAGGGAGCAAATGCTATTTACAAGAATAGGGATGCGACGACACACTTAGGTTAGGGTTCAACTAGGTCAAAAGGGACCCTGCCTTGACTCATGTGCATAGTCCAACGGCCATCGAGGGGTACTGCTCTTGATCCTCCTCACTCGACCATTATGGGATCATGATCGTTACCTTGTTGACGCTTACTGGATTCGCAAGGCGGACAGGACCACCAGAGGAACGCTGGTGAAACAGTATGGCTCTTGGGGAGGGTGAAGGTAATCGAAGTGGTCTAGCAAGGACGCTTGGACGAGCTTGGGGTGCAGAAGTTCGAACGCAAATGTTCCATCTCTAATCTTATTGGCGATACTGGTGATGGCTAGCTGTGGCAGAGTATACAAAAACGGATGTGGTACAGGGTATGGGACTAGGATAAGAGAGCGGCATTTCGGATCTGGCTCCGTCTTCTGTTATTTATTTACATTCCCTATTGACATATTCTTAAGCTGACTTCCTGTTGCTACACTCTCCTTAGTTGCACGCGCAATATACGCCCGACATGCCCGTATGAAGGCCCTGTGCCTATTTCGCTCGTCGTACCATTTCAAATGATATGATTGGGCCCTCCACATGGATACCCTATTTGGGCCCCATCTGGGTCCACCACACCATACTGCCCATTCATGACTTGGCAAAAGTATGTGGGTGGAGCTGAAGAAACACATCATACCAATAGGTGCGTCGCAAAAATAAACGTCCGTGCACAGCACGACATGGTGTTTCCGCTGCTGAAAAAAAAAAATGTCTACACTTTTCTCCCAAACTTGCACCCGACATCTATATATCGAAATTGAAGGTGATTCTAGAAATAGCGGAATGACGAGGCTCCCACCGCTATTGGTCATAGTACCGGAATAGCTTTGTGAAAGGAAGATCGCATTGTCTGTATAAGGTCAATATTGGTGTGGAGGGCTACCTCCTTGGAGGAACATGGGGGAGTACCGCCTCAATGGTTGCCGCGGGGCATTGTTCTGTCCTTTTCATAGCCTGGAATCTCTCATTAATGACAGAAGAAATCCTTGGTGATAGACGTGGTGCCGCTAGAGTTAGTTGCGGCTTAAATCAGATGTCCTTTCTCTTGGTCCTCAATGGCAACTCTCCTGTTTATTTCTTTCAATTAGCACGGTGCCTTGTAATAGGTGTGCATCAATGGTATGCAACCTCTACCATAACTCTCCTTATTTTACTTACATAGAAACGAGACTGATAGTGCTATCTCGTGGGAAGGAAGCCATGGACTTGGGACTACAGGAGAACGATCACTGTATCCTATTCAACTCCTCTTGACGCGTGTCTCAACAATAAGAACAGCAGATTCCGCATTTTATCGATCGGATGATTCTGTGTCGCTTGTGTTAATGGTGCTGATGTTGGGGTTGCTTGGAGAGTTATCAAATGAGAATATCAATGTCTGGAGAAAAGACTACTGATGTTCCCCTTTCATTGCCCGTCGCTACGTTCCTCCTAAAACAAAACAAAAAAAGTGATACAATGCAAGTGAGATCTAAGGGCATAGACTACCAATAGGGTGCAGATCTGAAGATGAGATATAAAGCAGCCTGCAGGGACAATGGCTGTGTTATGTGTACAGTTGCACGAGAGATTAAGGAGAAGAGATGAGACAGCGGTCGAAGAAGGACAAGGAAGGAAAGGGATTGCTGCGAAGAAAGTGCCCTTTTTTTTTGGACTCCCAGGAGACTTTCCGTGCCCTGGTCTTATGTTGAAGGAGGACGAAGGAATGGAGTCGAAAGGTAGGGGCGAATGGTAGATGGCGGGTTCAAAGGCAGGAAAGGAGAGAAGGAGAGAAAAGAGGCCCGTGGGTTGCAATTTAGAGTTGTTTGTTTGAACATGAGAGAAGCACAGCGCGTTTTGGGGGAGCCAAACAAAAGGGGGGGAGGGGAAGGGGGGGGGAGAGGGGATCAAGGTTATTGGCCTGTCTCGGCTATCTAGGGGAAGGGGAAGGAGTCAGAAGAATAAGCGGAGCGGGGAGGGGCGGGGAACCGTACGCAGGATGCTATGTACACCATTGGAACCATTGAGCGTGTACGTTTGGCGTACCACATCTTGCTATTGGATGCGGGGCGTGGCTTTTCATTTTTCATTTGGACCCTGCTGCAAGGAAAGCATGGTGCGGTTCTTTGCCCCATCCCATCCTCCATTTCCAATTTTTTTTCCGCCTCCGCCTCTTTCTCCATCTCTCCTCCCCCCCCCATACATTCCTTGCTCATTCCTCGCTTTCATACCCACTCAATCGCAAGGGATCTCGTCCTTTCATAAACACCAGTAGCGGAAATAAACAAGTACACCGTATTGTACCATTGTAACACGTTGCCACCAAATCCGTAATTAAAAAAAAATGCACTCTGATCGACAACATCAACAGCGGCTTGGGGAGTCCTCAGCGCCTTCTGAAGGTAACAAGTACCACTCCCTATTTCCCTTCAATCCACCTTTCTTTTTTGCAACGATCATCAATTGCCCCTCCTTCTCTTTACATGTACGTATGCTTTCATGTTCAAGAGAACGGAGTCAAAAAAAAGTTAAAAAATAAGCAATAAGAATAAGAGGGAGGCAATGAATTGGATTGCCGTGTAGTATATGAGAGCATTCTTATTTCGATCTCGTATGATTTTTTTTATAAAGCAAAGCAATGAGATATACTCTTTGCACCGGTGCGGAATGTCTTGTTTTCTTTTTTTTTTTTTTTGCTTTTTTATCGTTGGGACCGATGGCACATGGGATAAGTCTCTGATCCGATTGAGAGCGGGAACAAAAGACTTTTGACTGAGTGCCTGAGCGGGTGAGTCTGGAAGGAATGAAAGGAAGGGGAGGGGAAACGTAAGGAAGCAAAAAGGACCAGCGGCTGAGCCTAAGGAATTCTTGTTTTGTACCTGGAAATCCTCACTTCAAATTGATCCGACACACCAGGCCGAGCAATTGCCGAAGACGGTTGATATTGCTTTCGTGCCGTATTGCCATGTAACGAACTTCCATGTGGAACCCTAATCAAGTCTTTTGAAAGAATGGATTGACCGATCGATGTCTATTCTCATTTCATTTCCATACAGCGATGGAGGTACCTGAACCTATTTGCTCTTTACACGTCGCTATGAAATAGCCCAACTAGAAAGAAACAAACCATTGTATGCACGCACTTTTGCACACAACACACACATGGCACCCGAACAAAAACAGAATCCCGGGTTTGGGGTATCTCTTCTGCTCCTTCACCATATTTTCTTGTGCTTCCTCATGCTTCGCCGTCGTTTTAATTGAAAGTCGGTCTTGTCTTCTTGTTCTCCCCTCCTCCCCTCCTCCCCCCATCGCGCTGCTTGCTTGTTTGTTTGTTTGCTTGTTTGTTTGTTGGGGGGTGAACTGGATGAAGGGTGACACGCCTTAAAATCCAATTGCTTCGCGTACTTCTTATTCTTCTTGTTCCTCTCTTGCAACCTCTCTTTTCTTGCTCACTCATTCCTCACTTCTTTCTTCCCTTCCTTCCATTTCATCTGTGTCCAGACAAGAAGCAGACATCGATTCAGCGCAGCTTCTCCTTGCTCAAGTCAAAGGCAAAGTCGTCGTTAGGAAACCATCCCTCAACCCCGACTGTAACCTCAACCTCGATCTCGACTTCTGTCGTGCCATCGCAACGGGCGCCTCATCGCACCGCTATGCCAACACAGACACCACCACTCTCCTCGCCCTCGCCCTCGCCCACACCTTCGCCCTCCCCCTCAACTCCGTCATCTTCCTCGGCCTCTCATGTCACTCAGTCAGCAATAACATCTCCTGAAGCTGCTTTCTCATCCCCTTTGACTCTGCTTCCTCACACGCGCGTTGCACCCATGACGACATCCTTGACATCAGCAGCTCAGCACACCCCATCTGCTGCTTTCTTAAACAGCGACAAACATCAACAGGATCGCCAGCCGTATGAATGTGACCCGTCTATGCAGGACGACAATGGCAAGCATCTGAACACGTCTACTAGTCTATCTCAAACGACTACACCAGTTATTCAACCGCCCGAGGCTAATCCAAAGAACGACGGTCATACGCCGCAGCAGGACCAGGCACAGTCATTATCTACCTCCAGGACCATCCCATCGACCTTTATCACACTTGCAGATGGCCAGGATATTGGTTCGGACGATGACGAACTTGAAGGTGTATCAGCAGCAGCAACCGGATCTACTCGTAGGCGTAATGTCACTACAGAAGCGGCGCCTTCGACTGGACCGTACCTGTCCACAGGCACCGTTGGCCAAAGATCACTTTCGACACCAAACCTCCACGCCGACAACAGCCTGATCATCTCGCCCGCTAACAGCCCGCCCGGCTCTCCCGGACTGCCAGCCATTGCCTCTGTCACGGACTCTAGCCTCCCTTTGGCCATGTCCTTGGACAGTGAATCAACTAGTTCTCCTGGGAGTCCCAGCATCATGCTCTCGCCAGCGGCTTCTCCAAACTCATCACCACGCCTCACTCCTCGAGCGTCAACGACATCTGTATCAGGAATAGCACTCTCGAGCTCTCGAACGATGAACACAGACCGCCAGGGTAGTAGACCGTCTTCCTCCAAAACAGCAAAGACGTCGACTGCTGTTCCGGATAGCGTAAAAACATTGAAGTCCTCCAAAAACAAGACCATCAATAGACACTCAGTCACATCACTATTCGACACCGGTGCATCGTCCATGACACTACCGACCAACTTTGCCAGGAAAGGATCGCTCACTCAGGACGCTGCAAACGCAGGCAACAATGCTGGACTCGCAGGACTGTTTGTCGCCCAATCGCAGGATCTGACCAGCACGCCTTTCAGTCTCACTTTGGCAGAATTCAGGCTGAATGATATCTATCCAAAGAGACAACGTCGACTCTTGACAGTACTGCACCGTATGGACAGCCGTCTACGAAAGGAGGGTGTCATCAAGAAGCTTACAAAGGAGCAGCTGAAAGGAAAGCCAGGTATGTTTTGCTTCGCCCATCGGACGAAATTTTGACAGTCAGAAAGAGGTATACCGACTTACACAACGTTTTTATTACATATAGATAAGGAGATTATGAAGCCAAACCGCAAGTCATTGAACAAGGAATATGCTAAGAAGGGAAGCCAAGGGGGATTCATGGCGCAGAGGGTACCCGCATTTCTCAGATCCAAGAAGCTGAAGAAGAGGACACGCCCAGGTACTGAAGCGTGTGCTAATCTGGAACTTATTTTGTTGCTCATTGTCAAATGTAACAGAAATCTAACCTACAAATGTAATGGTCTCTAGTCATTCTTCACAATATCGAAATGGCAATCCGCGATAAAAAGCCGGAGCTGGCACTCCAGTACATCAGCTTGCTTCCGTCCAACGCTCTCAAGAAGAAAAAGAAGAAATCTTACTCGGATCTGAACCACTGCATGCTTCTTGCTATGATCTACAGGATGGAGCAAGTGGCCATTGAACTCGTGGAGCGGGGATTCCCTATCGACGTCAACTACCCGATCATTGGAAAGGCGCGGGATGAATATCGCACCAAGCCAGGAAGAACCGGCCCTTTTGAATACCCAAGCTACTTTATTGTCGCCGTTGGTCTCGGCATGGCCGACCTCGTCCATGCCATGATCAAGGTATATTCTTGAACTCGACAATTTGGTGATCTTCATGGATACTATTATGGTCGCATGCTGACCAGTCTACTCCCTTCCTGTTTCGCTTTTTGGATGTCATCATAGAATGCGAATCTCAATCAATCGTGGTGCGGCCTCACGCCACTGCTGCTGGCAACGACGCTGAACGAGTGCACGAACGCGACATGCCCGCCGCCAACATTACCCCCTGCAAAGCTGGCCAGCATGCTATCTAGAGGCGAGAAGTTTCACTTGGATATGGCGTCCCAGACCCTCATCAACCAGCTCCCTTCGTCTTTCAACAAATCAACCAACACTCAGTTCCGCATCCCAGGATACACGCCTACGAGTCCCAACAGTATTGTCACCACATTGCTTGAATACGGTGCGGATCCCAACCAAGGTATCACGCTGCAGCAGTATCTCTGGGCCAACAAGTTAAAGGGTATGGGTGTTCTCTCTCGTCGGCGCAAGACTGTTGATTCCCAGAATGCTACCATCGACAACCCGATCGAATTTTACATTGCCGCTAGGAGACATGAGAGTGGGCGTCAATGGCTGAGTCACGAGGAGATTAAGGCCCGCAAGGCAGCCAAGACGCAGGCTGCTCAGCCTGGGGATGGCAAGAAGCGATTCTCGCCAGAGATGCAGGAATTTTGGAAGGGCAAATCGATTCTACCTGTGGAGCTGGCGATTGCCTCAGGAAATTTTGACTGTGCCAGGTCTATTCTTCAACGGTTGAATCAAAACTCTTTGACGACGTCTTCGTTCGGTCTGCTGCTCCAGAATGATGTCATGCTAACCTTGTCGCTGATCAAGTCTGGAAGCCCAGTGTCGCAACATGACTTGCATGGGTGCACACCCTTGCATTTGGCGGCCCGAAGAGGCCACCTGGAGATGGTAATGGTTCTGGTCCAGCTCGGCGGCGACGTCAACAGTCGGGGAGAGCGACAGTGGACACCTCTGCACGAGTCGATCAGTCAGAATCACAGCAGCATTTCATCTCTCCTTATTGCATGCGGAGCGGATCTGCAGGCCAAAAACGATGCTGGCGAGACGCCAGAAGATGTTGGCCGGAGACGTGGATTGGCTCCAGAGATCCTCTCTGAACATTTAGGTAAAAGCTGCACCACTGTCCTATTTGAAAATATCTATTTTGGTATAACTTTGAGCTGTTTACCAATATGTTCTTATGTTACATTGCGTCTTAGATGTGGCAAAAGCAAAGAACCGTAGCGCAGGTATTGTCAACTCGTTTGCGAGTCATCTTTCCAGCCATGTATCGGCAGCGGTAGAGACCCGGTCAGGAGCATCTTCTCGCAGAGGAAGCTTTGAGCAACTGACGTCGAACACATTACAGTCGATGATCATGGGGAGCTCAGAGAGGAACGCTAGTCTGGACCAGTCCCGTCTTTCTCAGCACTATACTTCGCCTCTTGCGGATATCAGTAATGGTGTCAGCAACAACAACAACAACAGCAACAACAACAACAGCAGCAGCAGCAGCAGTGGGTTTAAGTCACCGCTGTCAAGGTCTGAGGACTCTTTGCACCAGACGAACGGCAGTGGCAGCGGACCAAATACGCCGCTGACGCCAACCTCGAGCACGTCGAGTCTGAACGGCAGTCGAGGCAGCCATAGCGAGAAGAAGAAGAAAGTGCGGGGGTTTCTTAAGAAGATCTTTAACTAGACAAAACAGATTATTACCTATAGAATCAAATCGTATGAACTACAGGTCCTTTGGCCCTTTTTTTTTTTTTTCAAGACTAATATAGAGATTGCTGGCATGTCGCACGTGATATTCTGGGAGGAGGTGTAAACAGATCTTTTGTTCCTGGCTCCTCCTTCCTGGTGAGATTTGATTCCCTTCCGCTCCTCTTCACATCACATCACTGCACATCATTTCATAACGCACAACGATGTCGCTGTTTGTCTCTTTGACCCGGTCCGTGGCCCCTCGCTTGAGCGCGACGCCTTTGATGTCCCGTCCAGCAGCGATGACCGTCTTGGCTCGTTACCAGAACCAGATCCAGGTGCAGTCGAATGCGGCTTCAGCTTCGGCTTCGGCTTTGCCCTCGTCGGGGTTCGGTGCGACCCGTGGGATGAAGGTCAGGGCTTCGGTCAAGAAGATCTGTGAGGGCTGCTCCTCGGTCAAGCGCCGAGGCCGTGTGTTTATTATCTGCAGCAAGAACCAGAAGCACAAGCAGAGACAGGGTTAAATACTGGAGCTCAATGAATGGTAGCGGAACGGGGTGGTGAGAAAATGGGAATGATGTCCCTCCCTCTTCCTCCAGAGTCGAGTTCTAATGAGTTCCCATCCGTTTTATATATATATATATATATGACAATAGATATTTCAGTCCAACAGCGATTTTTTCCGAGCAGAGACAGGAGTTACAGGAACGATGTGGGATAAAACACTGTACCAAATGGATTCGCTTAAGGACACAACCATGCGCCTGGGCAACCTTACCTGGGGCTTTAGTTCCACAATGTTCGCCCAAACAACCTCATGTACTTTTAATTATATTGCGCTCGTCATTTTTTTTTATTTTTTTATTCAACATCGCCAGACGTCAATAAAGACACAGCTTGGACCAGATCTCAGTTTGGCGGCTTATGGAACATATTGGAGTGCCCTTTAACTGGATAGCATATGGCGAGGAGATATATGGACTGCACGGAGGAGACATTCAATACGGTACATGAGGATCGATATATGACAGGCAGTAACATGTCCTCTGTCTAAGGGGCGTCCACCGTTCTGGATACGACGTCGATACGGCCAAGGAATGACGGGATGCGTGTGATGACTATGTATTATGATGATGATGAGGGCTGAGGCAAAGCATAGGAGCGCAGAGGAGTCACCGTGGCATTGTGGCACTGCGGATGCAAAAAGATATATGTTATGGATCAGCAAAGAACGCTACAGGAGGAGAAGGGACCATCAGTGCGCTGATTAATGGATGATGAGAAGTCTGCCCTTCATGACGGGCACCTGGCTGTCCCCGCGTTTGCCGGCCCGCTTTCTTTTTCTTCTCTCTCTCTCTCTCTCTCTTTTTTTTCTTTTTTTTGTTATTTCTCTCCCTTTTTCTTCTTCTTCCATACCTTTGCCCCATCCGTCAAAGTGGCTCTTTTGGTTCCCACTCTTTTCTACGACTACCGCATTTTCCCTGTACGTTTTTCCGTGCTGCCTTTCTTTCATCACACGAACAAGAAAGCGCGCATTCCATCAATAAACCCAAACCAAATAAATAAATAAAAAATACCGATGTCTTCTTCAACCGCGCACGATATTCGAGAGATGACCGGAGAGGCCTCGCATCGGGTGACGGAGACGACAAAGGCGGCGCTGACGACGGTCCAGAGTTCGGGCTTTGTGCAGCGGTACATCATGCCAAGCTACCAGTGGTCGAGACAGAAGTATGAGCAGTCGCCGATGCTGGTCCGACTCATGATCTTGGGCTTCATAGCGATGAGCGCTATCCCGATCGGGTGCTTCATGGGCTTCATGGCCCTGGTTACTCTGGGCTGTTTGATCGTCGGAGGGATCGCGTTTTTGATCGTGGAGGTAAGAAGAAAAAAAATGGTGATGAGATATATATAGTGTGCATATCTTAATGTAATATATGGTTTTTTATATGTATATTTTCTTTCGTTCTTTCCACGGCGATATTGATCTATCCTCATCTCGCGTTTTGAATAGCACGGACTCAAAATACTAATCATGAATCCCTTTTCTTTTTTTTTTTTTTTTTTTTGGGTAGGGTGGATTCACGATGTTCGCATCCGCTTTCCTAATGCCAGCCCTGGGTGTCTCCTTCTTGGTCGCGGGCGGAATCGGTCTGGTGGCCATGGCGGCCTATACCGGCTACTTGGTGGTCTGCTTCGTCGTCGGAGTCTTCCGTGGCCCAGTTCAGAGAGGACAGCTCGAGCGTGGGACCGAACACTTGACGGATCGCGCCCGAGAAAAGGCCTCGGAATTGGCGCATGGGAAGTAAGAAGGGTGCAATTTTTTTTTTTTTTTTGCTTTTTTGCTTTTGGTCTTGGGAAAGCTTTTTGCTTTTATCAAAAAGTCGTTACACTTTTTTTTCTATACTTGATTTGGATGGGACGGTCCTGGCATTCATTGCCAATGGATAGCTTTTTCTCACCTCGTTCATAACTTTGCTGCCTGTAAAATGGCTTTTTTTCAATAAATCATTTGCGGTATCAATAAATCTGGGTGCCTTGGCAATATATGCAACGTACCATTGAGGCCCGATCGCTACCGGATGATAATGGATAGGATCCAAACCAGCTAGACTATCTGTCATTATTTGTATATATGGATATGTTTGTATAGAACTGTGTATGGATGGAGGGGTATTCTACAAAAAGGAAGGGCGGAGGGGGGAATCAATCCTTGGACTCGGCATGCTTGAGCAGATCTGGCGAGCTTCCGCCTGCCTTCCAAAAGTGCAACAACTCCTTGTACGAGGATGGTCGTCGAATGCCCTTGGTGGGTGATGTTCTTGTGCTAGTCGAGACATGTCCTGCAGATCTGGGTCCGATCAAACCGACGGATGTCGGGAATGAGCTATGGGAGGTTAGTGTGCGATCACCGGTTCCGGTTCCGGGAACAGATGATGTTCTCAAGGAATCTTGCGAGGCTAGCTGTTCTGTCCTTGAGGCTGTAGGCATAGGGCCTGCAGAGTGGGGGCCAGGCCGTGGTGGAGGTGTGCCGTAAAAGTTCATGGAAGCAGAGGTCTGGATCCTTGCTGGACGTACCGTATTGTTGCGATAGGTTGAGGAAACAGAGCTGTCGGACGCGGCAGGTAAGGATGAGGTACTGCGGTTGCTCCTAAAGATGGCTTTGGTGGCTGTGAGTGGCGGTGTCGCTTTCTCTACCCTGTCCGGCACCGGACTCTCTGGGGACTCATTACGATCTATAGAGATATTAGAGATATTATAAAACGCGAGACGCGTTGTAGACAGAAATGGTTAGTTATTGCACCAATCCATGGGACCAATATGCGATCTCGATCAAACACATACTCGATAAAGCCGGCTGCTGCAGCTGCTGCAGTTGCGGTTCTGATGCAGCCTTTTGCTCCAGCATTCGATGCGTGTTTTCCGGATGTGAGCGCTTCGAGGCAAGGACGGTCTCCAAGGCTCCGAGACGACCTTCCATCTTATCGAAGCACCGCTCAAGACGAACAGAAGTCTGTTCCATGGCACGGACACGCTCCTGGATCCTGTTCTCGATATCGCTCAACAGTTTCGCGTGCATCTCAGCCTCGATCCGGTCGACTCTTCTTCCGAGACGCTGGTCAACCTCGTCCACGGTCTCGAACAGCATCAGCTTTGCTTCCTTCATTTGGGTCATCAAATCCGTGAGAAGCCCATCGTTGAGTTCGTGGTAACGCATACCGAAGGCCTGAAGTTCCTGACGCAATTCCATGACAGTTGCCTTGTCCACAAGTGCGGTCGCGTTTCTGCGGTCATCCATATCCTCAAGATCGCTGTCGTCGTTGCCCATAGGGGGTCGATACCGCTGAAGTTCGTTCATCGTGTCTCCTGACAATTGTTGCTCACTGCCCTGCTGGATTTCAACCTCGCTTATTGTCTGGGCCATGTTGTTCTGTCCTTCGTGCAGTTCTTGAACCTATATCAATGCATCACCGAACGATGGCGAAGTTTAAGTTTCCAGGCACCGTCGCTTAAAAAAAAAAAACCAACCACATAACCATAATGCAGATTAGCTAGTTTGACCGTACCTTGGATTCGATATCATCCAGCTTGTAGGAGACCATGTACTCCATCTGGTTGACACGGTCGTCCAGTTCCTCGACGATCTGTGAGGCATTGGAGAGCATATCCTTCCTTAGGGCTGCAGAGCCGCGTGAATGGTATGACAAAGTCTCCAGCGAGTCCAGATCCTGTTCCGGGTCCGGATGCATCATTGAGAGGGATCCCGTTTGCTCCTCCAATCGCTGTACACGGTCAGAAAGTTGCAGCTCCACCTGCTGCACTGCTTCTTGGATGCGCCGGTCGAGAACTGTCTTCACCTCACCGTAGAGGTCTTCGACCGAGGGCTGGGTATCATTATCTGCATTGTTCCTTTGACCTGCAGAGCTCGCGTTACGTTCCTGAACTGGTTGTATCACATGTGGTCCGAGTCGCGAGGTATCACGATCGGCCTGTGCGACCTGGCTTGGTCCCCTAGAGTGACCCAACAGATCTTCGTCCACCTCGTGAATGGCATCCAAAAACAGGGGTCTGAGAGAAACAGTAATATCCTGGATTTCGGATTCGTCGACCTTGGTAAGGAGTTTTGCTGGGACGGGCCGATCATAGAGCTGGTATCGCTTTACGTTATCTCCGACGTGGTCGAGTCCTTGTTGACGGTCCTGATCGAGGCCGTGTGAAGCTATGGTACATAAAACGTTTTTTTTTGTTTTGTTTCTTTGTGAATAACAACATCTGCAGGATGCATGCGGCCACATGGACAAGGCTGTATTTTTTTTTTTTTTTTTTGGGCTTTTGTCATAGTTACCTACCTGACTGTGGAGAGAGATAGGAGAGGTCCTCTTGCTCCTCGTCCTTTGACCTCTGGAAATCCGCTCGGTCTCGAGGATGATGTTCATAGGAGTCAGACCGGTTTAGTCGTGAGTTCACATGGAGGGTACCGTCCAAGAACGAGGGCGACGCGGTGATATGGCGACGTTGTTCTTTATGATGAGGATTGCTGGGAGGATAACTATCTTCGCCATGGATATCTTCCTCCCCCGAATCATCACTTTCGTCGTAGTAGACATGTTCGTTTTGGATCGGCAAAAGCCGTAATACCGGCGCTGGGTTCCCAGTACCCACAGCTCCGGTGTTTGTGCCGCCACCTATTGTAGCACTCGAGCCGAGGGTAAGAGACATCCGGCGGGGAAGGGAGAGCCTGGAGCTGTTGGCAAAGGTGTTGCCGCGCGAGAGGTTATGGTCACGATGGAGGAGGAGGTTTGGAGTGGACATGGAGAGAGAGTTTTGTCGCTTGATCTGCGGGTGGGTCTCATTGTAGTGCCGCCTATGGTAGGGCTCCTCTATGCTTTGGTTCTGGCCCATGGTTCTGGCTGTGGAAGTAGTAGCTGCTGATGCGAGGAATGTTGGTTGTTAGGCAAAGGAAATAAAGCAGGACGAGGAGGGGTCGGCCGGGCGAGAGCAAAGAAGGAAGAGGAGGAAGAGGTGTGAAGAGGGATAGGTTGAAATAGGAAACAAAAAAAGTAAGCAAGGACAGAACGACAGCACGCCTCCTTCTTCTCGCTGAGGACCAGTTAGTGTAAGAAGGAAGGTCTGTACAGGGCAGTGGAGGGTTCCTTCAGGCACGGAAAAAAAGGGGGGCACGATAGCAACCATGGGAAGGAGGTCTTTTGACCAGCGATGTATTACCTCACTCTTTTGCAGGATACCCCTTTTTGTATCCATCCAGGTCCATAAGATGACATGTTGACGACAGGGAGCTTGGGTAACTGGGGGCGACAGGGGGAGGGGGGCCGAGGAGGATCGTATTGGGCGTACATGGAAGGTACCGATGCAGTCTAGTACAGTCCACGTAGAAAGTGAACCAGTGAGAAGAGGGCAGTGGCGAGGAAGGGGTGTATGTAGTCTACATTGCGCTGATTGGGCAAGGGCCTAGGGGAATTGTCTGCGCACGGAGCAACAGGGACGCGACGATCCAATCAGGAGCCAAGCGAGCATAAACTGAAACGGACACCAGAGGAGGACCGTCGAACATGAGTCCTTTTTTTTTTTTGGTATCTGTCTGCAGTCTATCTGTCATTCTAGTCTATCTATCATTCTATCTGTCAGTCCAGCTGCAGTCCATGTCTGGTCTGTATGCAGCAGGATACGCTTGCATGCATGCTTGCTTGTTTAATTGTATGGAAGGAAGGTATGGAGCGTGGCACCTTATATCCAAGCGTGGTGGGCAATAAAGGAAATGGATTATTCAGCGAGCTGTTAAGGGGAACATGAGACGGGGCATGTATATATACCAAGTACGAGTGCGAGTTACGAGTACGAGTTACGGGCACGGATACGAGTTGCGTGTCAATGAGGGAGAATGGGGGTGAGGATGCACATGTCTTTATCCAGACTGCGGCAGGGTGCCTGGGGAAGGCAGTATATAAATGTAAAAGTATATATTTAAATATGTGTGTGTAGCAGGAGATAGCGAGGCGAGGCGGTGGGCGGCATGGATGGATGGATGGGATGGGGCATGGCTGGGCGTGTGTCTGCGCAGTGCAGCGTCATATCGACCTTGTCTGGTTGAGAGTCTACTTCTGAGTGAGTGAATGGGGTGAGTGGGGGAGTATGTCCAACTGGCCTCCTCCCCTGGGCCGTCCTCCGATCGCTGTTATCTCCTTTCCGTCTTTATTTCCTTCGTATCCTTTGCTTCCTTTGTATCTTCCTTCCCTTGTATCTTCCTTCCTTCCTTCCCTTTCTCCACTGCCCACTGCCCACTGCCCCACTGTACAACAGCAAGCTGCATCCCCTCTGTATAACAAACACCAGTCATCCCATCCCATCCCATCCCTTCCCTTCCTTTCCCTTCCCTTGTATCCCACCTGTACTTATCCCATCTTCCTCCCCTCCACACTGATCATCCCAATGTCTCTCCAGCAGCACACCGACATGTACCCGCTCTCCCTCTCCGACACCGACTGGGCCCAGATCCTCAACAACAACAGGGACGCACAGGATCTGCTCTCCACCGCCATCGCCCACCACGACCAGTACCGCGAGGACGACCCCATCAAGCGCAAAGGCATCATCTCCCAGCTCCACAACAAGGCACCCAACAACCCCTCCCAGAGTAAGCACCCAACCAACCAACCAACCTGCCTACCGCCGTCCTATGGAATCCATATGATCCATATACATACATATATATCATACAAATATATATCTAACCATAACCTCTCGTCCTCCCACAGGCGACCTTAATGAAAGGAGCCTTGCGGATTCACAGCAGAACCACTCCGAGAATGACCACAGTTCTGGTGAGTCCCCTACCTCTGCCCTTCACTGCTGTTAAATGGCTTGGAGATATCTGCTGTGGAAAACAATGGTGTCAGCATAGGTGTTGATTCCCCTTTCCTTGCCATCCCTTTCTTTTACCTTCTGTCCGTGCCAGACGAAGGCCACTCGCCTGGCGAAGGAAAACCTGCCCCCAAGAAGGCTGGTCGCAAGCCCTTAACAACCGAGCCGACCAACAAACGAAAGGTACGTTTTACCCTTTACTCCAGTGCGTGCTAGTACTTCCTCCATTATAATCTGCTCACACAGCTGATATCCTCTATATCCCTCCCTAGGCGCAAAATAGGGCAGCACAGCGTGCGTTCCGTGACAGGAAGGAGCGGTATGTCAAGTCGCTGGAGGAACGCATAAAGGAGCTTGAAGAACTTAACCCTACCAAGACAGATTCAAAGCTTGCAGAGGAGAACATGAGCCTCAAAGTCCTCGTCCAAAAGCTCGAGACCGAAAACTACTTCCTCAAGGAGCAGGCCTTCACCTTCGACTTCCCCATCAGTCAGCCTGGTCTCTACGATGTCTCAAAAATAAGCCGCGATGGTCTCTTGAACTCCACTCACAACCAAGTCAACCCTAGCCCGGACCACTCCTCTTCAAGTCCGGCTTCACAGTCCATCGATACCGTCAGCAGCAAGAGCAGCGCCTCCCCAGCATCTGCTTCAACCAAACCCTTCCCGGGCAGTGTGGCTAAACCGCCCACATACGACCAACTGCCATGGTCACCCCCGTCGTCAGTCGGGGACAGTGTTCCTAACTCACCCCTGAATAGCGACCCTACGACACCAGAGCAGGAGAGTATTCATCAGCCCACATATACCGACAATGCAGGAGTCGTGCCCTCAAGGTTCCGTAACAGCTCGCCCGAGGAGATCGCGCTCTTTTCGTCCATCCTCGACGGGACCGGGAACACTGCCTCTGTCCTCCCCAGCACAAACCCTCAGCTGCAGCAGTCTACCCAAACCAAGGACGCCTTTGGTGCCTTTAACGCCACTGGCCAGCTGGGTCAATTCACTCAATCGGGCACACTGAGCGCAAGCAACGCCAGCCCAGCAAGCACATTAGCCGGTCTCTCGGAGCATAGTCCCTCGCCAACACTGGAGGATCTCGTCAACACTCCATTGTTCGGAGTGGCCGGGAACGTGCCGTTCACGCCCACGACAGCTAATATGTCGGTTCCTCCGCTGACGTTCGAGCAGACACAGGCCCTCTTCACCGACTTCCGCGATCCCTCGGACCCACGCGACTTCTATACCAACTTTGAGGACCCAATCGAGACTGCGTTTCCAGAGGACCCGATCGGTGGACTGTTCAACGACCAATTGCTCGACTACACCAGCATGTTCGCCAACGTTGCTACGACGCCCGCAAGGGAGGAGAGCCAAAAACTTTCCGACAAGTCGCAGACGTCAGCTGAGAAGCACATGCTACCCGCGCTTGAGGAGAATGAGAAGGCGATCCCTTGTCCGCAAGCTTGGGAGCACATTGCGAAGCATCCCAACTTTGATGATGCGGACATTGACGATCTGTGTATAGAGATGAAGTCGAAGGCCAAGTGCTCAGGGCATGGTCCTGTCATTCCAGTTTCGGAGGTCAACAAGCTGATGAACAGGCTGAATCAGGAGTAGAGGCGACAAAAAAGAAAAAAAGAAAAAAAAAGAAAAAAGGGTTAGCAGAAGACAAAAAAAAAGTCCGTTGCCCAGTAGCAGCAGATCTCTTTGTGCTCCAGTCTCGATTTCCTCAATTCATTTGTTTATCATTGTAGTTTTGCATTTGTTTTTCTTTCTTTATGGCATTCGAGCGCGTATGAAGGAGAGCAGGGCGGATATGGAGCCGATTCTTTTGGCTTTTTTGTTCCCCTTACGTTCTCTTCTTCACTCCTCCTGTAATCTCTCCCATTTTTCAAGTGTATTTCATATCTTACCAGTGTCTGCCAAATGTTCCTGGTTGCGCGCTGTGTACTCGTATTTTTACATTCCTATTGTATTTTCTCTGCTGGATAAAAAATATATATAAACATCTATATGTATTTTTATACACATCTGCTTCGGTTACTGGTTCAATACATGGTAGTGGTTCCAGATCGCTTGCAAGAAACAGCCTTGTTAGATTATGTGTTGTCAACGGTGACATTTTAGTTCCTAGTTCGTTCCTGGCAAAAAAGGGCCGGGTTGAATGTGGAGAAGCGAATCGAGTCGATCGATTGGAGAAGCACAAGAAAAAGGTTTTCTCATGGTTCGGCCCTGCACAACAAAAATCATCCGTGGCACGAAGCGGCGCAAAGGAGGACGAAGCGTGGGTAAAGAAAGAGGGGGAAAAAAAAGCTGCTTGTTGTTGGGTTGTTGCTGTTGTTGTTGTTCATCTCTGTTCCTCATCAGCAATCGTTTTCTTCCTCTTCTCTCCACTCTTTATTTTTCCCCACCCCACACTATGGCAACTCAGCTACCTCAGGAACAGGAACACGGCGCAGTCAGAAGCGGACAAATCTGGACGCCTGGCGAGGAACTTGCGGCAAAGTTGGTGTTTGGCGGTCTTGGGTGTATGATCGCGGTGGTGTTCACACACCCTGTGGATGTGATCAAAACACGGCTGCAGTTACAGGGTGAAGCCCAGGTTCAGATCCCTCATGCCCAAGTGCCGTTATCATCATCATCGCCAGGAGCCGCTTTATCAGGAGCAGGACGGATAAAAGGAATGTCGATGACATCGACATCGGTCCATTCTGCATTGTTGTCGTCTAGCTCGGGGTCTCACCTGGCGTTCTCGCCCACGGTTCCGGTTTCGAATACGATCCATCATCGTGATGCTGGGCTGCTTGTGCATGAGACCATGAAACCAGCAATGGCGACAACAGCGACAGCAGCGACAACAACGACATCGACAGCAGCAGCGGGGATGACCCCGTCAAGAACGCTGAAGCTGTTCCCGTTGCTGAGAGAGATCCAGCGGTCGGAGGGACCGCGGGTGTTCATGTCAGGACTGGGAGCGGCGGTGCTGAGGGAGAGTATCTATTCCACGATCCGGTTCGGGAGTTACGACCTGTTCAAGGGCATTTACAGTGGGATGGGTAGTGGAATGCGCGGGGGTGAGGAGACGACGACGGTCGTGAAATTGCTCTCTGGATTGACGAGCGGGATGATTGGGAGTGTTATTGCCAACCCTACAGATCTCATCAAAGGTCAGTCAGGAATGCAGTGTTTTTTTTTTTTTTTTTGTTTTTTTGTGTGTATGTGTGTACTCACTCTGCATCATGAATCATTCTTTCGTTAACTCGGCCTTTTATTTTTTTTTGGGTTCTCGATTCCACCTACATCCACACCATATAGTTCGGTTGCAGGCATACTGGCCCAGCGGCAAAGCGCGATACGCCTCCATTGCGGACGCATGCAAGTCCATCTACGTGGAGGAAGGTCTACCGGGACTGTATCGAGGTGTGGTGCCGACGGCCGCACGGGCGATGGTCGTTACGGCCTCGCAATTGGCCTCGTACGACACGACGAAGCATTGGCTCCTGAGGTTGAGGGACCGAAATGGCGAGGCTCCTTTCCGGGAGGGTTACTTGACACATTTCTGTGCCAGCGTTGTTGCAGGTAAGGAAGAGGGGCATCTTATTCGGATACGCAAAAAAGGAACTTGCTGTTTGTTCTTTTTCTTGTTCTTTGTTGTTGTTGCTATGGGATGTTGACTTGGATTCTACCACCTCCAAAAAAAAAAAAAAAAAAAAAAAAAAACTAGGACTTGTGTGCTCGATCTCGACATCCCCGATCGACACGGTGAAGGTGCGATATATGAACCAGCATTTCAGTGCGAGTGGACAGGGGGCGCTCTACAAGTCTGCACTGGACTGTGCGATCAAGACGGTTCAACGCGAGGGACCCTTGGCCCTGTATAAGGGCTTCTTGATGTGCTGGCTTCGTCTGGGCCCGCATACGATGCTCTCGTTGATGATCTTTGAGAAGCTCAGGAGCTTTGTTGGCTTGAATCCGGTTTAGACTAGCTGGCTGCCTGGTGGAACGTGCAATCAAATAAAAATAAAATAAAAATAAAAGTAAAAGTTCGTATGCTTCCTTGTGCGTGCGCTCGTGTCGAAAGGAGTGGTGGGGGGAGGGATGCTTAAATACCTTATAGAATCGTGAACTCATCCATCAATGGAGAGGTTCGTTCGAACCAAGGTCATCTGCTGCCTTTTGGCTTTATGAGATTTTGCTTGTATCTACCGCAGCGGAAGGCCATGGGGTCTGGTTAAGATTACGCCCGGGTCGGGGATCTTTAGAAGTACACCATTGGCGAAGATGTATTACTGGAAAGAGTGAACGGTGGTCCAATGAGATCTTTTTTTGAAGGATCATTGTTTGAAGGATCTTATTAGGTCGCATGATAACCATTTCTGTGTTGACGGAATTGCAATGAGTGTCAAGGGCTCTTCGTATCATTTACACAGGGCCTCTAAACTCAACACATCCTGATTAGCGCGCATTTCGATCATAACCTCAATGACATAGCTTTATTAAAGCCATAAATAATTTGATCCGCAACCCTCAGTTAATAGTGTTGGGAACTGGAAGATCTTGGAATTTAGATGTATGGGATGTATTGACTTGAATCGCTAAGAATAAAAATAAAGAAATCCGGCATTGTTTCATGAAATATGTAATGGGCATGGATAACGGCCCTTGGGACGACAGCGTGTCCTCACTTTCTGTGCTACAAAAACAAATCTCAAAAAACTCTTCAAGGGAGACAAATTATCTTGGCTAGCGCTACTCCCACTTTCAGATGAAGAATTTCGTTTGCGCCAGAAGGGTTTTACCATCTCCGTATTCACCAAAGTTTTCTGTGGTATCTCTCAGGCCTCGCGTATTCGCTGGAGACCTTGTCTTGGAGCGCGCGAAATGCTTGTAGGCGAAGTAGCCTACGGATCACTTCTAAACGCCCGAGACGCGCCATGGTCCACCGACAAAATTGGTGCTCAGATTTCAATTCTACATGCCCTCGCTTGCGCCGGCAAGTCACCCCAAGCAGCTATTGTAGACACCGTTAACAACTGGATTGTCATTGTTATAACCTGATGAACGAGTTTTTATGGTCCGAGTAGATACGATCGCAGCCAAGCGTATGAGGAAAAGATCAAAGACGCTGATGGGGTGTTTATACTGAGCACGGTCTAGAATCCTTCCTACTATAGATTAGGTATCGCGGGGTAACAATACTCGCCTTTATAAGGAAGCATTTCTGATCAACACAGTTTTTTCCCTGGCGTCAAATAGGGCTCTGCTGCAGCGGGAATGCCAATATTGAGAAAACACCAACTTATCAATCATTTCCCTGGCTCGTGCGTTGCGCATGGACGATTGAAAAAAGGAGCTGTTCAGTAGAAATTTTGTCGTCTAGAGCCCGTAAGGATGAAGGACTATGCTTCCAGGTTTATCATGCAATAACTAGGTGTTGCACTCTGAAACATGATGGGCTAGCATTAACCACGGTAAGAATAGAGAAACGATAGTCACGGATGATGAATCTATTCGACGATAACCAGAAGGTCCAGCGAGACTGAAATTGCGTTTGTGGTCCGATGTTCAAGAATTCCCCCTGCCTGAAGTGGCCATATTGATAGCCTTTAGCAGGTCTGGTGCATTAATGATAGGCAGGATGAAACCAACACTTGGAGCGCCCTACGAATATAACTTGAGGTACGCAACGAGTATCATTGGAGATAAAATAGGGTGCTATAATATCGGCAGGAGGATGCAGCTCTTCATTACACTGCGCATGATGAGCGCGAAGTAGAAAGTAGCGAGCAAAGATCATAACTACAATTAAACGGCCTATTTGTGAACCCAAACCAGTAGAAAAAAAGGCTTTTGTTAGGGGACTGATAGTATGCCTGCCAGGCCCACTATCAGAGTCTGCTGTCAACATGGAGCTCCAGTTCAGCAAATCGTCGATCGATATTGTTATGTTCTCGATAGATATCTGTCAACTGGAATAGCCTGTACAGATATAGTCAGCACGTTCATGCTGCACTGTGCGTCACGATGTGAGGATTGGCAGAGTGATTTCTGGATAGCCCATATATCAGCTTGCTGTACAAGAACGTCCCTGCCTAGATGGCTTCCCGAACTCATATTTTAACTCTAATGGCGATGCGACCCTGTTGTATTTGGAGCTTTGACAGGAAGAGGCGGACAAAATTGATATCGAGCACAAGGCCTTTGCTATCCGAAATATGAAGCAAGGTGAATGTAAGCCCCTGAGAAGCTGCTTTATTCAATAAAGCGCATCAAGAGAACCAGAGTACAAGAAGCAATGAATGAACGGATGAGGAGGGGCAGCTATAGGAATATACAATTACTCCCTCTTTTTTTATCTAGTACCAGGACCTTACAGTCGTATTGGAATATGTCCGATTTTCGTATTACCCTGTCGATATCTGTGCAAGAGAATTGAACCTCCTATGGAGTTGTCTTGACGAAAGAAGAACGCTCGAACAAGCATCTAGTAAGAGGTCTGCATGCAGAGGTACTGCGTCTGCATCTGCATTTTCCAGGCATAGCCACCTCGACAGGTTTACATTGAGCGAGGATTCAAAGAATCCATTGCCTTACAACGGCGTTCTCGTCCGGAGTGTGCAGTGCCACAAGTTTAACTCATGTAAAGTTCAGCATACCGATCGCGTTCCTGTGGAGTGCTAGGCAGCATGCCATGCGTAGATTGATATTGAAGACACATGAGCCCTTTCAAATGACGGACAGGGGTACCGGTGTGATGGATTAATCTGGCGCTAGCGTTGTCTATGTCGCCTTGAACTACGATAAATCCAAACACAAAATGAGATATAAATACACGTCGCCGCCGTTTTCACGGGTATCTTGAGCGGTAGACTTGTAGGTGGGGTGAAAACGTGGTGTACGAGATTGAGCGCGTGTTGTTCGTTGGATCTGAGGTAAGGACTGCAAATGACCGGTGCAGAAAGGGCTCTTCAGGACAACACGCGCAGTGTCTTCTTTTTACCAGAGATGCTCAACTCTGCGATCGCAAGCTGACGTTTGACCTTTCACTCGTCTTGCACGCGAGTTGTTGACAGCAAAGTATATACACATCGGCGAAGAGATCCATATGTATTATTCAATCAGCTTCATTTCAAACCCAATTGTGTTGTGTGATGAAATAAGCTCTTGAGTCGTGCAGTATTTTTTTCAATCCAGGTACCAACCGATTGCCCTTTGCCCAGGGGCACTCACCACCCACCACAGCTTTCTCATCATCCCTCATCATCATCCCTCATTATCATCCCTCATCATCATCATCATCCTTCACCTTTTCATCCCTCTTTCTCTTTTTCATCATCCTTTTGCCCCTGCAGCAGTACCCCCCCTCATCTCAGATCCCTCTCCCTGATATACATCCTCTCCTTGCCCTCGCATCTATCTCTCCCACACACTCCTTCTCACTCTCTCGTTCCCATTTCAGACCTCACCCCACACCGCCTGATTACAACAACAAAAAAAGAAACAGCTCCCCCTCTGAGCCATGCGTGGACACTCCTCCAAGGAGTATTCCGACATGAACATCCCGCTGACCTCGGCCGAGGACCAGTATGTCTTCGATATGAGCAGCCAAAACAACAGCAACGCCAGTCTGCACTCACGCTACCCGCCCGACTCGCCTGGTATCAACCCCACCCCATCCTCCGCTGCAGACAAGCACAGGGTCCACAAGCCGCCCTCAGCCTTCAGGTCCTTCATCGCTAACTTCACGGGAGGATCATCCGCCAACCAGGAAGGCATTCGTGTTATCTATCTCAACAATCCCGAGCGCAACAGCCAGTCAAAGTATCTGCACAATCGTATTTCCACATCAAAGTATAACTATTTGACCTTCCTGCCAAAGTTTCTCTATGAGCAATTTTCGAAATACGCCAACGTCTTTTTCCTTTTTACCGCATGCATCCAGGTAAGGAGGCTTTCCTCGCGAAAGAAACTGCCTGCCATGCTCATGGATGACAATGAGATTCTAACCAGGCTCTTCTATTCAAAAGCAAATCGAGGGTGTGTCACCCACTTCACGATACACAACAGCTGTGCCACTGGTGCTCGTCTTGTTTGCAACGGCTGTCAAGGAGGTCATGGAGGACTATAAGCGCCATGCATCCGACAGTGAAACAAACGCTCGCCTCTCCAAGGTGTTGCAGGGAAACACATTTGTGTCCAGGGCATGGCATTCAATCAGGGTCGGTGATATTATTCGAGTCGAGGGAGGCGAGCCCTTTCCTGCAGATCTGGTGCTGCTGAGCTCATCCGAGCCAGAGGGCATGTGCTACATCGAAACTAGCAACTTGGACGGGTAAGGAACATGCGAACTTGAAGGCCAACTTTAGAAATTTATTTTGGCGGCAATGGATATCGATAGTATCGGCGATATTAACACTTCTTTATTGGTATGGACACTTAGAGAGACGAACTTGAAGATCAAGCAGGCGCTGCCAGAGACCGCCAAGCTAATTACTCCACTAGATGTGTCCCAAATTGGCGGATGCATTCGCTCAGAACAGCCCAACAACAGTCTCTACACCTTTGAAGGTACCCTACTTATGAATGGCACCCAAGGACACCCCAAGGAGTTGCCTCTGGATCCGACCCAAGTTCTTCTCAGAGTAATGACTTCCGCATATTGAATGCACTTTCCCGTTCGGCTGGTCTCTGAAACATACGTCACCTATTGTTAGCACTCGAATACTAATCTAATATCGTTCGACACGGTCGATATCTTAGGGAGCACAACTTCGCAACACCAACTGGATCTATGGAGTGGTTGTCTTCACAGGACACGAGTCCAAGTTGATGCGCAATGCCTCTGCGACACCGATCAAACGCACCTCTGTGGAGAAAATGACCAACGTCCAGATCGTCTTCTTGTTCGGCATCCTCTTGGCAATGTCTCTGGCCAGTGCTGTCGGCAACATGGTCATCACCAACAAGAACATTGCTCAGCTCTCCTATCTCGAACTCACTGAATCTTCATGGTCGGATTTTGGACTCAGCATCCTTACCTTCCTAATTCTCTACAACAACTTGATCCCTATCAGTTTAATGGTCACCATGGAGGTCGTCAAGTTTTGGCAGGCGCAGCTCATCAACGCGGATCTGGACATGTACTACGAAAAGACCGATACTCCTGCGCTCGCCCGAACTTCGTCCCTGGTGGAGGAGCTTGGACAGATCGAGTACATTTTCTCCGACAAGACTGGAACACTGACATGCAATGAGATGGAGTTTCGCCAGTGTTCAATTGCTGGCCTGGCCTATGCGGATGTGATTGAAGACGGAAAGCAAGCGCGAGTTGAGGACGGAATGGAAGTTGGTATTCATGATTTCAAGCAAATGAACGCCAATCTTCGCAACCATCCCACCAGCAATGTCATTGACGAGTTTTTGACGCTGCTGGCAGTCTGTCATACCGTCATTCCCGAACGACAGGAGAGCAATCCTACAGGTACACGAATCTGGACAAAAATGAATTGGTTATAATATTTCTGTACCTTTGCTAGGGTCCGCATTACTGACGCTTTGAATAATATTTTGCTTCAATAACAGAAATCGTATATCAGGCATCGTCGCCCGACGAGGGAGCACTTGTCTCTGGAGCGGCAGACCTGGGATACAAATTCACGACTCGCAGACCCCGATCTGTTAATATCCAGGTCGGACGAAATGAGCTGGAGTATGAGATTCTGTGTGTGTGCGAGTTCAACTCGACTCGCAAGCGCATGTCGACTATCGTTCGTGGACCAGATAGGAAAATTAAGCTGTATTGCAAGGGCGCTGACACTGTCATCTTGGAGCGCTTGGGGTCTGAGAACGAGTTTGTGGATGCGACTATGCAGCACCTGGAGGATTACGCCACAGAGGGTCTCCGTACATTGTGTGTTGCTATGAGGGAGATTCCTGAGAAGGAGTATCAGAACTGGAGCCAGATTTACGACCGCGCGTCTACTACCATCCAGAATCGATCTGAGGAACTTGATAAGGCTGCTGAGTTGATTGAGAAGAATCTGTTCCTCCTCGGCGCCACTGCCATTGAGGACAAGCTTCAGGACGGAGTCCCCGAGACGATCCATACGCTGCAACAGGCCGGTATCAAGGTCTGGGTCTTGACTGGAGACCGACAGGAGACCGCAATCAACATCGGATACAGCTGCAAGTTGATCCAGGAGGACATGTCGTTGATCATCTGTAACGAGCAGACACACTGGGAGACCAAGGAGTTTTTGGAGACCAAGGTCAAGGCCATCAAATCGACTATGCAGCGCGGTGACGATATCGAGCCCTTGGCGCTCATTATTGACGGCAAGTCGCTTGGATTCGCGCTGGAGAAGGATATCGAGAAGACCTTTTTAGAGCTGGCTGTCCTATGCAAGGCCGTCGTTTGCTGCCGTGTGTCTCCATTGCAGAAGGCCCTGGTGGTGAAACTGGTCAAGCGTAACTTGAACTCGATCCTGTTGGCTATCGGAGACGGCGCCAATGATGTCTCCATGATTCAAGCTGCTCACGTTGGCGTCGGTATCTCTGGATTGGAGGGTCTCCAGGCTGCCCGCAGTGCTGATTTTGCCATTTCTCAGTTCCGTTACTTGAAGAAGCTGCTCTTGGTCCACGGTGCATGGAGTTATCAACGCCTCAGCAAGTTGATCTTGTTCAGTTTCTACAAGAACATTTGTTTGTATACCACGCAGTTTTGGTATGCGTTCTACAACGGTTTCTCAGGCCAGACCGTCTACGAATCCTGGACGATCTCTCTTTTTAACATTGCATTGACTGTGCTGCCGCCGCTGTCGCTTGGTATCTTTGACCAGTATGTCAGCGCCAGGATGTTGGACCGCTATCCACAGATGTACATGCTCGGACAAAAGAGTGAATTCGTAAGTGAAATGCCTGCATTGCATTGTGCCGATACGTGGATTTATCTGTCATCATGAAAGCGTATTTAACATACCTTCTTTTTTTTTTTTTTTTTTTTTTCTGATCCGCAGTTCAACGTCAGGACATTCTGGGGATGGGCAAGCAATGCGATATACCATTCTGTCATCCTCTTCTTCGCGGTCTCTTCCATTTTCCAGTTCGACTTGATCATGACCAATGGCACAGTCGGAGGAGCATGGTTGATGAGTGTCACCCTTTACACAGCTGTGCTAGCAACCGTACTTTTGAAGGCGGCACTGATTACAGAGTAAGTTATCGCCAATTGTCGTTTCAGAGTCTTTCAGATCTCATCTTGCTTTTCCATTTGACCACTCACTCACCCATATGTATTCCGCTTTCTTTCTGCTAGTCTTTGGAACAAGTACGCATACATCTCCATCCCTGGATCGATGATCTTTTGGATGGGATTCTTCCCTCTCTTCGCCATTGTTGGTGCCAAAGTGGGATTGACGCTCGAGTACTTTGGCATTGTTGGACCCCTATACAGTCAGCCGGTTTTCTGGTTGACAATTATTCTGTTACCTATCTTCTGCAACCTACGAGACTTTACATTCAAATAGTAAGTTCCTTCAGTGTCATTGGTTTTTTTTTTTTTTTTTCTTGGCGGCGGCGCACTAACCACACTTTCCACCATATATCCCTTTATCGCCATGAAATAGCATGAAGAGGACATTCTTTCCGAAGACGTACCACTATGTCCAGGAGATTCAGAAACTCAACATTCCGGATTACAGACCAAGAATGGAGCGCTTCCGCAAGGCTGTTCACAAAGTCAGGAATATCCAGCGACTGCGTCGCAACCGCGGATTTGCGTTCTCGCAAAACGAATCCGGCACGGCTCGTTTGGTGCGGGCTTATGATACCACGGCGCAGAAGCCCCGAGGATGATAGTCTTGTAGATTGGAATAACACGTCGATGCATACTTGTAATTTCGAATGGATATCTAGAACCATAAAATTTTCTTCCTTCTCTTTGCCATTCATGGTGCCAAATGCGGGATTGGATCGTGAGTACTATGACATTGCCGGTCCGCTGGCTTTGGAGAAGGGGGAGGGCAGCTCGTCATCTGGCTGACCATTGTGCTCTCGCCCGCGCTCCGCAATCTACCTTACACTAGTAAATCATGGTGGTATGTGTCCACATTGATTGCGCATGTCCACTCAAAAGTGACTAAATGAGCAGACACCAACACTTACTGTCTGCGCGTAAAATTGTGTAAGTTGAAGAAAGTGCCTTTGTAGTACTGCCGAAGTGTGCGTTGACCTGGATCTCCGAAGAAAGATCGGCGCAAATTTGCAAGCGTTGAATTTATTGTCTTGGTTTTCTACGACTCACTTGACAGATATTTGGGCCAGAGTTGAGATGACTCGCGATTCGTATTTCCTTGGATACCATGGACCGGAACACTCATAGGCCTTGAAAAAAAGGTAGACAAATATGCAGACGCGGACGTGGGATAAAACGCGTAAAAAAAGAAAACGCGTCAGACTATACACTCGCGACCAACAATGAAAGTAAACACAGATACGCGCGGTCGTGCAGTTGTGGTTGTTGCCTCGGATATGGTTCACAAAGGGCGGCTACAAGCAGTGTTAGTGATCGCCACAGGTCAGTTTCATCTATGATTACCCACACTTCCGAATGAACAAAGTAAAGAGTCAGGTGCGATCTTTTTGGCGCAATAGCATCCACAAGCACCACACCTCGCTGACCTCTGCGCAAGCCTTTTCAGTGGCAACCTGGGACCTACTCCTCTCCTATTATTGCTCGCTCTCTCTCTCTCATTCTGCCTATGTAGCACTTTGTTATACCTATCTGTCCTCACTCTTCGCTTTATATATCTTATCCCACCCTACAAATATGATCGCTTTACGATGTAAGGTCATTTTCCAAGTCCTGTTCTACAACCAAGGCCCCCTAGCACTTTGTTACTAACACGTATTCTCGACCCGTGTTTCTCAGTTATGCCCCATACAAGCAGCACACGATCGCTTGTCTGTCAAGAGGTCACTTATGCTAACAACACCGGGAGCTGCACCCGTTTTCCCGACACTCGCACATGCGTCAATGTCAGCGGTGCACAAAGAATCACCTATCGTTGTGTTCCCAACAATCAAGCCTCTACAACAGTCGGTACAGGCATTGATGAGAACGGCGTCACTGCTGCACCTATCTATGAATGCACCATCAAGAGGTGTCCGAATAAATTTTCTGCCTCTGCTCAACATGCCAAAGCGACATCAAAAGCCGGATGGGCCGTTTTGGCTTTGGCCATGTTGTCAGCCATCCATGTTGTATATTATTGAATACAACACGACAGAGTCCAAAGCAAGTGACCGGACGATCGTGTTGAATTTATTGAAAACCCGGATGCTTGAGATGGCAGTGGTTTTGCAGCTATAGTTTACCTGTTGCTGACGACCAGCTCCAAGAACTGTGGCAGCAAAAGTGAATAGAGCAGATTACAAGGGTGAGTTGACCATAATAAAATTTCATTCGACAGGGACAAGCAAAAAATAAAGACAACACCACATACCTGCTCGTAGCCAATAGTGGCGTATCCCTTCTTCTCCGTGTCGATTCTCATGAATGCATCCGTCAAACTCTTGACGGTGACCGCAATCTGCACAAAGTTATCGAACGAGACATCGCCGCGACCTAATTGGCAGTGTTATAAAATAAAAAAAATCAATAGACATTGTAAGTTCAAGTGATCAATTGACCCTTCTTTTTCTGCTGCTGTGCTATCTTTAGGCTTACCATTTTTGTCGTATTTCTTGATGAGAAGTTTCAAAAAGTTGTCCGAGAGATGGTAACCGAACGAGCGCATGGCGGTCCTGAGCTCATCAAAGTCGATCGATCCGCTTTGGTCCCGGTCAAAGGCTCTGAAGCAAGCACGCCATTCCTCGATGTACTTCCACAGACCTGAGAACTCGGCAAAGTTGATCTGTCCAGAGTTGTCTAGTCAGAGGGTAGGGCAAAAGCGTGGGAAAATAACAAAGACGCAGGGGCCTTAGAAAGGGATGATGCAAAGCAGGAGGCATTCTAATGGGCTAAGGGCCTGGATTCCAACTCACCGGTGTCGAACATGTTCATCATCAGACGGACGGTCTCGTAGTTGAAGGGGCTCCTGTTACAGCGGAAACAAAGTGGACGTTCGTAGTAAGAACCATGCTATCATTGGGAACATTCCATTGATGAAGGAGTAGCAGGCATTTAATGCAGTCGTACCAATCACCTATAAGGTATCAAACAGGTCAATTGATAGGGGATGGGAGTTAATATCACAGAAGACGTCGTTTGACCCTTGAAGATAATGTGTTTGGCAATGACAAAACACACACACACACACACACACAAAAAGAAAAAAAAGAGGAGAACATAGCGTGTTATAAGTGCTATAATCTTACCATTGATCAATGCCCTCTGAAGTTCCTCCGTACTGAGCTGTCCGGACCTGTCCGCGTCGACCGCATCGAACCACTGACGAAGACTTGCCTCAGGGCTGCTTTGAGTGGCTATGTGAGATTTTTCGACACAGCCATGGAAGATGGTCAGCGACAAATACAAACACACGACCAAGACGATTGAGCCAGCTAATAAAGAAAAAAGTCGCTAAGAATGCGGAAGGACATTTACTATATTGCTGCTGGTAGTTGACGGCTTGCTGGTATTGCTGGTTGTACGGGCCGTGCTGCTGCTGCTGCTGCTGTGGCGGCGGCTGTTGCTGCGGCGGCTGTTGCTGTTGTTGACCGTATTGCTGCTGTCCGTAGCCTTGCTGTCCGTAGCCCTGTTGCTGTTGGCCGTATGGCTGCTGACCATATGGCTGCTGTCCATAGCCTTGTTGCTGTTGGCCGTAAGGCTGCTGCTGGTACCCGCCGTATCCCTGGTTGTATGACATTTTGGTGGCGGAGGAAGGTGGATGAGAGATGAGAGATGAGAAAAAGAAAGATGGATGGAGAAGAAAAAAGAAGGTCGTCCTTCTTGTCCTCGGAATAAAGTCAGGAGGGAAGGGAGTGAGCGATCGCATCATCAGCCCAAAGAGAACATCACCGCGCATGGGAATAAATATCGAATTGTAGAGGAGAACCGTCTATTCGAATAGCTTGCGCCGTAAGCTACATCCCCAGGACGAAGCATCCATCCATCCCGCAGACGACAAGACCACACCCAGAGACATAGGAATCTAATCACTAGAAACAACCGCAAAACAGCCAACGCAGCCCAAAGCCTCGATCGATCCCTCATCACAACACCAACATCGACGAGCAACAGCAAGGACCACCATGGACAGCTTTCAGATCTTTACTACATCCACCAGTCTGGTGGACAGTGTCGACAGTACGTGTATTTGCTGACAACTGTCCTTTTCTTTAGCCGATAATGTCGTTTACTGGAAAACCAGGCGTTGCTAGCATGTCTCGGCGCTGTTCTATCGCCTGGATACCATGTCTACCAGAGGCTGCTGGACCCTTGATCAGCTATGCTAACACAATATGTCTCTATACTCATGATAGAGAAGCTGCTGGTCGTGCTCAGGGACGGGCGAAAGCTCATTGGGATCCTGCGCTCCTTTGATCAATTCGGTATGCTGGCTTACACTCAATTACACTGGATCTGCGTTCCTTACTCGGCTTGGGACATGTGTTGGATGAGTGGTTCTGACGCCTTGTTGTTCATATCGCCGGCCTTGTATAGCAAATCTGGTTTTACAGGACACAATCGAGAGGATATATGTCGGCGATACCTATGGCGATATTCCCCGAGGAATCTTTATCATCCGTGGCGAGAACGTTGTTCTTCTGGGCGAAATTGTAAGCGACTTGACACTTCCTCTGTATATTTCTTTTTGTTGGACATTGAAACATGGAGCATCGACGAACGCTAATCGCTCGTTGTTATTTTGGTATAAAAAAAATCAGGATGAGGACAAGGAGGACGAGTTGCCATTACGTGAGGTGCCTGTGGAGGAAGTTCTTCAGATCCAGCGCGAGGAAATGGAGGCCAAGGTCAAACGGGAAAAGACAAAGCATAGACTGCTTAGTGAACAAGGCTTCTCTGTCGATGTAGCCGAGTTTGGAGAGATGTATTAGAAGCACCTGGACATCTCGATCGGAGCCTACCTTCCTTTTTTTTTTTTTTTTTTTTTGAAACATTGGACACTGTCATAATAATCAAAAAAGCATGATCAAACCAACTATACAAAGGCTATATGAAAGCCATTTAATGCGGGCGATATATCGCGAGTTGGCGATGGTCTAGTAATAACAGCTAAAGAACGCAAGGATGGTGTCGCGTCAACGGCGAATGGAATAAGATACGCTAGGAGATACAGGCGGCGAGCAACAGCAGCAGTGCATGGGCTCATTCGTGTACACATTGCAAGATATGAGCTCATGAACGCGAAGGAATATTGGTTAGGCCACAGCCCTCCCTGAAGAATAGAGACGAGACATAAGGGAGGGACAGCACTCGGCGATGTCTCTGAAAGACCAGGACATGAACCGTACATGAATGTGGAGCACTTTAAAATAGAGTTTTATGAGATCGACGCGCTACTTCCTAAACTGCTATCAGAGGCGAGAAACACTCGCTCGAAGAAAACTAAAAAGTTGACCTCTGTTGTGAAGTATAGCAGAGACTATCGCAAGGCAAATTATATAGCTTGGGCAAGCTACAAGCTACATGAGAGCTGTCTTAGTAGGTAGGGCCACAATCGAAGGGAAACACGTCTTGGTCTTTCCTATTGCACACTGCTTCTAGACGATCGTTGGAATATAATGCAACCTCTTGCTGCCCAGATGATATTATATGTACACTGTACCCTTTTGACCGATGACATGGAGCTGAGTGATGATTGTGGAGGTGTTGAGGATGTCCTCAACCTGATCCAACGCGTTCTTGGCGAAGATCCCAAGTCTGGCAATGTCACCGGTCTGCTTCGGCGTGTATTTGCAAAAATAACAACAGCAGCAACTCAGGCTCTTGCAGTGAGGTCAGGCTGCCCACGGGCCTTAGTCTCAAGGTCTAGCAGGCTGTACAGTTTAGGCTATACAGCCCTAATTATGCAAGGATGGGCTATAATTTAACAATCATATCAAACTTTCTAGCCTAAGCGAGCCTACTCACCATGTCTGAAGCATGGAAGAACCTGTGTAGAGGGGTAATACAAATGTTGCTACTTCATTTGCCTCTCTGTAGCCCATTTCTGTCTGGCTATGTTGGAGCTCGGAAACAGCGTAAAATAAATGCCGCTTGAGCTGTATGAGGTTAAATTTCACTTTACTGTCCTTAGAACTGATCAGGGCGCCTCCTTGACTTCAGCCATAATGTGTGAAAGACCGGGCATAGAAAGTGATGAGTTTTTAAAGTCCACCTGCACTAACGGTGTCGGTCATGAAAGTAACGTACGATACAACTTACATGTGCCCACTCACGAGCCAAGGCGCGCTCAGCCTTGACATCGACGTTTGGTGCTCTTGACCTCAACTTGCTTCGCATGGCGTTGCCAAGTCAGGACACTGCTCCTGCAGTGACGAAGACGACTCCATCAGGAGGGGTGTGTCATTGAGGACACTATTGATACATAGACAGTTAGCACAGCAAAAAAAGCCAGAGAGCTATCAAACGTAGAAGGCATCGAATGGGTACTTGTGTCACGGAATTACCTTTGTCGGAAAGTGCATCAATAATTATCGTTTACATTCCCCGCCCATGCTTCGTGTGCTTGCTTCATAGTTGAGCGAGACTCGTCGGTGGTTTGGGTTATAAAATAAGGAGACAACTATTATATGGGACCAACCGGTATTTATCAAGACAAGTTTGTGGAGCGTATGTAGACGCGCCATTAAATCATCAATTTGCAATAAAACTTCACAGTTGGGCCTAATCCAGCGCTTCGAGCGAAGCAATTCCTTACCAGCCATGAGGACTAGGGGTGACCGTAATTAGATGCGGGGTACTTCAAGATAGAGTTTTATGAGATCAACGCGTCTACATAGAAAAATAACGACGCGCTACTTCTTCACCTGTGTCCTAGGATGCCACTCGATGTTAGGTGAGAGAAACGCCCTTCGCAGGAAACTAAGAAACTTGGACCCTATTGTGAAATACAGCATCATCTACATGTACTAATACTGGAAGTTATACACGTTGCAGCTTTGATATGTTTATTGGACAGGCTTTGGCAAGCTATAGGCTACATGAGAGCTGTCTTAGCAGGTGGGGTCACAATCGAAGGGAAGTGTTTTTTGGCCTCTCCTGTCTGCACACTGCTTCTGGACAACCGCTCAAGTTCCTGGTGGAAGATGGAACCTCCTTTCATGAGGCAAGCGATATCTTGTGCAAGGTCAGGCAGCGTCTTGAGTGAGTCAGGAATTCGAAATGTGCCTACCTCCACCATCATGTACATTGTACCCAGTTGAAATTGCATGTAGATTGTACCCTTTTGACCGATGATATGGACCTGGGTGATGATCGTGGAGGTGTTGAGGACGTCCTCAACCTGATCCAACGCGTTCTTGGCGAAGATCCCAAGTCTGACAATATCACCGGCCTGCTTCAGTGTGTCTTTGCAAAGAACGCTAGATACTTCTCCAAAAAACAACTCAGTCCCTCCACCGACTCTTGCAGTGAGGTCAGGCTGCCCACAGGTCTTGGTCTCAAGATCTAGCAGGCGGCGGTGATAGATGCTTGCCGTGGATGCACAGTTTGTACTATAAAGTAATAGAAGTCATGTAAGAACGGCTATTTTTCCATCCGAACAATAGCTATAACCGTATCAAACTTACTAAGCGAGCCTAGCCATGTCTGTTGCATGGAAGAACTTGCGCAGGAGGGGCAACACAAAGGCCGCTACTCCATCTGCCTCTCGGTAGTCCTTTTTCTGCTCTTGCTGGAACTCTGACACAGCGTAAACAAGATACCGCTTGAGTGGTCTGAGGCTGGACTCCACCTTGCTGTCTTCGAGACAGGACAAGGTCCTCTCTCGGTTCCAGTCGTGATCCGTGAGATGCTAAGGGCGATTATAAAATAAAATAAAATAAAATAAAATAAAATAAAATAAAATAAAATAAAATAAAATAAAATAAAATAGAAAAAGACGTGTTCTTCATTTGCCGCTTGCACTAACATTATTATTCTTATGAATAAGACAATGGTATATAATGCAACTTACATCTGTCCACTCGCGAATCAAGATGCGCTCATTCTTGACATCGACGTCCGGCACTTTTGATTTCATTTTGTTCCGCATAGTGTTGAAAAACTCCAAACCGAAGCACTGCTCCTGAAGTGGCGAAGGCGACTCCGTCACCAAGAGCGTGGCATTGAGGGCGCTATTGGCACATAGACAGTTAGCAAGAGCACGCAATTCATATTGCAAAATAAGTGAGGGTTATTTAACGTACAGAGCGTCGTGTGGGTACTTGGCCTTGAATGTGGACTCACTGCACCTCCTGTAGTACTCAGTAAATTTGGTTCCAATGTCCAAATCGTCCTCTGTCGCAATAAATGGCCAGTCGGCTGTGCCGAGCACCTTGCCCATCGGCTGATTGTGGTTAATCAAGAGGCGTTCGATGGGGTCATTGCTCTCTTGCAGAATGGTGTCGTCCGAGTTCGGGGTGACATGTCGTGCTCTCTTGAAAACGCGCTCTGGACTATCTAAAAGCAAGTATCACAGAAATTGCATGTCAACACTTTTTTTTTGATACATGAATACAAATGTCTGCTGCCATCGTACCTGCTGCAACAAACCCTGGAGCAGCCTGGTCCATGGCACTCCTTTCGAGCTGCCATTCTGCCACGCGTCTTGCATAATCTGTAGATATATGGTGATGAATTTCCAGATGTCAATCGTGGTCATTTGCGGTAGTGAATAAACGAAGCATTTGAGCCACGCCTTACCAGACTCAGCAGCCTCATCATGATGGGTCTCAGGCTCGGGTATGGACTTAATATCGACCTCCGCGCCAGTAATGTCTGTATCAGTAGAAAGTTAGACAGTGCCGATTAGCATAAATTACTATCCCTACAAATCAATTAATAAGCTCAGTGATAGCTTACCATTGCCTTTGATTCTTTCACCAACTTTCTTGACCAGTGCATACTGTCCCTCCTGAAGAGATGTGACAGCACCATCCTCGGCCTCTTTCAAGGAGAGCATTTTGTAGCCTTCTTTAAAGCAGCGCAAGTTTCTAGCACCCTTGAGCCCCTGCACGTACGTTGCAACTACCTCGGGACACTCTGTGGCCTGGCTGATGAGGGTTAGATCATGTTGGTACTGATCATGGTATCCTTGAGCATTACTCTGGTCTCTGCTTCGCTTCATGAATAGAACGACATCTCCCCAGTGCCGAGCGTAGGTTCTCTTAAAAAACCCATCAACTCCGAACGTCGCTGGTGCGCGCCAGAGCAAGGTATGTGTGGCCATTCTGAATGTAAAAATTATTAATAAATCAGCACAGCTTAGCTATGATGTCGCACGCCTCTTGCTGTCTACTAACTTTTAACTGCGATGCGACGAGGAACTGTTGTTTGCTTTATTGGAGGATTATGAGGATGGGGGACGCGTTCGAAAGAGTTGACGTGACGTGTATTTTGCGCGGACTGCCGGATGGCTCGGACGTCAAACCCCCTTTCCATCTCTGGTGTCTCTAGAAGCGCGCGCATGTAATCAGGACTTGAGTATCCTCTCGTCGTCCTCGCTCTGTTATATTTCCGCACAGCCCCTACCTCTACCTCATTTCCAGTTTCGTTCATCTCGTCTCGCTCCCACTGTTTCCTATCCACTCCTATTTTCTTCGTCGTCCTCACTCTGCTTCTTTGCGCCTCGATACTTTGATGAAGCACAAATTCTGGTTCACACTAGAAGGTTTTTTTTGTTGGTGCAATTGAGGGGTGTTTTTTTAGTATGGTGACAAAAACAATGATCACAACGACGTTTCTCCATCTATTCCTTAATCCACAAGCTATTCAAGTAAGTCGCTGATGAGTTTGTTCCTTTGCCCTGCTCATACTTTCTCTCACGTTCTGCCTCCTGTTCACCCTATTCGACGGTGAAAGGCAGACGAAGTGGCCTCAACTCTGCTTGACTTTAGGCCATGGAGAGCTCGAAGATGGGCAGCAGATGTTTTTCTGGTGGGGTAGGTAGATTGTCCAACCTCTGCGTGTGTGGTCGCCTCGACATAGTGCGACCAACGCAGCAACAGCAGCGCTCTTGCCGTGGTCTCTGGAGTCACAGATCGCGGTGCAGAGACTGTGGGGCAATGTGTCTCGCTCATCTCAGAGGGGTTGGTTTTGTTCCTTTGCCCTGCTCATACTTTCTCTCACGTTCTGCCTCCTGTTCACCCTATTCGACGGTGAAAGGCAGACGAAGTGGCCTCAACTCTGCTTGACTTTAGGCCATGGAGAGCTCGAAGATGGGCAGCAGATGTTTTTCTGGTGGGGTAGGTAGATTGTCCAACCTCTGCGTGTGTGGTCGCCTCGACATAGTGCGACCAACGCAGCAACAGCAGCGCTCTTGCCGTGGTCTCTGGAGTCACAGATCGCGGCGCAGAGACTGTGGGGCAATGTGTCTCGCTCATCTCAGAGGGGTTGGTTTTGTTCCTTTGCCCTGCTCATACTTTCTCTCACGTTCTGCCTCCTGTTCACCCTATTCGACGGTGAAAGGCAGACGAAGTGGCCTCAACTCTGCTTGACTTTAGGCCATGGAGAGCTCGAAGATGGGCAGCAGATGTTTTTCTGGTGGGGTAGGTAGATTGTCCAACCTCTGCGTGTGTGGTCGCCTCGACATAGTGCGACCAACGCAGCAACAGCAGCGCTCTTGCCGTGGTCTCTGGAGTCACAGATCGCGGTGCAGAGACTGTGGGGCAATGTGTCTCGCTCATCTCAGAGGGGTTGGTTTTGTTCCTTTGCCCTGCTCATACTTTCTCTCACGTTCTGCCTCCTGTTCACCCTATTCGACGGTGAAAGGCAGACGAAGTGGCCTCAACTCTGCTTGACTTTAGGCCATGGAGAGCTCGAAGATGGGCAGCAGATGTTTTTCTGGTGGGGGTTGGTAGATCGGGCTCTAGGCATGGACACAAATAAGGCTGAGGTCAGGAAGGCGAAGCACCCGGAGCGATCCCTAATCTTCGCCGTTCGAGATAACTGCAGCTGGAGAGGACAGGATATCAACACTGAGAGGCACTTCGACAGTATGTAAAGTCAGAAGTGAGATTGAACAAATATGCATCAAGCAATAAACAGATAAACACCTATGCGCTTCATCCAACCTCATTCGAACTAAACTCCGTATGAAATGCAGATAGACTCAGATGTCCTTCCTTGACATCTTAGATGCCCATCGAGGCAGTCTGCGCACGGAGTCGCTGAAGCCCTGTGCACTTTATTCATGCCAGTGCTACGTCGCGTATATACATTCGTAACTGTGTGTACACAGTACACATTGGCCATCATAGGAAATTGTGCATTCAGGTCTATCCGATCCAAGTCACCCGTCGCTCCAGGAACTGCGTATATATCCATGTCGCCAAGGTTCCCATGCCGACCATCACGACAACATGGTATATCCCTCTTCCAATCACGCCAAAGAGCTGGCTCATCCATAATCCCAAGCCAAGCGGATCTTCTTCTCCTTGAGACCCATCCTGCATGTCTTCGTCGTCTGAAGGCCATAGTCTAGAAGCCGGAGTTCGAGAGTGATTTTTACTGCCGCGAGACGACCGGGCGTGATATTGCCGATAATTAGATCGATAGTTGCTCCTTGATCGCCCATCGCGTGAATACGCAGACGGTAAGGGGTCGCCCAATGCATCTCTGAGCGACGGTTCCGTTCCCATGGACACGCCTCCCTCAAGTCCCAACCCAACCACATGCCCGCGAGTGCTGCCAGAATCGAACGGGCTGCGTTCTCGCTCCTGTCGCTGGTCATGCCGATGAGGCTGACCCTCACTTGCCCAGCGTTTTAACTCTTGTACCAGGAATTCAATGCGTTGCTCACGTTCCATTCCTTCCAGTGCCTTTTGCCATGCTGCTTGTCGCTCCAACATGATTCGTTCAAAGACTTGGCTGTGTGTTTCCAGCATCCTGTTAACCTTGGCCGATATCCGCCTATGATCCTGAGCAAGCAAATCATCCATGACATCCGTTGGCAAAGGCTGCGATAGCTGCAGGGGTCCTGAGATGGACGAGGGTGAGCTGTACGTTCCTGTCGACAGATTTGCTCGGCTAGATGACCCCGGGAGGTAATCAGACGCATACGGATAGATCAACTGGTTGCCGGAGTGATCGTTACCGTTGCTTGAATGCTGCCGGTACCTCGAGGAACCCGACTCTTGCGACGAATACATCGGTGATAAGGTCATGGTAGGTAAATGTCGCCGCCATTTCAGGAATTTGAGCGTGGTATGGTGTCGCAGCACCGCCAAGTTGCTTACATATACCCACTGTCGCAATGGCCCGAGATCAGCTTGCGGTTGGTCTACCGAGCTTGATGATGAAGTTGCAGTGGACGAGTCATGGGAAGCAAGCGTCTCGCCTCTGGAGTCCTCACCGTGTCCTGTTACATTCAGCTGTTGTACATCTACATCCATGCGCACTGCAGCTACTGCTTCTACTGCATCTTCTGGAACATGGAATATGAACGGCGGTGAGACGAACTCGGTCTGCAGTGGGCTGGCGTCAAGCGAGAGAGGATGCGTCGAAATTTCGTCCTCAGTCGGCGCATCCAATGAAAACCGCGGTGCTGATAAAGCAGCCCTTGCCTCTCCTTCCTCGATCCCGTAAATCTCGATACCATTCTCCCTCAACTGTCGAATCAAATCTAGTCGTGCGGTGGCAATGTCCATGGCTGGTGGCACTTCCACGCTTGAATCCGAATCTTGGACGGGGGCACTCATGGGTACCAGAACAGGCACTAAGTTGACCCACACCTGCAAGCGCTGCATGAACACGATATCTAGATCCGTCAGCTGCCCTTCGATCACATAGAGGCAGGCATCAACATGTCCATGCGCTCCTGTCGTGTTATTGGCCAGAAACCGCCCCAAAGAATCGTCACTGGCCGCTGATTTTGAAAAATACTCATTCGTCGTCTGAAACTGAAGGCCGAGGTATGATATGACAAGATCCATGGCGCGATTGGGGTTGTTGAACGAGCTGTATCCTGGCGTGTCAACAAAACTAACAAGGTAGCAGATATGGACAATTCGGTTATTTTTCTGCTGTGATAATCCTTCCACAAGTGCAATGTTACGTCGTAATAAACACCTTACCAGATATTTTTAACAAGAATTTCCTGCTGCATCTCCTGCTCGTCCAAGCCTGTGCGAGCCCATGCTGGCAAAACCATGGTCGATGCAAACCGCTCAACAATGGCCTCCGTCATGCCATGATATGGCTCCCGTTTCCGCTCGCGTGAGCCATCCGATTGCTGCCCGCTCAATTGGCTTGATCCAGATCCTTGTGTCACATGAAAGTTAAACGTTGGGTCATTTCCCTGCCGATCCTCCATAGCATGCAAGTCTGCCGCTACCACTGTCTCTGATGATGGTGGCAACGAGCGTTGTTCCTGCAGAAACTCATCTTCAAAGTCGTTCGCAATTATGCCCTCCCACTGGAACATTTCCTGGATTAGCCGCGAGTGCCAGACTCGGCTTTTCCCTGTAACCATCAGCTTAACAAAGCCCAATCTATCTCCCTCTACAGTTGGCTCTCTGCTCTTGGTAAACATGGCCGACGAGGGCATGATCAAATTAAGAGACGATGCCCCCTGGTCGACCCAGAAGCCGGTCCGGGACGAAGAACGAGAAGGATGCGAGTAGTAGCCAAGTGAAGGACTTGAAAGAAAGCTGTTAGGTGTTCCTGGAGCAGTAAATCCTCCGTCATCTTCGGTAAGAGATGCTGGATAATACGTTGGTGTTCTTGAGAACGACAGCTGCGAGTTCGACATCGATGGCGGGATCGAGTCCTCATCTACGTTTTGACCGTTCGAGTACGAGTGAAAGAAGTGCGAGGTGGTTGCCCGGTCAGGGATGTACCCGGAACCCTCCGTGTTGGCACTATTGAGGAAGCTTGTGTGGGCTTCAATATAGTCGTTGTACCGCCTCGCCCGCTCCTGCTCCTGTTCTGTATGATATATTAGACCGCCGCTGGGAAGACTCGCCGCATTCTTCCCCGTGCTCATGCCTGTGCTTACATCTGTGCTCGTGTTTGTGCTCGTGCCAGGGGTCGACTGCGTGTTTGCAGTAGCATTTATTCCCGAAATGCCCATGTCTTCCAGGTCTGCCAGGTCCTCTGGCCTCGTGAAACGCTGCATCTTTGGTGGAGGTCTGTGTCCATGGGAGGCGTTATGTTCTGAGGTGCGAGAATGGGGCTTGCTGGAATGGGATGGTGTTCCCTTGCCAGTAGGCAACATATGCTGATGAAGAAAAAAGTAAACAAGAGCGAGATAGAAGGAAGAGGTGAAACGGGTAGGAGAGTTGTCTGCCTTTGACAAAGAAGGACACTTAAAGTAGTGTGTGAAAAAATGGAATGCTGGAGGCTGCGCCAAGAGTGATAGTCACAATAGATAAACGAGATATCGGGTGATAAGTGAAAATGCCAATGAGGGCCATGAAAAAGAATAAAATGAGAGGTAGGAGATATAGCAAGGAGTTAAAAGAACGAAGAAAAGATAAAGAGGAATGATAAAGAGGAAAGAGAAAGAGGAGAGAAGAGGACATGTTGAACCATATAGGGATGCGCACCATATCCAAAAATGTCATCATTCGTTACCTTCATGCAAATTTCCCTTTCTTCATCTGCAATCTGGTTCTTTTTTTTTTTCCTTCTTGGATAGCCTTCAGCCTATACAGGGAACAATAGTGCGACACTCTGCGTTCCATTTAGGGATTGATAGGGATAGACAAAAATAATTTGGAAGTACAGGTAGCATTAGACATTGGACCATACACAGCATGGGATTACATCCATTCCGTATCTACATCCTGTTTGAGAGGATGAGAAGAGGGCATAGATGCAAAGGCAAGCGCAGTGCGGATGGATTGTCGAGCGAACGCGAACAAACAATCCGTTTAGTCGTTTCGCCACAGCGCGAATGAAGAGGGCATTGACCATTTACGGGAATTTTCCTTCCCTCGGTCCCCCGATATGCTATGGACCGATTGCGCGTGACCAGCGGCACCATTGTGGTGCGTCTTCCACCTGCCTTTAAGTGGTGCAGTTGTTGAAGGTGGTTGCACAGGTGCCAGTCATGTCGCGGCTCTTAGTCATATTAAAAACACGCTGCTGCGCAGACACTGCGACGACGCATTACCTCGACCCATGAGGCACCGCGTGGCATGGCAATATTTAGGAAAGTTCCTGTCGGTTCTTTTGCTTTGTTCTCCTTCCATTGTCCATGCTGCCATCTTAAAGGTTGTCCTGAAAAAAAAAAAATCATATGTCCGGTGTTTGACGAGAAAGGGGAAAGAAAAAGGGGAGAAGGGGAGATGGCCGCCATCACCCTTCTTTTTCGTCCCTCCATTTTAGTTCAGTCACAGTGGCACTGTTGGGCGTAGTCGTTTGATTTGGCAAATGTATTCAATAACAGGACCTTTCGACAACAACAATCTTGTTTGACTTGAATGATCGCATATCCACATTTTTGCTGTTTCTTTTAAGAATATATTTATGTCCAATCATCTACTCCGTGCACGAAGAGAACTGTTCTTTATGCGCTCGATCCAGGGACATCAAATGTCTTTGCGCGTGCAAGGAATCTCGACATAAGTTTGAACACCGCCGGAGATGTGTTCAGCGCAATCAGCGTGTTCTGCACCTTCGCCAGGCCTTCAGACTGGATCAGCTTGTTCAGATTGTATGCGATTGCCGTGGGGAACTATCGTTTCATAAAGTAGCGCGTTAGTACCGTCATCATATGCACAACATTCATGTAGTAACATGTTTAAGCAAACATCGCACACTTACAATCGTTTCGTGATACCAACGCTCCTGGTACACACATAGTTTGATCGAGGCCTCCATCGCCTTCAGTAGCTGCCCCTCCTCGGCGTAAATCTCCAAGAGTCGCACCAGTGCCTTTGCCGAGAATTTTTGCTCCGCACAGCGTTGGTACGCATCTTTAGCTTCCTCGCGATGGTGCAGACGCGTTGCCAAATCTCCATAGATCTCCCAGTCTGTGCCTGACTTGCGGTACGGCGCCTGCACGGACCGGAAGTGTTGCACCTCTGCACGCCAGATCGTGTATTGGCGCAAGTCCTCATACAGCACCATAAAGAGATTGTCCAGCCAGCGATCGCAAAGACGCTTGTTGCTGAACGAGAACGACAGCTCGACCTCATCATCCTCGTTCTCCTCTTCATCCGACGCGGCAGCCACACTGGGCTTCTCGATCTGCTTTCCTTTGATCGGAGTATCTTGGACTTCCTCCTCAGCTGACTCCTCTGAAATCTCGGCCACTGCTTCAGTTCCAGCTTCCGCCTCTTTCTCCGCCTCTGTCACTTCGTCGTTTGTCTTCTTCTCGTTTTGATCTCCCTCCTCCTGATCCTTATCACTGCTCAACGAGAGGTCGTCCAACTTGATGTCTTCCATCGACTGATCCGGATTCTCATCTACCGCCTTTGCAGCTGCCTCCTCCACGGCCTTGACTCTCTCCTCTTCCTCAGCCTCCTCCTGCTCGCGCTCGCGCTCACGTTCAGATTCAGTAGAGATCTTAATGATCGGGATAGGCGTTCCATTGGGCGACAAAAGCTGATCTCTTGCAGGCACGACTTCGGGGACGCCCTCATCATGGCTCTTCGACCTGGCCTGACTACCCTTGCGAATGTTTTCCTCAGCCTCCTTTTGCATGCGGTATTCTTCCTCCATGACGAAGACAAGTGAGCGGCATCGCAAGAGTTCGTCCCAGCCGATCTTCGACACCAAGCGAGTTAAAAGGTTGTAGGCGCTGGCAAATGTTCCACGCAATGATGGCGCAGGAAGACGCAGCAATGCAGGGTCAGCCTAAGATAATGAGCCAATGCAAAGGTTTTCGAATATTAATTACACAAATGGCCGAGTAAAATGCGATTATATGTCACTTTGACTCCTCATAAAAACTTGCCTCATGCTCGCGGCCCGTTTCATCGTCAATCAAAGACAGGTCAATGTCATTGCGAATGGGAAGATGGGCTTTGGCTGGCTTTGGCATCCTCTGCAAGTCCCTCTCATTGAATGTGAACATTGGGCACGAGTTGAGGGTCAGCAGGGCCTATTACAAAAATGGCAGCAGACGGCTCCGTCCTGTTAGATGTGTCTCCCATACATAAATAGGGTATAATTGCTGTTCGACCTTAGTGACCTTACACTTTCATAGTCGCCCAGATCAATGTAGACCTCAGTCAGCTTGGCCCAGGTGATGAATTCAGAAGGCGCGCAGTTGACAGCCTGCTTAGCAAGACGAAGTGCCATCTCCAGTTTTCCTTTGCCTCTCAAAAAGTCCGCCTGCACGTGCAGTAAGGCATAGCTCTGTGGGAACTGCTTCAGTGCCTGGTACAAAACATTGATGGCTTTGAGCTCCTCATCTAATAGGGCCGCATATTGAAGACAATGCGTGCATTAGCATTTGCTCAGTAGTGGCTCATATACTAATGATCAGGTTTTGTGAACTGTAGTTACCAGTTCCAATGTAGGACTGTGCCAGTAAGGAGGCAACCTCGGGTTCGCGTTTGAACAAGCGCTCAAAGAATTTGACCCCAAGATCATACCGGAAACTCTCCTGGCAGTACTTCATGATTGCAGCGGTGAGGTGGTTGTTGACGATGGTCGGCACCTGGATCTCAGGGCTGCTGCCGAGGAGCCAGCCCTTGAAGAACAACTGCTCTGCTGCCTCAAAGAACCGGTTCTCCGCATCCACGTCAGGGATGGGGTCCAGCTTGCGGAATCCAGGAATACGATAGTTGACATCATCTGAGTACAGAACTGACCGTAGCATGGCTGTCACGTACGTCTCTTGCCAGATCGCCGCTGTTGCCTCTTGTCTAAGTAGAAGGACAGGGCACAGGGCTTGTTGTCAGTATTCTGCGTCCGATTTCAGGAATGAATGCTTCCATGACTGGCGAAAAGTACCTTTCGCCTCTGATGTTGACAGCATAACTCTCGACACCTCCTGGGATCTTGACCTCTACGCGAACATCGACGCGAGAGAATGCATTGTAACAGCTAGTAACGAGTAAATAGTAATAAGGAAGACGCGAAACAGGATGTTACTGAATATGAAAATCCAACGCCAGATGCTTTCAATGCGCAATAAAAAAAAAGATCTTTCATTACCAGTAGACCCCGGAACGGATGCGCCATTGTACACCCTTGGAGAACCATGCATGCGACTCGTCCTGTTTGGTGGCAAAGAAAAAGCAAAAGAGCGCGCGGGTTAGTGACCGTGAAAAAGGCGCCAATTAAAATTGCTCACTCTCAGCCAGGGGACCAGACCAGGTCTGGAAATAGACATTAGGACGGGTCTCAATGCCCGCTTCTGTCTACCCTGTCATCTTATCATCCTATCCATCGATGCTGCCGCCGGCGACTGTATTGGTCTCCTTGCATATTGTTGCTATATCGCGTGCCTGATCTAGGTATGCGCCTCTAGTCATCGTTTATTCTGGAGTAACGACAAGCGTGCCCTGGAAAGCATTCATAGTCGTTTGAAGCTGAGAAGGCTGTCCGTCCGCGAAAATAAGGGGAAGGGCACTTACAATGGCATATGTCAGCGAGTTCAGGTATGCAGCAAGGCTAGCCGAGGACGAGGCATCAATACCGGAGACGTAGTGATAGGAGCTGGTCTATAATCGCACGAAGAAAACACAGAAAATTCGTGGGAGAGGCGGTAGAAGTCAGCGGTCAGTCGTATCTATAGTTGATTTCCTCGTACTCCATGGATTCCAATGCTCCTGTGCAACGACTGTTACCTCCTTGACATTAGGCTTGACATTGACCTTGATGATATGGCAGAGGTCGGGTGCACCCAGTTCCTTGAAGGTGCCTATAGGATGGAAAACAGACATAGCAGGCCTTTAGCTGTTCATTGTCTTGTACTCGAGGCTCTATGCGCCTTTAAGACGTGTCTTTCTGCTTCTTTGCCGAGTGATGTGTGGCCGAAGAGTGGTATTTACTCAGGGCATCTGTTCTGGCCTGGAGGGACTCGCCCAATTCCCGCTCGATGAACTCTGGGATGTCGCGCAGGTTGTCGGTCATCTCGACGGTGGTGGATCAGGTCGCGTTAAGAAATAAAGGTGTGGTAGAACAAGAGAAGACTCGCCCGGATGAATAAAGAAACAAGGAGAAGGGCGTGGGAGGTGATGAAGAGTGATGAGAGAAAGAGCGTTTGATGACAAGGAGAAAAGAATGTACTTCCAGATACTCGTGATGATGGTGTTCAAGATGACTTGACCGGCCCGTTGGTAAGGGCGTGTTGTCAATTAGGGAGGGGAAACTTAAAACGTGTCAGAACAAGAAGACAAGAATAGGATTCGACTTTCCTCTGCAATTGCACAAGGCCTTCTGACATTGCTGATTACTTTTATCTCCGCCAAAAAAAAAAAAAAAGCATTCAGACCCGCCTTCTTCCTCCTCCCCTCTACGTCGCCATTCCCTTCCTGTATACATTCGAATCACTCTACATCCATACTCTTCAGCGATGGCTCCCGTAAAGACAAGATCAACCTCATCACGGCATCGTCCTCACCGCGGATACAAGGCCGATCCAGAGGACACCAACGACGACGAGGACTTTTACGGCATGCGAGAGCTCAAGCATCAGCTTGCCAGTCTAAATCTCCAGCTTAAAGACACAATGGGCGATGGCAACTGCCTCTTCAGGGCCTGCGCAGACCAGTTCTACGGCATCGAGAAAGACCATACGTCACTGCGCGCAGAGGTCTGTCAGTACATCGAGGAGCACACAGAGCACTTCAAGTCGTTTCTCGACAACGAGACCGTCGAGGCCCATGTGGCCCAGATGCGTAAAAACGGGACCTATGGTGGCAACATTGAGCTTGTCGCCTTTGCACGCATGAAGCGGGTTGATATCAAGGTCTACCAGCCTGGATATATATTTGTGATCGAGGGAGTCGATGTCAAGAAGGAGGGATCCAGTCCAGGACAGCGGCCGACCATGCACATCGCGTAAGAAACTTGTTTGATCAGGTATGAAAAATATGTAATTGAGCGTAAATATGTGGCTCACATTTATATATTCTCTCTACAGGTACCACAGCTGGGAACACTACTCTTCAATACGCAACATTGACGGCCCACACGAGGGCTTGCCAGAGATCAACCCTCGCCCCACCAAACAACAACCACTTGCAAAACTTACCAACAAAGATCCACCACGGGCCATTGAGCGTGAAATCATGAAAATCTCAGGCGTTAACGATCTAGAGCTTATCCGTGAACTGCTCGAAAAGTATCGTGGTGATTTCGACTGCGTTTACAACGACCTTGCAGAGAAAGTATTTGCAGATGCCAATGGTAGCGATCGTGACGATAACAGTAGTCCTGAAGGCGAAACCAAAGAAGAGTCCAAGGGTTCGGTTCAAAAGACTAAAGGTGAACAGGATACGAAAGCGGGCAAGACAAAAGATCCCAAGGCAGGGACCAAGGATGAAATCATCACAGCACCTGATCCGCCTTCTCAGAGCAACTCGATTGATACCGAACCTTCAGTAGCATGTTCAAAGTCCTCTTCACGCGCATCATCTCCAGGCTTTGTACCCTCACGGACAGGTTCACCAGCAATATCATCTACTGAAACACCTATGGCATCGGATGAACCAGCACAAGGTGTGATTCCTAAAAAACGAATATCTGCAAGAGAAAAGAAGGAGTTGGCGAAGCGGAATCAGAAGCTGAATCGAAAGAACAAGGGTAAAGTCGGAGCTGCAAGTGCCGACGCCAGTCCGAGTAGCAATAGCAGCAGTGGCGGCGAGCGGAACTCAACAGATCATCCGGCAAGTCGAGCAGGCAGCAACATGCGAGAGCTCTTTGTCTAACCAACAGTGTACAAATGTATTCGCTATAATGAAATAAACCAGCTTTTTTTTTGGCGCCGATGTTTCTTTGTGGTGCCTTTTTGATCTATCCATTCAAAGAGCCTTTGTGGGGGATGTCGCGGTCTAAAGGAATTCCTCTGCCTGCACACAGCCACATTTTGTGTTTGCACATCCCTCCCTTTCCTATTTGCATGAGCACGGGTCAATAAAAGCTTCAAAGTTTTTATCTTAGGACCTCCACTCGAATAGCGCTAGGAAGCCCTACATGCACTCCTTAATAGCCTCGACAGCCGTCGATACCTCTTCGCGGCGGAAAAGTAGTCGCAGATAGAACACATCCCTGTTTGAAAGCTTCCTCAGACAACCTCCTTTGAACTTGGGTCTGGACGATGGTAATATTCTGGACATCTCCTCGAGAAGTCGAAGGGCTTGCTTGATGGTCGATGGTTTGTGAGCTTTCATGTCGCTTGGGATCGTCAATGAATAGTGGTAATAATAATAAAAATAAAAAAATGGCGATTATGTATATATGATGGAGGAAGTAGCATGCTCGTGAACATCAAAAATCCTCACATAAAGCTGGATCTATCCTATGTTCTACTAATGTGGTGAGATTCGTTAATGGGAGGGTCGTGGTCGCGTTGTTGGGCTGGCATGCTCCATCGAGTATAAAATTGCAAAACATCCGGACAATTTTGGGAGCCAAGCTGACCTTGTGCTGTTTTTTGGAGATGGTGGAGGAACCTATGGAGTTGTAAAAGTGCCCTAGAAGCGCGTCTTCAGTATTCCTCCAGATCTTTTCGTTGTCGTTCTGGTGTTTAGAGCGGTTTGTGCACAGAGAGTTGTCGGCATTTTCGAAGGTGACGTCCGCGCATCTATGTTTGCCTAGGAAAATATCCGTTGACTTTTGTATCTTTCGGAAAGGCTGTATTTCGAGCAAGGTCTGGCTTCGGGCTGAAGGCATCAGAAGGTTTGGGACTGCACGATAAAACGACGTTTCAGGACCGACAATACGATATAAGTCTCACTTATTCACAACTTGGCAATACGGATCACACTGACCGACTAGGATTAGATATTTATGGCGAAGCCGGTCGAAGATACCAAGTAGCACAAAGTACATTCCGTCGTAGGCATGGCTGAGGACAGCTGAATTTTGCGTCCGTCGTTCGTCTTTGACGCGCGACGCGTGTGTTTATTTCGTGCTGGCGGCGCCCATGTTCCTTTCACAAATCAATCTATCGTTGTCCTATCAGTTTCAAGGTGCAATTCAAATTGGGTGCACATGCTGCTCTTCTACTTTTCGTACACCTTCTTGGGGAAGTACATGTCCTGTACCGCGGTTTGGGGCTAGCGGTAACCAGGCTACCTGTGGGCGGTATTCGAAAGACTTGGCGAGTCCTTTGCTCATCACCCAGTCTGGAATGTAGTTCAGGACCAAATGGCGAATGAGCCGCTCTTTCCAGGACTAAACATATGCAAAAAGTTGAAAGTTGACTTGAGAAAACGGATAGTTATGTCGCTCGAATCTGTGCGAAAAATCGGGTTCCGTGTTTTACATGGCCAAAGATGACTTTCGACATGTCTTCGCTTCGTGCGTATTGCTCTTCAGCTCGAGGGTATCGTTCCCTGTAGTAATCTTGGAATGCTGCTTCGATACACTTAGGGGTTGAGTCGGACATGTTGTATAGGCAGTTGGCGAGGACGACCGCGTCATGCATCGCGTTCACAGCGCCTGTTGAAAGTAGAGAATGTTTTTAGAACAAAGCTGTGAGGTTGACGCATAAGCTAGGGAGAAAATATTACTTTTAGTAAATTGAAAAGTAGTTCTGACCTACACCGGCACCAGGGAGCATCTATAAAATGGATAGGAAAACGCCTTTTAGTAATACAGTTTCATGAGAACGCGCCCTTACGTTCTGCGTAACCCAAGTACTTGCCTTGTGAGCCGCTAATGAAAGCAGTACGACAAACAGTAGCGGTGTTAGCACAAGACAGGTTCCAGCTGCAAGCCAAATAAAACTATCGACTCTTTCGTCTCCCTTACCGTCTCCCAGAAGAACCGTGCGGCCATGATACCATGTCGAGAACAGCTTAGCCTCCAAGAACACCTTCGAGATCAAATTTCTTGGAGTCGCGTCAACGATCTCGCGCATAGTGCCACCCCATGCGCAGGGCAAATCCCGCAGCTCTTGGATCATGGCTTCGCTCGATTCGGGGCCCCACTCCGAGTTGCGGAACTGCTGCTCTTTGGCGTCCGATTCAGAGAGCTGAATCCCCAGTCCCCAGCAGATCTGGTTGTTTGGCACGCTAATCACACTCCACTGCATGGATTAAATATGAATGTGTGTGAGAGAGAAAGAGAGAATGACCTGTCGGTAAGTGACGTTCTACGGAAAGGGGATGTTATATAGCAGAGATACGACCAATGTGTAGAGGGTAGAGGACTTACCCCCATGCCTTTGTGCCCAAGGATTTGCGCAAAATGGCAAAAGTCATCCTTCAGCTGTGGGTATTTTTCTGGATCCTGAGGCTCAGAAATACCTACCAAACTAATATATCCGACCGAAAGCTCACCCAAGTCGCTTTTAGGAAGGAGTTCCTTCTTGTCAAGATTCTTGTAAAGACTTTGACGCACTGCACTGTAGGCACCATCTGCTCCAACGAGAATGTCCCCGCTGTAGGATGAATTGTCTGCGCAAAAAATGCGCACCTTGCCATCGCTTTCCTCTATGCGGAGGACTTTTTTTCCAAGACTGATTTTTTGGGCAGGCACTTGCTTGCGCAAAAGCTCGTAGAGCTGTGGTCTTGCGATCAAGATGGTGTTATATCCAGTACTAGAGAGAGAAAATCAGAGAGAGGTGAGGACGGTGCGCTGCTGTTTTTGGTTGTTGAAATACATGCATCAATCAGCTCAGACGTCTCTTACGTTGCTTTCTGCTCCCCCAGATTGAAAGACCCCAACTTCTTGACATCGACGTTGTAAAGGTCAAGCGAATTACATGGAAGAGATATTTTCTTTAACTCTTCCATCAGACCGAGTTGTTCAAAAACAGGAAGGATGCTCGGTCCGATACTGATTGCCGCCCCTTTGTAATGCAGATGGATAAGAGGTTTGATGCACAACAAGAACGTTAATAAGACGTTTGGAATTCAAGAGGGTCATGTACAATTGAAGCTGGCAATACCTAGGGAACGCAGTTCCGATGCACGTTCGAAGATTTGGTACGGGATATCGACTCGCTCCAGCAGTGCGGCAAGCAGCAGGCCTCCGAGTCCAGCACCTGCGATCAGCACATCGGGTGCGGTGCCATTTTTTGCAGTCACAGCCTTGGTGTCAGACATAGTTTCTCTTTATTAAAGGCAGCAAGCTGGAAAGTGAATGAGATGAAGGAAGAGGAATAAGATGGCGATTGCAAATGAGATGATGGGCATCTACATCTATGGCACACTGAACCACCGTACATGTCTTTTTTTTGACAAGCACTCCAATACGATAGCTCACAGTGCACAGAGAAATCTGAATAGCACAGCATCCACCATCCAACCACTTCTTGAGATTTCATTGGACAGAAAAGAGTTGAAAGTTGACAATAAGGTTGACTATAGTCGGTACAACATTGAACGGCAATTCAATTGGCACTGCAAATCAAAACTGTTTGCCAGATGAACACAAAATGCCAGGCATGCACAATCGGCTCGTACCATGGCGTATGCCACTTTCCCTCAAATTTTCCTGACACAAATTTCCTTGGCGCCTTGGGTGGTTCCTTTTTTTTAAAAAGTGCAACTGCCCACTTTCCCTCTCTCTCTCTCTTTCCTCTCTTTGCGAAAGTTCACCATGCAGTTCCGTCGTCGGCCCAGCACACCCATTGCTCCCTCCACTAGTATACCTACAAGCGTCCTCCAGACATGGACTGAAGATATTGAGAGAGCTCGTATCAGCGTGGAAGTCCAGGGCATGGCAGTCGCCGTTGTACACCGAGGAAAGATTATCTACGCCAAGGGGTTTGGCAAGAGGAACGACGTCGACCCCTTCACGCCAGAGGTATGGCCATATACCAGAGAGGAGATAATTGTTGTTCGTTCACTCCTTTTACGTTACCACTCACTCTTCAATGCGCTACAACGCATGTTTTCTCGTAGACCCTCATGCCAATTGCGTCCATCACAAAGTCCTTTACAGCTGCTGCAGTCGGCGAGCTAGTTGGAGACAACAAAGCCAAGTGGGAAGGCGTCCCTGTGAGCGAGTATTTGCCAGAGTTCCAGGTCAAGGACCCATCTTAACAAAGGAGATGACCTTTATCGACATGCTCTCTCACCGCACAGTATGTATGCGTGAACCTTTGAGCGCCGATCTCTCAATTTTTTTTTACTGCAAGGAAGCCGCGCTCTTACACTTACAATGGAATGTTCTCACAAATCCTCGACATCTTTAGGGCCTCCCTGTTCTGGATCTCCACTGGTACCACCGTCTGGAGCCACGGATTGAGCTCATCAAGCAGATGCGGCACGTCGACGCAGAGGCACCTCTCCGATCTGAGTACATCTACAACAACGTTATGGTTTCGGTTGCAGGCGAGGCTGCAGCACGGATTGCCGGTACCACCTACGAGCAACTTGTCCTGGATCGAGTCGTCCGACCGGTAGGAATGGCGGAGACGGGATTCTCAAACGTAACGCTCCAGACACGACCCAACCATGCTCTGCCGTACATGTGCAAGTCGTTCAGGGACGCCCAAATGGGCTGCAATCATCGTTTTCCACTGGACACGCTTCCAAAATCGGATGCCCCGGCTGGCGACCTTCACTCCAACGTCATTGAGCTTGCCAATTGGGCTCGGGTGATGATGCACGACGGCGAACTCGACGGGAAGCAGGTCCTGAACAAGGAGAGTATCCAGACAATCAAGACTGCCTACACTATTACGAGCAGGGCTCCTCGCGGCCCAGAGTTTAGTATTGGTGCGTATGGACTTTGCTGGGGCATCGAGCATTATAAGGGCCGCCCCACCGTTCAGCACAGTAAGTTGTTTTCGTTTTTTCTTTGTACACCATTTGCTGTTTTTTTTTTTTTTTTTTTTTTTTTTTTTGGGTTCGATTGCTCTACATCTCTGAGTATGGATATGAATACCCTTTTTGCTCATTAGGTGGCGGCCTTCCTGGATACATCTCCCACCAGTCACTCTTCCCGAGCGACGATTTTCAGTGGTTGCTCTCACCAACGACGCCTTCAACTGCCTTCCCATGTGGCTGCCATATTACTTTGCTGACCAAGTCCTCGGCCTCCCAAGGACCCGCGACTGGCTATTTGATGTTGCCATCACGTACACGAAGTAGGAATACGCTGGGATTGTGCCGTCGAATTTACCTCCTCGGATCAAGGACAAACCCACGACACGCGACCTCACAGAGTTTGCAGGCGAGTACACGCACCCTGTCGCAGGCAGGATCATCATTGAGACGCCGAAAGAGGAGGACGATGACGAAGATGAAGACGCAGAGGATGGCACGGCTTGCCATCTCAAGTTTTCTTTCAACGCCACCCAAGGAAAGCTGCGCCACTACCACTACGACACGTTTGTCTTTTCGAACGCTGCCCGTGATGCTGTGCGACTCGAAATGATTGTTACTTTTCTGCCAGGCGACGATGGAAGTGTTCAGCAGTGCAGGCTCTTTTATGATCCCGATCCCATCATCTTCACCAGGACCACTCCAAGCGCGGTAAACAGCCTTGGAGGAGCAAAAAAATATCTCAGGAGAAAAAAGCTCTTGTCCCGGGTGGATTGGCTCTAGATTATTATTATAATACCAGTAGAACTGCCTGTAGCACACGCCACAGGTCCGAGGCAAAAAATAAAATAGCTTTATTGCACTTTTACAAAATATATATATATATTGCAGTTCAGCAGATTCCTACATGCGATATTTCGCGTATAAACGCCCTCCTTTCCATCTATGGCACCATTTTCGACCAGAACCTTGAGGTTGTCTCGGTATTTGCAACGCGAGAAGCCGACATACAATTGCCCAGCACCAAAGACGTGCTGAGGAAGATAAACACCAACGTGGTCAAGTGTTTGTCCTTGCGCCTTGTTAATGGTCATGGCAAGCGCAGGCTTGACAGAAAACTGGCACCTAGTGAACTTGATTGGCGTAGACCCGTCGTCCAGGGTCGCGAGAGATATGCGTGGAATAAGCACCGTTCGTCTCTTAAAGTCACCGTTAAGGATCTCGGCACTGATGTATCTCTGACGGAGTGCTCGAACAATCAGACGGGTACCATTGCAGAGGCCGAATTTGCCGTCCATGTTTCAAAGGAGGACGATGGGTTGGCCCACCTTCAACAGCAGCTCGTAGGGAGGCATACCTGGAAGATTATTACATGTTAAGCTTTACATGATCTGGAGGGGATTTTGAGGGTCTAATGGGCTGTACGACTTCCTGTCAAGACCTGAGCAGCAATTTCAGATGACGCAACTACGATCATCTCCTTCTCGCGCCTTCCTCGGATGTGGGCAATCAAAGTGTTGTACAAAAAAGACTTGTCCGTTCCTCCTGGTCCATCAATAAAAAACACCTTTGCCGTACTTCCGTCCTTGTTATCCAGCGCTGCTGTGATTGCAGCGTACAGTGCTTTTTGATCGTCATTGCAGAGATCCAAGTCATGGACCGCCTTAGCTGCAAGTGCTTCGGTGTCGAGCTCTGCATGTTGTCCAAGTTCGTCATTGTTAGGTTGGCGATTGATGAGGTTGCGAAAGTCTCGAGACATCTCTTCATAGACCGCCAGACTGATCCCAGCTCCCTTCAAAATCTCGTTGACGTGGAAAAGCGCAGTGCTCCTGGCGTCCCCTTCTCATTCGGGCGATCTCCAGCAACGTACAGAAAGTCTTGAGATATGTTATCAGCGAATGCTTCCCATACTTCGGGAGGATTGGATGGGCTGCATAGGTATAGAATCATGGCGAAAAGATGGTGTAAGGTCGTGGGACTTCAACGCCTGTTACCAAATCCTCAGTGAAAGGCCATCGCGCAAGGGGCGACGCATCTCAATCCTTTGCGCTATTCCGGCGAGTGTGAGCGGTAATTATGTCAGCGTGCCTGGCGAGAGACATAAACTCGTCCCATAAAAAATAAAAAAAAATAAAAAATAAAAAATATAATAAAAAAAGAACTTGCCTTTCAAGCGTATTACTGAGAATCTTAGGGCATTCCTTGAATATGATTCAGGAGTGGCCAATTTGGGCGCATCTGCATGTCCGATACGCTTGGAGAGATCCCGCAGCAGGGGCAGGTGCCAGGTCTGCATGCTCTGGTTCGTCCAGATGGTGATTAGCACGCTCATACCCCTGCTGCCTTTCGCGGGCGCACTGGGCGGCATAGGCGGGAAATAGTCCAGCACGTCTGGTGAGAAGTACATCAGCGGTTTGTTCAGATTGTCCGTAAGCCCATCCCATTAAAAAAAAAATAGAACCTGCCTTTCGAGCGCGTTCTTGGGATTCTCAGGGCAGTCCCTGAAGGTGATTCTGGAGTGGCCAGTTTGGCCGCATATGCATGTTCGAGCTGCTCAGACAGGTCCAGCAGCAGGACTATACATTCGATAGATTCGTGTCGAGTCAGCATGGGGACCAATATTGATGTAAAAAGTAACAAAGATACACTTCACATACGCTTGGTTGCACGTTGTATCCATATTCTCGGTAGTCAATGTAGGAGAGATGCAGTGGTTGAGGGGGGAGCAGGGGTAACGGCTTTGAGTGGTAAGGGTCAAGCAGTGAATATGCAAGGATGAAGGGTGCTTGGCAGCGGTGGATGTGGAGGAAATTTATTTTTGGGCGAAGCAAGAAAGAGCATTGCAAAGGGCCATCGAGATCTTAACAACAAAGAAAAGTACTGCAAATTGATAAATTTATTAGATGTCTTCAAAATCCCCCAAATCAACCTTGTGTAACTCGTCAAACTCATCAAACCACCATCGATATCATTCATCATACCTCAGACTAAGCATTCACTGTGGTTGTTGCGGTGCGAAATGAGCGAACGACATGGTGACATGAAATACCCTTTCGGACATGTGTAGTAAGTCTGGTGGTCGTGGTTTTTCTTGCACTTTTCGCACATAGGCATGTTGAAGGTGCTTCAGATTAGGATGGCGGTAGGAGGCGGTGATAGAGACAGACAAAGAGAGAGAGAGTTGATGAGAGAGAAAGACTTTGTTTATTTTTTTTATTTTTTATTTTCTGGCTCTCGAGTGCATCGAGTCTATGAGGGAGAGAGATTCTTTTTTGGTGGACTTGATTCCGACTTTGAGCATCTTTGAAAAGTGGTAACGGCACGAAAACGCGATCTTTTCCTTGTTTAGCCTCTGAGAAAACCGATAATCCATGTTCAAATCATCATCCTCATCAAACTCGTCTTCCTCAACAAAATCATTCTCCTTAACTACTTGAAAACGTCCCTGAATCCCTCGTCCCCGATTGTTTTCATGGCAGACTCAAAAACCGACTTGAAGGGGCCTCCGGTATTGCACATGCTAATATAATTGAGGACGGCTTGCTTAAATACCGTGTCTGGCGGTGGGCATGGTGGTTGACGGGAGGTTGGTTGATGGTGATGGGCTAATGAGTTCAAAACGAGGTCATGCAAGAGCTATAATTTTTTTCAATTGGATTGAATACTTCAGACCGAATCCTACCTACATCCACATTTGAAAATTTTTATCATTTATAAAAAATGTACTGTAATAGATTGCCCCTTATCAGTAGAAGAGGTTTTTTTTTTCATATCCCTGGCATGGACCTTATCAACCATAATTCACTTAAAAAACTTCAAGAAGATCTCTGAGGGTAGCATCGTGGGCTTGTACAGAAAGATTCTGGTCAAATCTGGACCCTTAAGCAACTAAAAGCCAACATTCATTATGCACAGGACAAATACAAGATGGCCAAGGTTATGACCAAACAGACAAGTCAAGGTACCGACGAGGATGGGACGTTGAGGAAGAAAATGCTCCAAGAGTTCCCCTTCTACAACTGATTCGATGTTGTCTATATGTTGGATGCTGTCATTAATGCCAATCCTCATCCATGATCTCCTCTTGTGCACCCTGGTGAATAAAATTGTGTAAAACAACACACGCTCGAATCCAGCTAGCGGTCGCTTTCATATCCTTTTTGCTGGAAACTGTGATAGTTAGATTTTGTACGGAGTGGAACTTGAGCTTGAGTATACCGAATGCATTTCAACCACAACCCTAGCTTTCCTATGACAAGTGTTGAACCTTGATTCAGTCCCAGTCGGGTTCTTGTATCACAGGATAATGGTGGTTGTTAGACCATAGACAGCGTCCGCGAGCAGATACTCTTATCCATGAAAGAATAGTTCCTTTCTTGTATAAAGATAGGTCCTTCTGTATTCCAGCGAGTCATGCATGGAGCCAGAGTAACCGGTAGAGAAGTAGGTGAAGCGTCCCAAGTGGTGACATACGGCCGTTGTACCCATTATATACTTGCCTTTGCGTGTGGTCCAAGCATTCGTCTCCCACAATGGAGCTATGTCAAAGGGAAATGGAACACCGTCGACAGCACCAATTGCATTGCAAAATCCATGCTGAGGTTTAAAGGTAGACTTAATCACATCCCTTGCAAGGATGGGAAAGTGATCGTCGAAGAAAAGGTCACTTTCTGCGTCCGAAACTTGCAGACACATCACGCAAAAAGTTGGTGTCATCAACGCATCGGATTGGTAAATCTCATTTTAGTGCGCATAATTCCACAGCTTCCTTGACCAATGGATACTCTCTCTGTCGCAGAATTCGGCTACCTCAGGGCCCTGTCGTTTCTCGCCATTGGCTGGCTCTTTTCGTCCCTCGCCCTCGTACACAGGACGTGCCTCTGCAGGGACAATCGGGAATGTGCGTGGGAATGCAGCCTTTCCTGCCTGTGCCTGTGCCTGTGCCTGTACGCCATTGGATGAGCAGTTGGTGGCAAAAACACATTTGTGAGGTAATCGACGCCACCAAGTGGCATGCTTCGTTTCCAGAATGGCTCCCCATACATTGAGGACAACTTGAAAATTCCGATTTGGGTCATTATACGAACTGGGCAACATTCCAGTGCACTGAGGGCCTTGGACTACCTGCTCCTTTATTTCATCGACTGCATGCTGCTCCTTTTTTCATAGCGCTGGTATCCTGCCTAGGTCAATCCATCATCTATCATGTTCCCATTATTTGTTTTTCCTCCTCCTTCCTTGCACTTCCCCCTCTTTCATTCATTGCTTTTCCCTCTCACAGCTGCAACCTCAACCTCATCTACGTACACTTAGATCACAATGAAGCTACTCCCCCGGTTGTCCGTCGCCGCCCTCATGGTCGTCTCCTCCTTCGCAGGACGAAGCTTGAAGGACTTTACTGCTGATCCACAGATCCAAGCTGCCGCCCCACATCTTATCCAACTGATTAGTTCTCGCCCTATCGAATACGCATTATCTCGCAGCGGCTCACCTAACCCACCCACCGGCAATCACGTACCGCTCTTCAACGACATTGTTGAGATCGTGTCCCAAACAGTTTTCACTCCCAAGAGCAAAGAAGCGGACTGGTCACGTCTCGAAGCCGCAAAACTCAAGGCCATTCAAGCCCATGGAGAGGAGGCGGTCTATTCGTTTGCGGATCTTACAGCCATTGACACGCATCGCGCTTTACTGATAGTAAACACCATCTATGACACCGTTGTGCATCTACCTCCCAGTAGCAAGGTTGCCTATGCTGCAAGTACAACCAAAAAATCATTTTCATTCTGGGACTTTATTGGATTTGGCTTGATCAAGTCCTCAGATGCCGTCAGGGGTGTCAAGTCCTTTGTCTCTCCACAGAGCGGCGGATGTAACACCCAGGACACGGTCTATCTTAGGAGTGTCAAGGAAATTGTTTACTACAGCTCTTTGACAGACGGGGTCGCCGGAGGAGCCATGGCTGCGGCGCCAAGCAATTCAGCCGTCAAGTCACTGGGATTGGGAACGATTATTGCGTCCGTCGGTAAGCTCGCAGTCGAGATTCATATGGCTCAGTCGATCGCTCAGCTTGCGGGACTAGACCCCTTTGACGAGAGTGTGAGGGCAATGGTCTACTTGGCACTTGCTGCAGATTCGCCATCTTCGGACTATGCCCTTACTGCGAGAGATATATTCAAGGTAAAGAGCCGAGGTATCGCCAGCAAGGTCTCCATGGAGGCACTCAGATTTTTGGAGCGGGAGACAGCATTGGTGTTGATTACAAAGGGTACGGGGCGTATCATAGGACAGGGAGCGTTCCCGAGTATGCCGGTAGTGCGCAACATCTTTGCTTTCAGCAGAGACGTATTGAATATGAATAGCGTTGGGGATGTGTTGAAGTACGTGTTCTGTCCTGGACAGAACAGCGAGCCCTTATCTGTTGAGGATGACAACCTTGAGTCTCCTTCGGATCATGATCGGAATGGTGCAGCTGAGGATGTGAGCATAAACGAGAACCATGACGGCGCGGTTGAGGACGAGGAGGCAGACGAGCACGACAAGAATGAGAGTTATGTGGAGCAGACTGCTGGCGATAACCGTCCTTTGGGTGGGGGGCAGAAGGCCTTTAATACGCCTCAGGGCGTAAACCAAGTCGAACAACAGAAGGCGGCCGGGGAACAGAAGAGGCAAGATCTGTAGACCGTGAATGCAGGGTCACGTTCGTATTGGCTGATTGCGACAATAAACAATTTTCTATATTTTAAGCGCGTTCGGGTGATTGTCTACTCCTATCATCGCCACCAACTTGTGCCCTGCATCGAGCTGGGTCCTTTTGAGCCGCTCCCTCACAGTCAGCTCAGCAACAGCGACCAATTGAATCCTGATATCGAGTGCTGCCCCTCATGTCAGCCATGGACGCATATCAAGTAAGTGTTCCATATCTGCATCGCGCTGACATAAATGTACGTTGCTTAATAAGATTGCTTAGCCGTTCTGTTGGCCAAACCTGCTGATTTAGCACGTTCAACTAGATCTTCGGGCAAGGCCAGTTCGCTATCATGATGTCGGCGTTCTCTGGAGGTGAGCATGATGGTTCTGCGTCATCTTTTTTTCTTGTGTTATCGTTTGTTATCGGTGCACTCACTGCGGTATGTGCCCTTCTACACTTGGCTCCCGCACACTTGGTTCTCGCTTATAGACGCACTGGCATAAGGATCAAGTCAAATGTAAAGAAGGACGCGGATGGATTAGACAACATCGACGATTTTTGGGACGACGGCAACGACGATGGCAGTCAGGGATCCGATACCGCAAAAGGGGTGCATTATGCTACTCCGATACCCACCCTGCTCAAAGGTCACTCCACGCCCAGAATCCGACCCGCCGAAATGAAGAACTCGAGCGAACGCCGGCTCGGCACACCAGCAGCGCACAGGAAACACAAAGCGCTACCAGCTTCATCTGCACAACACCTCCAGAAACAAGTTACGGATACATGGCGCTCAACGCTCGTCAGCTCCTGGCTGACCACCGGCACTATGTCGACGGCAGTTGACCAGCCGCTCTTGCGTCCAAATAATCAAGCGTCACTGTCAGCAGACACCGCCTTTCAGCTCCATCAGACATCAGCAACCATCAAAGAGATTCGTCCAGTCTCCCAGCGATCTCTAACTCCGACAAACCATGACTCTGGCATATCAACGACCTACGAACCTTGTACCACAACGAATTCGAGCCCGATCTCAAGGAATTTACTTCCAACATGGAACTCTTCATTCCTGGCTGGCAGACTCGACAAGCCATTATACTCTACGCCAGCAGATACGCAGCGTGATAAGTACAAGCAACATCCTGGCGACTCCTTTGGAATGCTATGTTGTCCACGCGCGGAGAGTCCGACTCGCTCACACCATGTTGAAGCCGGACGCCTGACGCCTGACTGGGTCAAAAGGCAAGTGCATGCTACACATCAGCAGCCAACGCGGCCCGTAGGCCACGTCTTATCGCACAGCGAATTCTCGAAAAGCTATTCACAGCATCTTGTGGATCAGGGCTCAGCGCAGATCTACAATTATTCCGCAGAACACGCACCAGCCACTTGCCCCGCAGACGGTGAGGGTGAGCAATACGGAGGCACGGAGGAAGACCAGGGCGAAATTTATGACGAACCGCTCGACAACTACCTGAAGAGCAGGGCGATCGCGTGGGCGCAGAACGTCCGTCAAGAGCCGGCGTCCAAGTTTAAATCGTCAGCTTCAAGTCTACGATCATCAATCTCGCGTCCATCATCACTGAACCCAGGTCTACCCTCATCCGCCTCAAGCCAGCCTTCATCGCGTGCCCGGACAGAAAACGACACTCCGAACAACCGACGGCTCCTCAGCCAGGAGCTTGGAGAACTAGAAATGAGTGTCACAACTCAAGAGAGCTCGGTCATGCAGAAGATGTTTAGCCCTTCTCTGTTCTCATCTGCACCGAAAGCTCGCGTCGCAAAGCCTTCATCTTCGGTTCGACCATTATCGCCTCTGCCCTCATCAAAGACGAAACTGGCTGGAAAGCGGAAGCAGATGCCACACGAGGCCCACGATTCAGCATCAGAAGACGAACGATCGGCAAAGCGAAACCGCCGCGCCACCACATTCTCTAGGGCCCAGGCGAACCAGCAAGCTCAACGTTTCACCTCTAATGAACACTGGAATAACATCAAGGATACGGACGAGGAAGATGCTACGCTTACTCAGCGCCATGATGCGCATAAGAGTCAATTCGAAACTCATACGGAGCAAAGGAGTAACATAAATGAATCTGCAGATGATGCCCCATTGAAGCGAGGACGGAAGACAATGGCCACTGATAGATCGCGGGCTGGTCCCAAGGAACGAGGCAGAGATTATCTCGACAGATCTCTGAAAGACAGACATTCTGTCCCGGTATCACCAGGGCCTAGCGAGGAACGGATGGACGGAGGTACCTACTCTGACATTTTGTTTTCAATTGTTCAACTCATGTCATGGTAGTAGAGTTTAATGTCATCGGATCTTGATTATCTCTAGTTCGTAAAAGTCGGCGCACAAAACATCGGCCGCTCGAATATTGGAGGAATGAAAGAACCATTATAGACCCTAGAGAGGATTCTGGCCTGCACAACAACCGCAAACAAAAGCGGCAAAGACGTCACTTATCTGCAGAGACGCAGCCAGCATCAATGCAAAAAAACTCGCGAGGGGCGACTTCAGACGAAGAGAGCAACTTAAGCGGAAGTACAAGGCCTTATGAGCTGGAAAGCAATGGATTTATCTGCGACGGTCCACAGCTTTGTGAAGCAGTTGACTTTGCCAAAGGCGGTGTCATCATGCGAAGTCAGTAGCCGTTTTAAGTCGGACAAATCTTTTGCGGAATACAATGAAAGTATAGTGCATTTGCCTAACGATAACCCGTTTTTCATTGCATCTGCGACAATAGAACTTGCGGAACCAAAGGGATATGGCAATTACCTAGATGCGCCAGGTGGCGAGTATCAATACCATCGAGGTCTGGAGGACCTCGACATTTGTTCAGGGTTCATTCGTATCCCTGGTCTAGGTACTAAACCAAATAAGAATGCACTGAGGGCCTCTCTCGTAAGTTGTGGTGTCGCTGTGGTGCTCTAATATATATGTATATAGCTTCTCTGCTGTGCAATACACGAGCTTGTACTAACCCATATATTTCTTTGTGCATTGTTGTATAGACGTTCTATGTTGTCAAGGGATTAGTCCAGGCGACGATTCACAGAAACAGCATTATCTTACCGGAGGGATCGCGTTTCATTGTCCCACGCGGAAACCAGTACATGATTAGAAACCTCTCCAGAAAGGAATGTCTTTTGTTTTTTGCGCAAAGCACCGCTTCAGCCAATAACCACTAATCGGCTGCATGTACTATACACACCACCAACTTGTACCATACACCACTGCTATCCTCAATGTCAACTTTAATGCTCAATAAAGACGTCTCATTTCCACACCTTCGTTTTCGTCATCCTACGCTGCTGACTTTACCGCTTTATGCCCGCACTCTTGTTACGTTTCAATTGCGGAGCAAAGCAATCTGTCATTATGTCGATCAATAAGATGGCACATATACTTTTCGACAACGATATCCATGTTTCGTTATCTTCAACAAAGTTGAGAAGGAATAAAGCAGGATTGAGCAATATTCAAACGCATGATTTATGGATAAAAGGAGGAGGACTTGATGAAGGGGAGTAGGAAATAAGGACGGAGTATGCGATAGCCAGTTCCTGCGAACTACGGTGCTTTTGCTTTGAACGCGATCCAGCGTCGTTTCAATTACAGGCTAGACGTCGCGAGTGGTGACCAAAATGATATTTCGATTCTCCAGTACTCTATGAAGCCCATCGACTAGCATTTTTTTTCTGGATGCTTTATGGGATGTTGGGTTGTCGCACCATGGACGATGCGTAAGAGAAGTCTACGATAGAGTTGTCTGCAGCGGACCACTGCAGGCCATATCCCATACGAGAAGAAAGGAGATATAGTCCATGGTGAAGATGCACCACTCATAACAAGGACAGCGCGCGTCCATGTCTTGTGAAACTCATGTGGATCGAATCATGTTTGGATGATGATAATCCTCGCCATTTCTTTCTGCTGAATAGGAGTTATTGCTGCTTTAATTAGATCGCGATATGATCGCGGTACGCCCATCAAGGACTTTGTGGGCGAATGGCTCCGCATTTGTCATGTCACAGCAGGTGTTGCACTCTGAACCATGTTGAAATAGCCTTAATCGCGATAAAAATGAGAAAAACAACAACGCTAACAGCAATGATAGGCCTATTCGACGGCGTTTATAGTCGTATGTTCCTGAATCCCCGTTGCTTGAAGTAGCGGCATTAGCCCAATGAGTACCATTTGAAGTAAAATGAAGTGGTATAATACCGGGGCACAATTAATAGAAAGATACAGTTCTTCAATACAAGGCGCATGATGAAGATGGATCAGAAAGTGGCGGTCGAAGGTCATGGCGGCAGTCCAACGCCTGCTTACGGGCTGAAAATAAAAGCACACTTGTAAACAGAGAGAACCTTTAGAGAACAAGTGAGATCCTTGAAAGGCAATAGAATGCCAGGTAAAAAAGGTCGACTACTTAAACGAGGGAGTGACAATATGGTTTACTTGTATCTCTTAAACAAAAACTCTTTCCTGGTTATGGGTTATGCAGGTCTAATGTCCTGGTCCTGAAGTTATGCGGAAAACACCGCCTTTCATCGAGCTTTTTTATGATCATTTCTCTTAATCGCTCCCCCTCCTTTGAAGGTGAGCAGCAAAAAGTTCATGACTTTGTTCCCTTTTACAGCTTACTGCTACTCGCCATCGCCTTGTACTTTCCAAATAGCTTTACAATAGGCCCGGGCGCGTCCAATTCCTTCAAAGCTACCTGGCTTTCAGATGACCAGCCAATATAGGGTTTCATACGACTGCCCTCGCGACGATAGATAGCCTCTGGACCCTTGCCATCACTCTTACTGAGCGAGCTACCTCCATCCACTGGCAGATTGATCCCATTGATGTACGATGCTGCGGGTGAAAGCAAGAAAACAACGCTCGCAGCAATCTCGGACTCGGTACCCATGCGGCCAGCAGGGTTCTACGAGAATTGTAGAGAAAAATAAAGTGCAAATGAGCGCCACCGTAATTGTTTTTTCAAGATATGAAAAAAAAAAAATAGAACGAAGGAAAAAAGGAATACCATCCATGAGCTGGCAAGGAATCCATCGAGAACTTTTTCCGGGTAGTTCTTCATCCCAGAACTGAGGATCATGCCGGGCGCAACGCAATTGACCCGGATCCCATTGTAGGGCCCCCACTCGACTGCCAATGTCTTGGTCATGTTGATGATTCCTGAGCGAGCTGCGCCCTAAAAAAAGAAAATAAATGAATGGAATGCATATCTTGTTGGCAATAAAGGATAAAATAACCTTGAACATATCCATACCGTATGCACCATGCCTGGGAAGCCATTTCGACACTCGGCAACAATATTGACTATGCTCCCACCATGTTCGCCCATGTATCCATCGAAGGCCGCTTTGCATAGGTTGAAAGTCCCCACTAGGTTTAAGTCTACAACCGTCGCGAATCCCTTGGGTGACATCTTGGACGCCGGTGAGTGAAATTGACCGCCTGCATTGTTCTATACTCGAAAAAAGAGCGATGTGGGTGAGGAAACGAACTTGCGCGAAGGGCAATAGCGAGAAATATGCAAACAAAGTATAGATAATAGTAAAAAACAAACGTACGACTAGTCCGGTGAGTTTTCCATGCTTGGCAACGATCTGTTCGACCAGTTGTTGTGCCTGAGCAGGGTCCCGGATGTTGATTGTCATAACATCGCATTTTCCTCCTAAAAGCCCGATCTCCTCGGCTGTACGAGTCAGCTGGTCCAGTTTCCTCGCTGCGAGGACCACCATCGCGCCTAGGCTATTGATTTAATATTGCAGGAAATCAAACACAGTGATATGAAAAAGGTGATGAGCTGCAAAGATCGGAAAAAAAAAGAAATGTTTGCGCGAACTAGAGAAAGACATCAACGTACCTAGCCAGCTCGTGCGCGATGCATCTTCCAATACCTGTTGTTATGGCGAGAGAAGAGCAAAAGATGTGTGATATAAGGATCTGAGAAAGCAGGTACTAGTGAAAGATAGAAAGGTTGTGCCTCTTACCTGTGCCTCCGCCAGTGACCAATATGACGTGGTTCTTGAACAGGCTCTTATTGAAGACAGATTTGTATCCTATGATGGCAGCGAAAAGCCATGTAAGTCCCGACAGCCATGTTTCTGGTTCTGGGCGAAGCAGCAAGTAGTGAGCCGAGATTCCGGGTATATCTTTTAGACTTGCCAGGAGAAAGATTAGGCGGAAGCGATTGCATTACAGAAACAAGAGCTGCTTGGAGGAATGAACAAGGAGGAATCGAGAAAAAGAGATTTTAATGAAGAGAGATGCAACAGGAGAGGATGATCTGTATTGCGCTCGATTTCACTATAAGGTGAACACCCTTCCGGGCCCAAAGTGCACAAATGATTTTGCTGTGCTGCATTACCACGAATAAACCAATTGCCAGCAACAACCGATCTGACATACTGTATCTTTATTAACAACTGAGTGTTATGAAGTATATGGCCTTTAATATCAACTGAGTAAACGTCTAGATTGTCCAAGAGTTGATCATGAAGGCTATGGAGGAAGCAGGTTCAAAATGGCCGTCCTGGTGGCATAGGCTCGCGAAATACATGGAAGCGCCTGGTATGAATCGCTGCCCGCAATCCGCACTTGTGATCGATATCGATGAAGACAAGGAAAGGCTGGAAGAAGTACTGGAGGAGACTGTAGCTGGGAATATGGATACAGACCAGCCGGAAGTGAGTTTCATTCCAAAGATGAACTTGTTATGAGCGATATGGAAATGGAGGGGGCGCGCCTGGGATGCTGCCGCACAGAAATCCATTGACGGTTCTATGCCCTTTGTACCATTCGAAGGCGAGCATCCACGAAGGAGTCATCAAGTAAACGACAGTCAGCTGCAACCCCCATCCATTCTGTTGCTGTAACTGCAAGCGTTCTTCTCTTCTAACCCATATCGATTAGTGCATCATGACTCTGCATGTTTGTTTGTGCAGAACATCTGTAATCATGACCAGGGCCTATGCATTACAGGCTGATATCAATCATCGTGTCTCAATAGTCTTCTGTGTTGCTTCCTGGAGCATCCTGGAAAGCGTTGCAGGCGTTGTCGAAATCCGCACATCTGCGCACGTCAGGTGACGTGTTAAAAAAAAAGAAAAAAAAAGAGTGCTGGTGTGGGAAAATGAAGACATAGTGGTTTCTACGCTTTCTGCACTCCATCTGTACTCTCTCAGGATCAACTTCATCAAGGCACATCAAAAGGCACAGCGAGCACAGTTTTCATTCATCACCAAGGGAAAAACAGGAGACTACAGGACTATTATTTCTTCATTGCTACCGCTGTCAACCACCACCACCACCACCACCCACAGGGATACAATGCGTGACGCTGGAAAGAGCTCCAGGGACGGAGATGATTATGAGGAGCAGTTCCTGCATCAGACCATAGGAGCCTCGCGCATCCGCTCTCATTCCACCAAATATGGCTCACACAAGGTCAGCCGCCACCATCACTTCACATCCACTGCCCCATCATCCTCACTACCATCAACCTCTGCTTCTGCACCAGGTGCTGCAGGGACCTCGGCCTCCTCTGTTTCTGCATATCTCGAAAATTTGCCATCACTCAACCTCGGTGGCACACCACCACCAAGACCTCCAAGACCGCCCGGTGGACTGCTCGGCATCAGCAACGGACGAGGCATTGGCTATGGCAGAGCGCTAGGAAGCAGTTACGACAGCCCCTTGACCATCCATGATTCCTTCAATGGCCATGTGCGTAGCGGAGCCAATCTTTATGGTGGCAGGAGCCAGAGTTCAGGACTGGTACACATCAAGCCATCTTCAGGACATCATCGACCGTCCATGTCAGTCTTTCCGATCCAAAAGGCACTCGAGATTGCCATGAAAGAATCAAGACTACTCGCAGCTGCGTCCTCGCGGGGCGGATCAGGATCCTCTGGAACGGGTATGAACACTGGTACAACCTTTGTGAGAGAATTGAGAAGAGCACGACACACACGCGGTGCTATTATCACAGAGCATGGCCCAACTCCCGACATTTCTCTTGATGAAGAGGAAGACGAGGAGACCCATGCTGCGGATGCGGATACCGATGTGTATGATGCTAGAACAAGTTCGAGTCAAGGTCAGGGCGGTAACAGTAGTCGCAGCGACAATGCCATGGAGTCATTTCAGTCCAGAGCAACAGCGCGATTCGACAATCTCGGCAGTGACCGGTCACACGATATTTCGATGGGCGAAAGGACAGGAAGTGGGCATGTGCATGGCGATATCAGGATCCAGCGACCGGCCATTGCTTCTTATGATTTAAAGACACACTATCCGGGCATTGCTTATCTTCCGCACAACGCCGCTTCATATAGCGGTGTGCTGTCTCTGCATTCGCCCAGGTCTCTCAGAAACGTGCCGTCGACAAGCATCTGGAATCAGTCGTCAGGGCGAGGGTCAGGGTCAGGACCGTCACCAGGATCCGCATCCGCAGCAGCACTGGCATCCACTTCAATTTCATCATCAACATCTTCTGCATCCGCCGCCGCCAACACATCTTCCGGTCGTTTCAGCCATGCATCGCTTGGCACACTATTTATGTCTTCAGGATCAGCAAGCGCACCATATCAATCTCACTATTCACCTGTCTTATCTTCGTCTTCTACCTTTCCATCTACGCACGCTCTTTTCTCGAACCATTCGACCCCCTCCTCGTCAATCCCGGATATGACCTCTCGATCAGCCGTCCACGCTGTCCGCGAACTGTTAGATTCATATCCTGCACCCTCACCATACTGTGTTGACGACAAGAAGCGGTCGCCGCTGCACTTTGCTGCTGCGTCCGGAGACCTAGAGTTGGTCGAGTTCTTGTTGGAGCGAGGAGTACGACCTGACTGTGGTAGAGATATTGCAGGAAACATGCCTTTGCACCTTGGTATACCCTCATTTCTGTTACTTTCTCACTGGTGCGTTATCTACTGGTCAATTGTTATTTCTAACCACCTTTCTCTTCAATGCTTAGCCATCATATCCAACAGGATTGATGTTGTTGCTGCTCTTCTGAAAGCTGGTACGGCACCGCTTCCGGCGCTCACTTCCAAATCGAACTGGGACTTAGTTTATGAAAAACAAATTGAGTGCTGACTAACACCTTTTTGGCGAACATAGGAGCGGACATGACCCTGGCGTCACCGATGACACATAAAACGCCGCTGGACCTCGCAGAGTCGAGATTGAGCTATTTGCTGTCAAGGGCACAAGAGACCATCAAACAATCTCGAGCTCAGTCCTCAGAATCATCCAACTCTGGAATGCTCGATCTCCATGACAGCCAGATTGCCACACTGTCATCGTTTCAGCACGCACCACCGACACAGTCACCGGCATTATTATACCAGATTCGAGGGATCGTCAACTTGCTACGACCTTATGTGGTTCGACAACAAAAGCTGCAGCAGGGAGAGCGACAGAAGGAGCGACAAAAGGAACGGTCATGGGAAAGAGCAGACAAGTATATGAGGCAACATCAAGGACAAGGTGGCGGGTCTGGTCAAGGACTCTGGCGGATGGAGGCCAACTCGGATGACAACTTTGGAGATATGGAGGACGAGGATGAAGATGACGAAGAGGACGACGATCATATGGATACGGGCGACAGGCGGCGACTTGTACGGAGCCGCTTTACTGTGGTGGATATGGATGGAGACATGGAGTTGAATGATGATGAGGATAGCGGTTTTAAGGGACGACCGCTGCACTCGACTAAGACAAAGAGATCGGCAAGGCGTCCTATACGAAGGATGGATGCAGATGAGACAGAAGAGGCGCTGGAGAATCTGATGAATGGCCTGTCGCTATTAGAGGCCAACAGGAAGCAATTAGAACAACAACATGCCCAAACCCAGACACAAGGACAAGGACAAAATCAGGACCAACAGGCACTTCAACAGCTGCAACAGTCGTATCCACACACACACATGCATTCACATTCACATTCGCAACAAAGTGGTGTGTCAGATATCGCAGACGGCAATCTGGCGGACAGTGAGTTGGATCCCCGAAGCGAGCAGGAGGTGGATGAGGCGTTACCGGACCTGCTAGAGCAAGTCCAACAGGTGCTGCAGGCCATCAAGCTGAACGAGAATCAGGGATAAGTAGGCAAGCCATCTGGGTTCTCTCCCTCCCTTCTTTCTTTACTGAAAAGATGAAATAAAAATAATTGACCCCCCCCATTGTACTTTATCGTATTCTGCGTATTGTGCCTGGCACTGGCCGATTCTCAATTGTCGATTGTCATCTATGACGCATATTGGTCTTACTTGACCTTAGTTGTTCCTGCGTAGCTGTCTACGCCCATGGCGCGCCATGCGAGCAATTGGCATTATAGACTGCAAAAGACTTTTGTGCAACATGGCACGGGGACAGACCATTTCCATTAACATAAAAATTGGAGTGGGGTTCGATTGCGCCCTTCTTTTTAACTTCCTTCGACTTTGGTTCCCATCGACTTTGGCTCCTTCGACTTTGCTTTCCAGTGGTAGCATACATATACAGGCGCTCTTTCTGCTACCCTCATTTCTCATCTCACTCACGCTCACTCTCATCTTCATCCTCACCCTTGCCACAACCTCATTCTCATTCTCATCCTCATCCTCATATCCCATTCCTCATCTTCATTCCCATCTCCATCCACTTCTCACTTCTCACTTCCCAACGCTATGCAGAGCAACCAGGACGACGAATTCCAGCAGCTGGAACATGCCAGGGTCGTGGGAGCGCAGCCCAAGAAGAAGGCTGCCATGAACCCTAGCAGCAATGTCACTGTGCAATCCCATGCACAAGGTATACTTTCTTCAGTTCATCAACCTGCACTTGGCCAGCAAGCAAAGCATCTGCGCATCAAGATATTCCCTCGCCCTACGGCGTGACAGACGGACTGACAGAGCTACGACTTTAACCTGATAGAATTCCCTGCACAGCGTGTCAATGGCTTCTACGGAACCATGGTCAATGGTTTTGGCAGCATCATCGGAACCCTGGGCATGGTAAGAGCACCTCTGCTGCTTAAAGAGGTACCCATTCATCCTGAACGTCAAAGCACAATATTTACGGGTTTTGTGTTTGACTTTGGCAATAGATCCCGTGTTGCATCTGGTACGCGCTTTGTGTGTATGTTTACGGCTATGGTGCTAGCACAATTCTGACTTCACTGTTATCTGTTTCGTTGGTTTCACCTTGTCTTTCAGCTGTCCGAACCCGTAAGTTGTAGTCCGCCATGTATCCACAAACAACCTTGTCTGTCTTTGCTTTAACGGACTCGTGGCGCTAACATATTATCTACCTCTATTTGTCTCTCTCGCCAACAGATACAATACAATTGAACAGGGCACCATTGGTCTTGTGACCAGGTTCGGTCGTTACTACAAGACCGTGGACCCAGGACTCATCCGCTTAAATCCGTACACCGAGCAAGTCCAGAAAGTAGACATGCGTGTTCAGATTTCACACATCTTGAATCAAGTCATCATGACCAAGGATAATGTCAATGTGCAGATCGACTCGATTATCTACTGGCATATCATTAATCCATACCAGGCGCTGTATGGCGTCTCGGATGTGCGCGTGGCCCTGATCGAGAGAACAAAGACGACGCTGAGACAAAGTCTGGGAGCAAGGGTTCTTCAGGATATCATTGAGAACCGAGAGCAGCTTGCGCATGAGATCCAGGAGATTATTGATGCGCCCGCACACGCCTGGGGCGTCACTGTAAGTGACCTTGAATGGTGATTTAGAAATAATCCAGGAAATTGACAGGGAATATCATGTATTGAAGAGATGGTATTTCGAACTTCGCTTTATATGTTGTATAGGTCGAAAGCATTTTAATCAAGGATATCCAGTTTTCGAAGGGTCTTCAGGAGTCGCTGTCTTCTGCCGCGCAAGCCAAGCGCCTTGCAGAGTCCAAGGTCATTCAGGCACAGTCTGAGGTCGACAGTGCCAAGCTTATGCGACAAGCTGCCGAATGTACGTTTCGGGAGTCCGAGAAAAATACAGGGCATGGCGACGGGAAATCACCACATCAGCTAATGCCATTCTTCCTGGTTCTTTATCTTTTTCTTTTTCTTTCTTTTCTATTTTTCAGTCCTGAACACACCCGCCGCAATGCAGATCCGCTACTTGGAGTCCATGGCTGCCATGGCTCGCCACAGTGGGCAAAAGACCATCTTTATGCCTACATCAGATGATGTCAGGACGCATTTCCACCCTGCTGTAGGAAGCGCAGTGGCCCCTGCAGATGGCAGTTCATCCTCGGCCGGGTTCTCGATGCCATCTATCTCAGTCGCTGGTCCAGGTGGTAGCCAGCAGTTCCTGAGCTATCAGAACACCGGCAAGAACTAAACCTAAGTTCGCCAGTTCGCTCAATTAAGTCCTGAGCGAGTCAATTGGAATGTGGATCCATGGATTGACCTTGAACACGATGTTTGATATGATATGAAGGTCACCCACACTAATAAAACCTAAATGTCTGCGTAAACGAACATCCACACATCGCCCAGGGCGAAGCGTAAACTTTAAACTCGTCGTGCATCTCAACTTTGAACGCATTTTTTCTCTGGCCCATCACCACAACGACTTCGCCATCACTGCTCTTCATCCCCACATCGTCGTCTGTTCATCCCTGGCACAATGACAGAAAACACTTCACAAACAAATCAACCCTCACTCCACCCATTGGATCTTCCCGAGATCCACAGCCTCATCAGCTCATTCCTCCTTGGCGATCTTCCGACCCTGAGTGCTTGCGTACGCGTCTCAAAGGCCTGGAACGCCTCGTTTCTTCCTCCTCTGTGGTCCCACATAGACCTATCCAGAGTGCTTCCCTTGCCAGAGAATCTCAATCCTAGGAGAAATGAGCGCCATCCATTTGCGCCTGTGCTTCAGAAACATGCCCACCTGATCCGACATATATCAGCACTGTTCATGAGCCTGGACGCAGGATCCCTCGGCCACCTCCCGACCCTCCTCGACGACCCCACGCTCTATATCAATCTACAGACCTTCAGGATCTCTCAGGATTACAGTATGAGGCTTAAAAATGACATTTCCGACATTACGATCCATGAGCATTACTGGGGAGACCTTGCGTCCTTCCTGAGACGGGTCCCGTCCTTAAGGGAATTAGTCATCCGAAGCATGAATTCGCATGTCATACCGGTCGCTGTTTGGCAGACGATCGCGACCTCGCTTCCGACTCTTCGAACCCTTGTCTTCAACGGCGCTCACATGGATGGTGAAGATCCACTGCGGTTCGATTACTTCCTGGACGCTTGCTCGAAAGTCGAGTCCCTCGACCTCGATTTCTTTTCCTTTTGGGACCCTCCTGCTCACAACCCTCGCTGGACGTCGACAGATCCATTGTTTCCGAGACTGGTCTCGCTCAATTTTTTTGGTCGCAGGGCTGAGGAGCTGAGACTTTTTGAGAGGTGCCTCCAAACCCCGGGGTTAAGGCGATTGACCTGGTCAACTAGGTTCCCGACTCAATTTACGCCAGCGGAGAAGACTCCGGAGGTTACGAGGCTGATTGTGGAGGCCAGGCTCCAGAATTTGGAGTATTTGAATTTGTGGGACGGGCTTCCATTCAAAGATGAGGAAATTGCGAGAATTTTGGATTCGCTAGGTAGGCCGTTGAAGGAGCTGCGTGTGAGTGCATCGGAGTTTGGGTACCTGTCATGGAATGCGCTACTCAGGGGTCATTCGCAAATGGAGGTAGATCCTACGGCGACGGAGTCGGATTCATCGCGCCCTGATGTTGTGCGGTTGGCGCATGCGGCGACGCTTCGTACCCTGGACTTGACGCTTTGTCCGGATGTTACGGACGATATGCTGGCGCAGATCAAGAGGGATTTCCCTCGGCTTGAACAGTTATTGTTAAGAGAAGAGCCTGACTATGACTCCTCAGAAGAACTGGAGGAGTAACATTGTCTGCTTGACCTATTTGAGTAATTAATACTCGATTTTGACACCCATTCATACTATCTCTGAGATAATAATGCAAAGAGTGCGAGCGTAGAATCATAGCGCCTAATCTTGGACGAGTTAGTTCTCAAATAAAATTGGTAAAACAATTGAGCGCGTAGTACATGAGTCAGGCCGAAATAATGCATGGTAGGATATAATCGACGAGAGGTAGAAGGAGTCATTGGTCGAAATGCTGCATCTACTTCGATTTTTTTTTGCGGACAAAAACATAGAAGAATGAACGAGTAGTTACTAGCGAGACTTTTGTACGCTCCGTTACCAACAGCACCGACTATTGTAGTCCTTTTGGATGAGGTTAAGCAAGCGTTTTTTTTTAACTGCTTCAGCTCTCGTTGCAAATAATTGGGTCAAGGACGCCGGATTAGCGTTACCTCTAGTACAGGATATCTCTTTAGTCCAAGATACATTAAGGGATCCCGTCATACTCTTCCCTTTTTATTCGAGTACAGATACGCTTTATTTCCATACAAAATTTATTCGCGTGACGTTATTATCTCGTGATTTCTCCACCCATCATCGCTTCGCCCGCTGGATCAAATCAAGACAACAAGACCTTTCATCAACTCGATCGCCATCAACACAATCACCGCCAACTTCACGTCGATCTTCAGGAACCACATTCACCTCACTCAGACCATTACTATTTTTAATTCAATGGACGCTTCAGAGCTGAACAGTTACAGAGAAGAGGTAGCAACGATCGATGCTGCGCTGCTGTCTGATCCTCAGAACCAAGAACTCTTGGCCCTCAAGACTGAACTGCTCGAACTCATTTCTCTTACAGAGAGTCTATTGCAGCAAGAGGAAGCGGCAGCATCAACTCCCACAGCAGGGGCAGTACAAGAATCGATCTCTCTTTCTGTATCCGCTCCCTCACCCCACTCCGCATCAGTGTCCGCCTCAGGATCCGGCTACTCCACTCCTACCGCCACACAACGTATCTCTACCGCAACTTCCTCCTCCCAATTAGACCCCTCAAAACAACCTATTTATCAACCTCCACCTTCAACTCCCCACAGATCCTGGGCCGTGGGCGACAAATGCCGAGCACTCTTCGCTGCCGATGGAAAATTCTATGAGGCCACCATTTTGACGATCGGTGGGGGTGGGCAAGCCTTTTCGGTCCAGTACAAGGGATATGAGTCCAGTCCTCCCGGAGTCGTAGGACCACAGGACTTGAAGCCGCCGCATGATCCCAAAAAGTATCAAAAGCAGAATCATGCGTCACCGGGGGTGGGAGACGAGGTGGCGACGACGAGCGAACAGAAGAAGCGTGGGGCAGATGACGGACCAGCAGCAACGGGTGCAACAGGGGCGCATGCAGGAGGAGCAGGAAAGAAGAAGCAGAAGGGTCAACCAAGTGAGCAAGTTCAGAAACAGATGGCGTGGCAGAATTTTGCAAAGGGCGGAGGAGCAAAAAAGTCAAAGGGCACGACGCCGTTGTTAAAGAAGAGTATCTTTGCGAGCCCGGAGGGTCCTGATGGCAAAGGTACTGATCAAGACTTGTTTGGCTTTGCAATTTTGTATGGAGATAAATAGGGACATCAGGATGAGAACTAACATGTCTTTGTTCTTCTTGCTGTTTCTTTTTTTTTTTTTTTTTTTTTTTTTTTCGTACGCGAATAGTTGGCGTTGTGGGAAGTGGCAAAGGGATGACACATTTCCAGCAGCGCGGCAAACATGTCTATGGACAACGGCCCGACTCTTCCGCCAATTAGATCCACACTATAACACCTTCAATCTCCCACACCGTCGGTTTCTCAACATCATGGAGTCGATGCAGACAACATCCAAGGATTCAGTTTCATCTATACAAGCTGTCATTATTCTTGATCAAAAGCGAAAAGAACTCAAGTTTTGCTCACAACCATTTTTACTTCTCTCTCTCTTTTTCTTGACTTTTGGACCATACGACCCACAACGAGTTCGCGAGCGCCAAGGACAAGATATAGACGTGGGTAATGCCTGTGCTTCGTGGAGGTATTATTATTATCATTTTTGATTCGCAGGACAATTAGATTGCCATTCATCCCATTAAAGCATCTTTATTTGTTCTTGTGCATGTATGTGTCTGTCTGAATGAAAGTATATATACGAAAGAGAGATGGAATAGTACAAATAGTACAAGTTGTGAAGAAATGGTCTTTGAACAAAAATGAAACGTGACGAGGAAAGGGCCGAAAAGTCGAGACGATATGTACGATGTAATGCAAAATGCGGCGCCGAAATGCGGGGTCGGAGGACTACATGACTTTACAGTTCTCGTCCTCGGGCCCTTGCGCACCTTGACGTCCACGATCAGGACGGACCCGCCGTATGGCGCCCAGTTTCTTCATATCGACCAATCGCTTCTTGGCCCGATTATTGCCCTGAGCTGCCGATCGTAGATACCATCGTCTCGCCTCTTCCAGATCCTGCTTCACACCAACGCCGACCTAGCAATAACGACGAAAACAAAACAAAAATAAACAATGATTAATTAGACATCTCTCCCTAAGCTCATTCAGATAAAGCAATGCCTTGGTGGTGCTCACCTCAGAGTAATATCCAACGGCATATTCGGCGCGGGCAAGGCCTTTATCTGCAGCCTTGCGTGCCCACAGATAGGCCTCAGTATCACTCTGCTTCAGCACTCCCTCCGCGCCGGTCAAGTACCATCCTGACAAACCCAGCTCGCTCTCCGCATCGCCCTGTTCGGCCGCCCGTGTGTACCATGCAATACTCCTCCTCGGGTCGACAGGGCAGGACAACGTACCGTACTCATAACAATGTCCCAGCTTGAACTGACTTGGCGCATACCCATACCCGGCCGCCTGCGTGAACAGCTCTCTCGCATAGGCCTCGTCCGGAATCACCGTCGGAATACCAGCCTTTTCGAAGCACAAGCCGAGTTCGTGGAGCGCGTGCGGATTATCCTCGTCCGCGTTCGCAGCTGCGCGTTTGAGCCAAGTGATCGCCTCGCGTGGGTTCGCATTCATGCCCAAGAGTCCCTTGAGCTGAATCATGCCCAGCTTGTACATTCCAGGCGTGTCTCCGAATGAAGCCGCTTTCCGATAGAACTGCACGGCTCTGGAATAGTCGCGCTTCGTGCCCGCCCCAAGTTCATAACACACTGCCGTACGATACGTCGCCGCCGGATGATTCTGTTTCGAGGCTTGCATATATAAATTAAAGGCCTTGTCGTGATCGATCTGCAGACCGAGTGCTCCGTTGCCATAGCAATTCGCTAAAAAGAACTGCGCATCCGGGAAGGCTGGTTTCCCGATGCCCATGCCCGTCGTCGCCAGTCGCTTGATGATCTTGAGCCCCTCCAGAAATAAAGCCTCCTTGTTCTTTTTCTGGCGTTTGGGATCTGGATCGTCGTTGCCGAACGTTACAGCTGCCTCGATCAGGGCTTTGGCGTATTCGAGCTGTGTAGCGGGATCGTTACTGACCTTGGCACGCTGGCGCATCTCGTCCAGGACTTCGAGTGTCAATGTTCGTCTCCGTCCGGCACCTGTTCCTGATGCTGCTGCTCCTCCTGCGTGTACTGACGGTGAAGGATGTGGACGACCAGGGGAAGGGCCCATATGCGGCGGGCGACCGGGGTAATGTGGACCTGGAGGCGGGCCACTATGCCCCACCATCATCGGACGTGGCGGACCACCACGACCCGGTGGAGGTCCTCGCATCGACAGCGATGGTTGCAGATTCGCTCCTGGAGGACGTCCCATGTATGGCGTGCCAGGGGGACCGTATCCTGGCCCGTAAGGTCGGTATCCCGGTCCATGCTGATCGTATCCATTAGGTGGTTGCACAGGATATGCGCCACCGTAATGCTGCTGGTACGGCGAGTCCTGATAATAGTCCTGTCCAGCAGTGTATTCTGGTCCATAGGGTTGGCCATACTGGTCGTATCCGGCCGGGTGTCCATTGGAGGGGCCACCGTGGCCGCCGCCGGGATATGGATGCTGCGGCTGTTGTTGTTGGTATCGTGGGTCATGGGGTGGGTATTGGCTGTAGGGCTGATGGGAAGGGGGAGGTCCTCGGTAGAGTGGGCGCTGGAGAGGCTGTTGTGCGGGATAAAGAGCACCATATTCTCCTCCTGTTACTGCTCCCGCGCCTGCCCCCAGCGGTAGTGCTGGCTGACTGCTGGGAGAACTGCTGTAGGTCGGTCCATTTGGGTTTGCGGCTGCATAGGCTCTGACGGCTGAGTGAGTCGAGTGAGTCGAGTGGGTCGAGTGGGTCGAGTGGGTCGAGTGGGTCGAGCGGACGCTTCCAGTTCGTCGGTGTGATAGTTGAGACTGGGCGTCCTGGCCTGGGAGGGAGTTACCGGAGCCGAGGGATGTTCTTGGGGAATCGGAGGAAACACGTCTGTTTTGATTGACTTGTTCATGTGGATATCCGCGATCTGAGGCCGATGCCGAGGCCTGGGAACCAGAGGAGAACCGGGTGTCGTCAACATAGCCGACTCGCTCGACAGGCTCCCTGGGCTCTCCTTCCGCGAAGCGTCGGGGGAGAGGTGCTATATCGGCATCTGAGGAGGAGTCGCCGAGTCCGAGAGATAGGGAGCGGAGATCAAGATCGAGAGGAGCCTGGACCTTGATGCTGGCACCGTCCGAAGAGCGCAAGGAGGCTGGAGTGGTTGCGACAGAGGAAGAGGGTCTTCCGGCGATAGTCCAGGCGGAGTCGGAAGAAGAAGAGGAGACGGAGGCAGGCGAATAGGTGGGGTTGTTGTGGGCGGCAGAGGGCGGAGGAGGGGGGCAGTACGAGAAGGAGAGGCGGTCGGTGTCGTGGGGGTCGTACTCGACTGCGTGCCGGTAGTTCGTGTTGTTCTTGGGCGGGAGAGGGGCGAGCCTGAGCTGCGGGTCCATTTGAAGGAGGGATGATCAAGAAGAGAGAGGAGGGCGGGGGAGGAGAAGGAGGAGTGGGCTGATGAATGAGGATGGGATCGGGGTGGGATGATCGAGGTGGAGTGCGAAGGTGATTCGAGTGTTCATTTCGAGCCCAGGAAATACAGAGGAGGCGGTGCTGCACTGTTACTCTGATATGTGGTCATGGGCCACCCAGCTGGATCGAGGGGGGCAGTGCTGCAGGCTATCTTTTTCCTCCTTCCCTCCCGTAAGCATCGACAGCAATATGACACTCCAATGACGAGCCATTTGTTTGCGCCTAAAAGAAGGCCCTCCTTCCCAATGCTCTCCGCTGCGCGTTCCCATCAACAACGGCTGCACTGCTGCTCTCTTTCTTGAGAAAAACTGCCGAGGCCGAAACCGAAACAGAAACCGTAAACTGAAACACAACCGATAACCTTAACCTACAATCATTCCGGTGCCTGATCCCTGGCCCCTGCTCGCTCGTGTCTGTGAAATGGTATTCTCGCTTCATGTTCACGTCAACCGTTCAAGTTCACGCGATAACTGCAGTTCAATCTCTGGAAGCAGTGGCATGCGCATACGTTATTCCTCAGGTCGCTCATGATTCCTGCACCCCTGCACCATGGAGCACATCAGCCCGTCTCACATAGGATCCGTTGAGTGTCTCCAACCCTCTTCTCCGGCAGCAGCACCAAAGCTCCAAACACAACTGGGCCAGTCTTGAATTGCATCACCCTCGTAGTCAAGTCAACATAACCCATTCTTTGTGCATCTACGCCGAAAGCCTCTGGTACAGCCACCGAACAAAGCGGCGGAATAAAATTTAGAGCGCGTCCAGCGATGGTCATGGAACACCACTCCACAGCGACTACAGCTGTCTTTTCAAACCCAATATGAACAGGCATCTGTCACTCAAACAGATGGGCCAAATTGTCGGGATCATATATATGTAGGAGGAAATTGTGGAATGAGAGGCAGGGCCGCAGCGTCACGGTCGGCGGTATACGAGATCCTGATTAGCTTCAAGAGCCGAGGAATAGTTGCATCCCGGAAGAGCTTCAGAAGGCTTCCCCCTCTCATTATTACCGAGCGAGGCACAAGAGGCCTGAGAAAGATTGTGACCAAAAACAACAGCGCATCTCCGGGCGATGCTACCAATGAGTTGCTCTTAGGCGTGTACTAGGACAGTCCAAAGACAACCTCACAGGGAGCGCATCTTCCGCTTTGTGGCAACCAAGGAGCCCTTCCTCGCCGACAATCGTCAGACTGCATGTCTAGCCTTTGTCAAGGAGCATCTTGATTAGACACCAGATCAATGGCGGTGAGCTATAAGGACTGATCGAAAAGTGAAAAGTACGATCCGATGAGTATAACGCGTACCTTTTGAAACGAGAAAGATATCCCTATGTCCTAGCGAGCTTTTGCAGGCCAGCACGAGTCCAATTTGATTTTCTGGAGGACGGAGGCGCCAAGAGCTATGGTAATGAAGGAGAAATGAAGGAGTTCACGCGTTAAGCGCTTGACTGAGCATTAATGGAAAATGGTATTGCCGTCCATCGAAGCAAAGTGGTGAGCAATTGGCGCAATATGAACGGCACGGAGAAGATGAAATGGTCGGCATGTTTACCGGACTTGAATCCAGTCGAGAACCTTTGGTCCACCCTCCAGACTGTACGGAACAGCATAGGCCCTGGACTGCTCGATCGCTTACTTGAGTCTCTGCGAACAAGACCGGAAAAGGTCATCTAGTCCAGGGGAGGACATGCCCATTCTTAAGTCGACTCATATTGCACAAAGGAAAATATAAGGCGCCATATTTTTACTACACCGTAGACTCGCTTTCTGTCGCTGCCTGTCGCTTGCAGGCGCCATGGGGAGCACACACTGCCGAGTATTAAGTATCGACCTTGGTCTAGACAGGTTGTATTCGCTACAGTGATGAAGGACGACGGACGGACCTAACTACGGAATCACCTGTGTATGCATACACAAGAACGGCGGAAATGCAGCCTGTTATAAGAGTGTTGGGCGGAGCCAATGCAGGCCTGTTTTAAGGTACAATAGCTATGAACCAGCAAAAAAGAATTAAAAAAAAAAATGGGGAACAAAGGATAGAGGCGCCCTTTGAGGTATGGTCCGTGATCTACATGGATATTAACCGCGAGCATCAGCGACTTGAACAGGGAAAACAGGCGCGCGTACTATGGAGATTATAACCGTTGCGTATGATGCCACCTTGTTCTATGAGGGACCCTAAGCACACGATCTACCAAAAAAGAAAAAATGAAAAGAAGAAACCAGGAACGAGAATGAGAACCAAGAAAAAAAGAAAAAAGAAAAAAGGAAAAACAACAACAACAACAACAAAAGCGTAGCAACGCGTCCAAAGCAACTAACTCTACACCATTTTCGTTTGCACCGCTGGTATCTGTGCACTTATTATGTATGGATTCAGAAATATGGAATTGTTTATTGGATTATTGGATTCAAGCCGTTCTTCTTCGACTGCCCTACTCGCCCCGACCTGCTCGATCATCCTGCTCGATCGCCCTGAGCACGCCCCGCTGCCATCCCTGCGCCATCCCTGCGCCACTCTGGCGTCGTCGTACTCTCGTCCAGTTCCGTCCAGTGCCGTTCGGTACAGTCCAGTGCGCATCGTGCTCGCGTTGTTGTGTTTGCAACCATAAAGAGAGAGAACATGCAAAAGAGAAAAGAAATTGTTAGCTCTGTAGACGCAACTTGCCAACATCACACAGTCAGTGAAGGCATGCTAGCTTCCACAACCCATCTCCCTTGTTTTGCCTTGGGGAACTGAGAGCCAGCAGAACAGAAAGAAACGAGAAAAATAAACTATATAGAAAAGGACAGCGAGCTACCCATCCGGTTTCAAACATCCGCATTTCCATCTTGGCGCTCAAGGAGCACACAAGAACATGATGTGGAAGCGGAAAGAAGAACAATGAAGAATAGTGCAGAATTGTGGAGATAGAAGATGCTGCTCGCTGTGAAATATCCCAAACGGTGTTGCGTTTGCCATCTACCCAGTGTGCTGCGCCGTATGGGCTCAAAAGAGGGCCCCAGCACACTATGCCACATGAGCAGAAGGAGTGGTGCGCTTGCATGCTGTACATGAAGCAACAGGGGGTAGTGCAGCACCAGAGTGGGCGTGTGTCGTTGTGTCACTAAATGGAGCACTCGGGGGGCCATTGTTGGATCGTGGCTCTAAGGCCCTACCCTCACCCCGCACACACTTAAATGATGTGCGACATGCCCACTGCTTCATCCTCCACAGCGTGAGGAATTCACATGTAGGTCAGTGGTAGAGCCCGTCGCACTGCGCCTGGCTGCCGTTGTGCTGCAACAAATCTTCTTCAAACCGACACACACGAAATGGCACTGATACTAGCTGCCATATTCTATGCATTTATAATGCGCACCCACGTATACACGTGAAAAGGGAATGAAAATGCTCTGGGGGCCCCGCCTTAATGACAAAGCTCAGCAAGTGAGCAGGGGATTGGTTGTGTGCGAGGAAAGGTGGTGTGGACGCGTTTTGCCTACCTTGTGGGGTCAGTTGTGGGAGTAGAGACGAGAGAGGTGCTGCTTTGTCAAGGGACAAAAGGAAGGAGAGGAAGGGCAGGGTAGGGTATGACCGAGCAAGGCCAAGTGGTCAGTGGATGAGAAGCAAAGATGGAGTGCGTGGCAGGAGGCGCAGTGGCAGTAGAAGTGGGTATAAGAGGTGCAGTGGCAGCAGGAGTGGCAGTGGTTGTGGCAGTGGCTGTGTTGCCAGCTGACAGGAAAGGAAAAGAGGAAGAGCTTTGTTGCTCTGTTTGCTTACCGTGGTGGTCTACTTACTGTGATGGTCTTGTTCGCTGCGTGGAAGGGAGTGAAGAGTGCAGAGGAGAGTAAAGAGTGTAGAAGGAATAGTGGGAGGTGTGAGTTGTGAGGAGTGGAGAAGAAAAGAGAAGAAGAAAAGAGAAAAAAGAGTTGCGTGGTCAACGAAGATTTGGGGCACGTGCACGCTGGGGTGGCTGTGTCTGAAGTTGGCGGCAAATCTTGCAAGTATCCCACGCTCTTACTCCCTCTCTCACTAAGCGCCTCGGTAAGGTAATGTGAGAGTGCTAATCACAATCGCGCGGAGAACTCTCAGCCGAATGCATAGGGACACTTGGAGGGTTATTCATCTATAGGTTAGGCCTAAGCAGTGCCAGCGTGTGGTTGCGAAGTAACAGGGGGTGCAGCCAGCACATGTCAGAACGTCAAACCTTGCACTCATGTACGCTGTGCGCTCATGTCTGCTGTGTATGTGGAATAAGGTCAACTAGCCTGAACCTTTCTGTCTTTCGGTAATACGTGTTTTGTTAAGCACTTTTCTCTGCATTTTTTTTTCTTCCAGGCCCATAGGGGAACCGCAAATGGCGAGCATGCTGCTCGCTTGGGCGTCTTTTCCCGTAGAGCTGAGATCGACACCTATTGCGAGGGAGCGAGCTTAAACGATCGCAATAAGAGTCCTCCGGCCCGGACGGGCTAAATGGTCTTGCGGCGAGCAAGCAGAATCGCGCGCAATGTTTAATTTTAGCTTGCTGCATGCTCCGTTCAGCTGTGATGGTGTGTGGAAGAGCTGGTGTTCCAGTACAAGGGAATGCGACTAAAATCCGTGCAAAGCTGCCTGATGAAAGACTCTATAGACCTCAGGTTGAATCCTGTAGCGCAGCTTCATCAGACCAGAGCATTGGAATGTTGGGTGCCGGTTTCTTTGGTTGCGATATCACTCGCAGAGAGCCAGAGCTCAGGGCATGGGCTTCCATCGACATGAAAACACATAAACCTTTTAGTTCATGCGCCTCTTTTTTTATCTTTTTCCTTTTTTTTTTTGTTCCGACACAGGTGATTTGATAAAGGAGTCGCGGAAACACGCGTCTTGTGCAAGTCAGGATATTAGAGCGACTTCCGGCCAAGAGCAGCGGTTGAATTCTTCGATGAAAGTGAAGAAGAAGAAGGAAATGAGAAAGAGGGAAATGAGGATGAGTAGCCGTTTCTTTTACTATATTAGGGGTTATGCTTGGCGATACAGACACTTGAGACATAGGTTACCATGACACTGGGTTAGGGAAACAGGAAAATAGAAAAAAAAGCACAGGCAAGAAAAACACCATCAGGATTCATAAAAAAGCAAACCGCCTAATACTATGAACTTTTATTACATTCGGACGAAATTATTCCGCCTTCTGGGCTTGTTTCTACGCGCGAGATGCTTTGTACGAAGGCGCCAAGAAAAAATTACTCTGGAGATGGAGGAGGAGAATGCAGGCAGAACGAAAGAAAAGTCAAGCATTGTATCATTTTACGCTTTGTCTATGGGCGACTGACGAAACCCAAGGAGCTCTGACGCGTCTTGATTTGCGGAAAAGACGGATAGGAACAGCAGAAACGTTTAAGAGCTATGCAAAGCTCGCCAAAGAGTTTATTTATGGCGGAACTGGATTAGCTCAAGACACTGAAGTATCTACGCCTCTTTAGTTGTAAATATGGGATTAATGAACTGATCATGAGTGGGAAAGGACCTGTGCTTGCAGAGTGGAATATGAAGGGTTGGAAGGAGTTTGAGATGTCACAGGCTTTACTTGAATGTGTCCAGTGGGATACGCAAACGCTAATGGTAGGAAGGAAGCCATATCTATTTCACTGAAGGCGATAGGGGATAGGGACTGAGATCCTCAACGATTACGACGACCGCATCTTTAATGAGAGACAACAAGGTGGAAGAGCCCAAGTGGTTGATATCCAGCCACTGATTGAATCAATCTAAATCAAAGCCTTTTGCTCGCGCAACACAGCAAGCTCGCGATAAAGTTCCACAACTCTGCCTTTGCTCCAGCTCGCATCGCATCAATCATTCCTTCATTCAGCATGAGCAACCCTCTCGACCTGCCCGAGATTCTCGGATTGATCGCTAGCTACCTCAGCATTAAGGACATTCGTACTTGCGTGCGAGTGCAAAAGTCATGGAGGTCCACCTTCGAGCCCCTTCTATGGCATACCTTCATCTATCCGTCCTCCACAAAACAAAAGCCAAAGCTCGTCCTGGTAAGACAGAATGCCGAGCATATTCGCAGCTTGGTCATCGATAGAACGGAGCCAACGTATCTCGCGACAGTCTTCCGCTCGTGCCGCCAGCTGGAGGAGATCATCGTACGGTGCCATTTTTCAGAGCTTGGTAGACCATCTGCCGCCAAGGATACCATGTGGTCCTGTTTCCAGGAAATGGTCCGAGAGAACCGTAACCTGCGAGCGATTGTACTCGAACGCACTTCTGACTTTGGGTATCGGCCCTTGCCACGACACAGGCTTTTGCAAGCCCTTCAAGCCTGTTCCAAGCTTGAGGTTCTACAGACTGCAGAGTGTCAGTTCAACAGCAACTTGTCGCAGAGTTACTTCCAGGCCATCTCGCCCAACGTGAAGCGACTTTCTTCCGTTCTTGACTCTTTTCAAGGCTTCAAAGTGCCAAGAAACCTTGTCTTTCCAAACGTTCGACACCTCGATCTTAGAAATGCCAAGATGCCATCCCGCACTCAACTCTTTTGGATCGGCTGCTTTCCTAACCTAGAGTCGCTCACCTGGGAGCTAGATCGTTCGGTTCCGACCACGCGATTCTGTCAGCTCCTATCCGGGTGTTCTCAGCTGAAGGCTCTTGGTCTGGTGATCCCTAATGGCGCCGATGCTATGACGGAGGCCCTCGCGGTGGCCCCACCTCTCGAGAGACTGTTACTGGGAGGATCCGGCTTCAAGTTTCCGTCGTTTCAAACTCTTAAACGCCACGCCTTGACGGTCAAGGAAATTGATCTGCAGTACCTATGGAATGTCACCAGTGCTTTGGTTCAAGAGATCCTATGCTTATGCCCAAACCTGGAAAGCATCACCGCCGAGGACTTGAACTATCGCGACATTGTCAAGGGACCGTGGGCGTGTCGTAATCTGCGCAAATTCGATGTGGGAATCAGTGTCGATCGTGGCTCTATGAATGCCGAGCAGCTCCATACACTAAACCAATATGTGTACAGACGTTTGGCCGAGTTGAAAAACCTGCAGTGCCTCTCGATCTGTAACAACGGTTGCGGTTGGGAGGGCAGTGTATATTCATTGAACAGAATGATGAAAGTGTCGTCCAATGCAGGATTTGAACAGCTCCAGGCGCTGAAGGACCTCAGGCTCTTTAGCTGCAAGCTTGCGTTCGACGAGACGCTTATCATAGACGAGGGGGAGCAATTGGTTCAGTGGATGATCAATCATTGGAAGCGCCTCGAGGTCGTGGAAATAACGCTTAAGGTCTCGAATCACGATTATGCGAATCTGAACCCCATGAGAAGGAAGCTGCGCAGGATGCTAAGAGCCCGAGATATCCAGGTCATTGATTCGAAAAAGTCGGCCGAGTATACCTGTGATTTTGCAGGTGATTTTGAGGACGATAATATCGAGGTTCGCATGTGAGTTTCATATGTCCCTGAACGTGTGATGTGAGTTGCACATTGCAGTCAAATGAGGGATGCTGTGTCCCAGGATCGTATCCAGCAACTCTTTAGCTACCAAAGTTACAAAGGAATTTTCGAATATACTTGGCAAATTGACATGAGTTGGGTGGCTAATTTGTGCTGTGCAATTCCTGGCACACAAGGGTGGTAAACTTTATCGGCTCCAGTTTTTTTTTTTACTACTTACAACTCCATTCTCATCTCCTCTTCTCATAACACCTGGCATGAACTACATAATTAAGCCGCCAGAAATCCTCACCTCAGTACCAACAACGTTTTGCCCTAAATTTGAGTATGCAAGCTGCGGAAAGCCGCATTCGAGCCTTCGCTCTGGTTAACGTATGTCTGCAAAGACGCACACCAGGCACCGCAGTTAAGTTCCATTTTGACTAAGAGGAACGCGTACTGTATTCTCGCTAGGAAGTGTGGTATGAAGATGTTGTCCAGTAATCATGGCCTGTGAGGACCTTCATCACTTCAATGTGGGCATCGGTGATAACTATGGTCTGATGGGCAGAATGAATCTTTACGAAAGGAGCTAGCAAGTGTAAAGGCTTCTGGCGGAGTTAACGATCTGTGGCGCCTCTCGATTTGTTACCCCGAGAGTTATGAGTGTGAATCAAGCACGCTGGACAGGGCGCTAAGGCTGCCGTTGGAGGAGGATGCTGGGATGGCGGAAGACGTTGAGGCAACTTGAGCGCTTTAATTGTAAGCGTGCGCTTGACGGGGTATTGTTGAATAGTGAATATATGAAAATATTTTTTGCATGGCGGAACGCCAAGTCTTTTGAAGGATTGAAGGGACATCTGAACGAAGATCAGATGAATTCACAAATGTTAAGTGTATCAGTATGGCTAGCTCATATCATCACTATCTAACGTGGGATATCAAGGAGCTTTTGGTAATAAGTTTCATGGCGTACACTCTAAAATACGCGGCTGGGCAGCAAAGCAAAGGTTTTTTGGCCTCCTGAGCGCTGGATCAAAGTTCGCGATGCGGACGAAATTATGGACGCTCTTTGTGTCTGATCTTTAGCATTGGGTTGAATATTTAACAGATTGGTCAAAGTTGGCGCGGCTGACTACGATAACAGCTACTCTAGTTCTAAAAGCTTAGATGACCTTGCGCGCGAAATCTAGTCCTGTTTGATAACACTTCAAGGCACGAAGCATGAGCATAAGTCCACTGTGCTGCTGGCCATTTTAGCTGAATTCGTTGGAGCAGCAGATAATGTGACACTGTAACAGACAGCACAGTAGATGTCTACACATAACAAAGAAAGTGAGAATAAACAGGAGTGAGCGAAAAAGAACTCGGGCTGCTTGCACGGTTGGTCAATTCCTTTTTGTGTGCTTCTGTGGAGGAGGATTGAGTTCAAGGAGCCCTGTTAAGGGGTCATCCTGATGGACGCACCTGAGACGGAGGCCTTTTTCTGCCCTTTGCTCGTCCTCCCCTCTCTTCCTTTCGTTGCCTAATCGAGCCATCGAGCCTTGCCCTTACTTCACTTTCCATAATCGTAAGTACCCTTTCCGGCAAACAATTGTCGGCCACTTTTGGACAACGCACAACGCTTCATCGTTTGCATGCAACCGCGCCCTGGTTCGTATAAAATCACCTCATTCCCTCTTTTCTTTGGCCACATCCACTTTTCGATCGCAAGACAACCCCGGTCCATCACACTCCATCTCACTGCAAACACAACACGCATCACGCATCACATTTCAAAACAGCAAGGCACAGTTGTTTTTCGTAATCCCTTCTGGTTCTTGTCTGACTGGATGGAAGCATGAATACAGCTGGTGGCAAGTGCTTTTGCAAATATAGGTCTCCCGCTTCTTTGTAACACCCGAAACCACATTATCTGTTGGAAACAAATAGAAGGCCACGTAACAATAAGCATTGAAGGAGAGATAATCATCCCGTCAGACTATGAGACGAGGCGCATGGGATTGTGCTGCGGAAACAAGAGAAGGATCTTGGCGCCGAGAGGTGGCAGGCATTGGGGTGGTTGATATATGGACCAACACTCCACAGCGGTGCTGCAGTCTGTGTGTGGGATTCTCCTTTCTCGCACTTCGCCACGGTCATTGTTCTTCTCATATTGCCCATTTATGGAATTCAATGCTGGCGAAGTACTTTTGGTGTCGATCCTTGTTCAATCTCTTTGCCATCTTTGAAGGACTTTGTAGTCCCCCCCCTTCACTCGTCGTTTGTTGCTACGCTTTGCCTGGTATGAGAGATGGTGTGATAGGTCAAAATGTGGAACTTGCTCATGAAAAATGAGATGAGGGCGGAAAAAAAAATGGCGCAACAAACTGAAGTGTTCTAATACCCTGTGAAAAAATGAACAAAAGGATGCAATGAAGATGGCTATGTGCATGGCGGAAGGTTTGTGGGACTGATAGCAATCCATGGTATAAGTAGCTGGTAGAGCGCCTTGCAATTCATGCAGCTTCAGGGACCCTCCGTGGCCCCCATGAAAGCGAGCACATCTCTTTTATTAAGATTTGTGATAAGCCAACTTTTCTTCCTTCACGTCATATCGAACCCTCAGACTGACGCAGCGCCTGATCCACTCATATAGGACGCATCTAAACAAACAACCCGAATCAACCCAACTCTCAAGGATACCGTTGCAATCACGACGACCATGAGCACAAAACGAAACCAGGCGACTACAATTGGCACTAACGGTGGACAGGACCGTACTTCAGGGGAAGGTGGAGACGATCATATCGACAAGAAGTTCAAGCAGGTTCACGGCGACGGTGACGAAGATGATGAGGAAGACGACGAAGAGGAGGCTCCCAAGAGCGGCAAGCGTGCTGGACGAAGAAAGATTAAGATCGAGTACATTGAGGACAAGAGCAGACGCCATATCACCTTTTCCAAGCGCAAGTCAGGCATCATGAAGAAGGTACGGCGATATTGCTATCATGTCCTGTTCCTTGACGTGGGGTATTTATTCAAATGACAATATGGCTCATGGCAACACATAATATCGACGGACGTTATGTTTTTCATAGGCCTATGAGTTGAGTACGTTAACCGGAACCCAGGTGCTTCTGCTGGTTGTGTCGGAAACCGGATTGGTTTACACATTTACTACACCCAAGCTGCAGCCGTTGGTAACCAAGGCTGAGGGCAAAAATCTGATTCAAGCCTGCCTGCATGCGCCCGACAAGGAGGCCACTCCCGTAAGCTTCGTTTGTTAAGCTGCTTTTAGTTGCTTTTATAGTTCGACGGTGTTTATGATGACTGATGGTTTTGTTTTCCTTTCATTCTGCTTGACTATTTTTTTAGGAACAGTACCCCAACAACGAACAGGAGGGCTCGCCCACAGCAGGATCAGGAGACGAAGACAACGATCAAAATTCGTCTTCGCCTGTCCAGCCCCCAATCCCATCGCCTCAGCAACAGCAGCAATCGATTCCGCAAAACGCTACGTACTCTGGACCGTCAGGCATCCCCATGTATCCTGCGCCATACAGTCACATCCCTTACCCTGCGCAGGCTCCTGGTCAGGCACCACCGTACAGCTACCCTAACATGGGCATGCCTTATCAGACAGGACCTCCCCCTTCCAATCCTAATGGTCCACCTCCTGCTCATCCATCTTCGCAGTACTGGGCACCATCACCCCAACAGCAGCAAGCACAGCAGGCAGTCGGATCAGGAGCACCACCTGCACCCTCAAAAGGCGCACGAGCAGACAAGTGAGGATGAGGATCGATAGGCGCTTCCGAGGAATACAAGCAGAAGGAAAAAAGAGCAAAAAAAGAAAAGAAAAAAACATACTGCGGCGGATTTGATGAAGCTGGATATATGAATTGAACAGCGGACAATCACAGTTGTAATAAAAGCAATTTTTCAGTGTCACAGCATTGGACAACAGAAGAGCATGGAGATGTGATGTGAACTCACACACCCCGCACACGAAATTAGTGGTGAGACATTTCGGCTTTATCAGTCAGTCAGTTTGTTCGATGCGTGTAGCTTCCCCCTCCATCTTGTCATTGGCCTCCTTGCGTTGGATTCCATTACTGCATTCTGGAAAATAGAGTTATTGACTCCTACTCTTTCTTTTAGCGTTCACCTCACATGGGATCGCGACCAGAGATCTCGCGCTACATCGTCTCCATGGACATCTTTTTCATGCACTTGAATCGGCAACCCATGGAGAGCCACGTTCCAACTCCCTTCTTTGGAGCACATCCACCGCTGTGTCCGTAATACCACGGAAATCAAGTCTTGTAGAACGCATGCCACATTTGCAGTCTGATCGTCAAGGGTATGGACACCTCCGACCGTCGACTGGAAGAGTATTCGGCGGCATTCTGCAAAGGCCGAAATAAGCCAGTTCAGCGCTTCAAGGATTGGATGTGACCATGTATTGTGGAGTCGACCGAGAACAACCCTCAATAGCGGAAAGCCGCTATTACTCATGGAACAGAGTCACCGGGCGTACTCGCTTCCAGGTTCTTGAAGGCCCTAAGTTCGTACCTGAAATTAGAGCTCCCGGAAACTAAATGGCGTTATTGGACATGAACCTCAGTTAGGATTGTATTCAGGGCCTCCCCATGCAACCAACTCGGAGGAGATCGTGGATTCCAACAATATAGGACGGCCCAACCTTCCTGTGATTGGGGCGTCTAGAGATGCGCATGCTCGTTGTCTCGGTCGAGACGCGCAACTCTCCTAGAAGACATATTATCCCAACCTGATCTTGCTTCCCCTGGAAAGATCTAAACAGGATTCCGACCGTTGATTCTCCAAGCTTCTCGCCGAGACCTTGAATTATCAGGAGATTGTCACGTAGCTATGGGTGTGCAGGAACTTGCGCGAATCCACTGTTGGCATCCGTATCGAGCAAGAGGGATTTGGGATCGGTAACCCGTGCTGGAAAGTCCGCTATCAAGTGTATCAGCGTTTGACAGAGTTGAAGTAAACTCAGACATCTCTCGATTTGCAGCACCTTGGGTTGGATTGAGATCTCTGCAGCGCAGGAAAAGAGGCAGTCGGAAACACTAAAGCAGCCGCGGTATTCGCTCACATGGCATCCATGAACGAAATATTTTTTTCTTTCGAGCAAGGAGGGACCCCAGCGGGTCGAGTGGATCCTGCAACACTGGAAACAGCTTGAGAAACTGGAAGCGTCGCTTGGACCGCACACTACGATGCTCCCAGCTGGACCGCCGTCCGTCAATCGATGTTAGATTCGCTGAGGGCAAGGGAGGGAAGGAGGTTCTTAACAGTGACATTATGTTCGAGTTAATGGAACACAAGACAGCGGTCCTTACCAATGATGAAGGTTGATGGGAAAAGAAACAAGGGCAAAGGCGGTAGAGTGATGGGACGGATCAGGGGCAGTGGCCGTCAGTCATATAGCTGTCAATAAATACCATGGCTTCGGTATATTTGCGGATGCAGCCATCCTGAGGGGATAAACATCTTCACTTATGCTTCTGTCCAGGCTCCGGACTGTCCATGCTCCTTTTTCCATCATCATTCATTGTTCATGGCACCTTTTTTCTTAACGGGATCAAATGATACCCAATGGACAGGGGTTTCTTATAGTCCTGGCGAAAATATTGTACGAGTTAAAATGTAGTATAAAATGCCAGCGCGTTGAGGCAACCCATATTCGTTTTCAGCTCACCATAACCCACGCTTAGGCATTATTCGACGTGTGTCGGAGTTTGCTCGACTCTAACACGGAAAGAATGCTATAGCGACTGTTTTAGCCATCACCTTCCTCGATGAGTCTTATCGTCGGCCTATGCCGATGTCTTGACCTTTCATCGCACTTCAATGCCATTCTAATACTGGAACGGCATCCTTGTAGCACATCATAGTAACCTTACTCATTGTCGAAGGGTCGGACGAAATTTAAAGCCGCACTTTGATTCACACATTATAAAAGATAGTGAGATCAAAAGAGATAGACCCAACCCCAGGCAACCCTTGAGCACTGGAACCTGCACATGTCTGTTTAAAGAGAGTGTATTTCCGTTCGCTGCTTTAAGAATAATAACGCGTCTTGAAGTGAGTCAGCCAAACAAAAGCATGGAGGCATTTCTCCATCGCAGTTTGTTGATTTATTGGTCTATAGCACTATAGCCTGCCATACTCGAACCAAGTGCTAATATAATATATATCTCCAAATACTCGTGTAAAAAAAGAAAAGACAGGCATGAATAAGACGCGCATTTATTCATCGCGTTTGATTTGGGCAGGATCGATGCCATAGCGTTTCATGAAGGCGAAGATGGTTGCTTCCGAAACACGGAATCCGAACCCACCAAAGCTGTACGTATTCAAGTCAAGGTAGGACCCTCCGCCATCTGCGCTCACTTTCTCACAAATCCCATTGACAGTCTCGGTTGCCTCGCTGCTCCACGCCAGGCGCTTGTCAACGACCGCCAAGAAATACCCAGACATTCCTTGGTCGTAGCCCCACGCGATGTTGATTTCGCCTTCTTTTTTCTCGTATCGCACCATGGAATAGGACCTTGTGATGAAAGGAAAATCAGGTCAGAGGACTCTAGTAGATAGCCAAGGAGATGAAGAGGTTCCACGGATAGGCTAGGCAGAGGAGGTTTCCGAAGGACAGGGGCAGGAGATGACAGAGATGACAAAGAAACCAGAGAGGCCTGAGACGTAGTAGGGGGGCTATCGAGGCTGTCTTATATAAATAGAAGTGCTGTGGGACTTGTAGAAGACAGTTTGGGAGAGACCGAGACGACATGAGAAAAGAAAAAAAAAAAAGAAGGGTTGGACCATGGAGATCCTGCTCTCGACTTTTATATGCATGGTCATGACCCGTGAAATTCTTCTTGCATAAGAAAAAGAGTTGTACACGCACAGCAGCATTTTTCCGCAATAGATTTCTGATATGTAGACTAGCAAAGCTGTCGTACCCTGAAAGAAAAGACAGAGAGGCGAGGACGAAGAACAAACACCAGGTCACACAAACCCCCGAAAGAAATCGGTTTAGAAGGACCGAGGCTGGTCAATACCGCGTGTGTGTAATCTGTGCATGTGCATGCGTACGGTATGCGAGGAACAGATTTGATGGCACAATCGGAAGCTTTGTTTTCTTTGCAGATAAAGACTTGTCTGTAAAAAAAAAAAAAAAGAAAGCGTCGAAGGATTGTGTCAAGAGTGCGTGTCGCATCGATGCGAAGAGACAGTTTGGATACCCTTTAAGGGGCCGAGATTTGAGTTGGGGGAGAATGCTGAATCAGAAATGCGTTCAAGGGGGTTTTCGAAAAAAAGAGATTTTGCACTTGCTTCTCGCTGATTTTTTTTTTTTGGCTGGGGAGGAGAATTAAAAAAGATGGAGTGAAAAGGTGACGGAGGCCCAAAATTGAACGCATTTCTAGTTTAACTTAATCTTCATCCTCACGTGCTCCTACACACTGCACTGCACATTGTACCCTATGGACTTGATGGTGTCAAGCCCTAGACAGCGTGCGCGCGGGCTTCATTCCACTTTTAGCCGTGTTACTTTACTGATTTACCAGTATCAAAGTACATACCTCAAATCACTCCCCACGAATGCGTTGAGAGTGGAGCTGTCCCACAGTGTGAGTGACCAAGGTGGTTACCACAGTGATTGGCTTTGCAGGGGATATGGAAGTCGTAAATGATCAGGCTGACCTCGGATCCTTTTTTCATCTACTTCTGAAGATGCGCCTCATAGGACACCAAGGCATTCATTTTGAAGGAATAAGACCCGAGTCCGGACTTGCTCGGGTGAATAGATGAGCTCTACTCCAGCCATATTAGCACCGCCAAGACCATCAATTGCATACCCACTCCGCCGACTAGCAATTGTCACCAAATCGATTTAAGCTCTCAGGAAGGCTACATCCGAAACATTGGAGTACAGAGCAATACTTTGGCCGGAACTTCACTTCAATTGCTGACCTGAAACCAAGAATCTGTGCGTATGGTCATCGTGATGACCCTATGTCTTATCGTATGGGTCTAATGAGACGGTTCCTGGATAGCCGTGCGCTATTTGTTGTATAGCTTTATGTTGCCTTCAATGATGATGTGCTCTACGATCGATCCTGGTGCTACGCTATTGGCAGAGGAGAGGTCCGGAGATACCTTCAAGATGAATCCAAAGCCCATGGCCCTGCCAGCGGACTCTGTATGACGCATGTATGATTTCCATGGCACTTGAAAGATTTATCGAGCATAAAGCGGAGAGGTGAACGTATACGCATTGGCATGATATTGTTTCTGAATTTTGCTTTTTTTTTTTCTTTTTTTTTTTCTCTTACCTCGTGTTTGTGCGCCGTCGAGTCGCGTCCTGCAGATAAGGATTGTCATTGAACAAATGAGTTGGCCCTGCATTTGGTCCATTCTGATCGTTCTGGAGGATGATATATAGTTCTTTCAAGAGGCACGCGATCCACTCTCTTTGTCGAGACACTTCTTTCCATGTTGAGTTTCTATACTCTCTTCTTCATAGAGAAGGAATGAAACACTCCTAGTATTTTTCTTTGTTTCATGCAAAAAGTCTCGAATACAAAACTCTTTCTATGAGAGGGTGAATCTGGTGGCACTACGGCATCAGATGAGACTCGATGACCTTTTCGTCTCCATAGCCATTGCTGAGTGTCTGCAATCGAGTGTGGGATAAGGGGCCAGTCCGAGACATGCATTTACCACATGCTGCAATTTTTTTATTGTTCCTTCCCGCCAAATTCAAAAGAATGAAGAGTGATAATTGAAGGCGTTGGCTGAGGCGATATATGAAGTGCGTGGGCGGTGAAGCGTGGGAATGGGTGGAGGCTGCCTCTAGTCTACTTTAGATTAGTTGAACCAGTGAAATGAGGCTGGGGCGGTATCTATCCAGGAAGCGGGCACTTTGCGGACGGTACCTGCATGGTGCATGAATTGGAGATGGTATATGGGCAGATGTATATTGAGGTTGTTCATTTAGGGAGCGGACTGCAGCGCAGTTTAAGGGATAGCTGCACAACATCTTCTACCCCGGATATTGTCCAAGACAACAATATATTCCCCGCGTGATATGTCTGTTTCGGACGCCATTCGAGGGATGGATATTAATGCGCCATAATGACAGCGCATTTGCACCCATCGACTTTCTGTCTATCGCTGTGTGATTACCTACTCGTTCATTTGCATATGTGCATGACGATGACGATGGTGCTGATGATGATGACTTTGGCCCTCGAGTCTATACTTTTCTGTCCACTGCATAAATTTTTCTTTCTCTTTTGTTTCCTTTCCCGCCAAAACCATTTTAAAGGTGCAACACAGCCCCGCAGAGCAGTAAGAGAGAAGAGATCAGCCAACCACCAGCCACTTCTCTCTCTCTCTCTCTCTTCCTCTTCCTTTCTCTTTCGCTCTCCCCTCTCCGTCCTATCGCATCCCTTCTCCCCCACACTCCGTCTTTACACGTCCCATCCACTCTCCTTGCTTCCCTTCTTTCTCTCTCCCCTCCCCGCTTCTCCTTTCCCCCCCCTCCTCCTCCACATTTCCCTCCATTCCCTCGGATCTGATTGGGTTCCATTTCATACGCACGTACACGCGCCAGAACATACCTACACACCCACGCCGCCTACACTCACACCTCCATTGCTCGCCCTACTGCCGCCCTTCTTCCCTCTACCCACACATGCAGCACCAGCATCCACAGCATGGCCAGTCCTACCAGCAAGGGGGGCTCATCTACACCAGCCAGCAACCACCGTACCATCTCCCACCTGTAAGTGAGATCCTTAAAGCCTTATGACAGTAGACTGCGGCAGGGTGGACCAAGGAAGCGGATAACTAACACCGCTGCGGTTTGTGTAGCACGATGGAGCCAGCAGTGGCGGCGGAGGAGCACATTTCCAAGGATTTCACCCACAAACAGCCTATCCCTCCATGGTATAGTGGATAATTTCATACAAAAACAAACAAAAAAAAAATGTGTCAGCTTGACGAATATCTTGTTTCAATCCCAATAATACTTACCTTCTTTGATAAAAACAACTTCATCGTCATCGTTATGTTTCTTAGACCTCAGGACTGCTGAACCCCCAGAGCCCTTCAGGCTCCTCACCTCCAACGCTCCCCCTCCACGCACATCCCGACCCTGAGACACTCCATCATGTTCATCAGCAGCAACAGCAGCAGCAACCGGCATACCAGCAGATCCCAGGAGAGGAACCGCATCGCCATGTGGTACTCCCTCCGACACAATCCGCAAACGGACAGGAGGAGGAGCCGTTGTATGTGAATGCGAAGCAATATCATCGGATCTTGAAGCGGCGCGCAGCTAGAGCCAAGCTTGAGGAGATGAACCGAATGGCCAAGATTCGCAAGGTGAGTCTCTTTGAAGTGCATGAATATGTGCACAGGATGGGGGAAAAAAGGATGGCAAGGCGAATGCACACCTTCTTGCTATCCTCTTTCCTAATCTCTTTTTTTTTTTCCTGCTGCTAATGGTTTCTTATGAATATAGCCATATTTACACGAATCCCGACATAAACATGCTATGCGCCGTCCACGAGGTCCCGGGGGTCGGTTCCTAACTTCCCATGAAATCTCTCAACTCGACCGTCTCCAAGCCCTCTTTGAAGCGATGGGTGGCGTCGGACCCGTCGGTGGAGACATGCACCTCGCCTCCTCGAATTATACACCCGAACAGCAGCACGAAATCGTGCAGCAGCAGGTTCTTATGCAGCAGGGACAACTTCATCAACAACAGCAGCAACAGCCGCAACCCCAGCAGCAAGGACAGCAAGGACAGCAGGGGCAGCAAGTGGGACAGGTAGCGCAAGGACAGATACAACAGATCCCGTTACCGCTACAGCATCATCTTCCAGGTTCCAACCGTCAGCAGCAGCAGCAGGGTCCGTTCGGTACAAGTACAAATACTACTGGCGTTAGCGGCGGGTATAACCAAGGTCTATACACCTCACAACCCTCGGTACTACCGCCAACCTTGACTTCTTTATCTACCACCGGGAGCGGACCCAGCACCAGCATCTCGACAGCTAGTCTCCTGAACTACTCCCACAATGACCCCACAATTTCAACCTCAGTAGGACACATGCCCTCGGGGAGACAGATTCACAGCGCACACACTCCATTGACGCCCACAACCTCAACCCCCACAACACCTACACCCGCTACCCCCCGTGGTTCCGACGAATCGAATATCTACTTGCAGGGTGCTGCAAGCCATGCGGAGGAACAGATTGGCGAAGCATCTGGTTCTGGCACCCAAGGAGGAGGAGTGGTTACGGAGATGCAGCTGCCAGAGGCATCAGCGACGACGGCACATCAGGGGACGTTGTATCCAGGCGCGATTCAGGGACTCGAAGGCCAACAGGGACAGGAGGAGGTTGGAGAAGATGATGATGGTAGCACAAGTCTTTTGACGCCCACAGGGGACGACTAAGCCGGAGTCGGTCGCGACGTTCAAGATCTTTTTTTGTTTTTTTTTGTTTTTTTCCGGCATTACTTCCCTCGGCTGCTTTGTCTATTCCTTCATTCACTTCAGTCCCATCCGCTTTGTCTTCGTCTTCGCTTTTGTGTCCATTTCTTTAACCCGAGCCTGGTCATCTCGTCTTTTTTATTCACACTTCTCCCACTCCAAGTGGTTAGCATAGCTTCGTCAATCGTCCTTTCCCATCTTTCAACAACTAGCTCCTCCTCGTTTATATCGCTTTTTTTTGCCCCTGTACATAGACAGAAAAATACAAATTTATTTTATTCATTTTGGTCATCTCGTAAACATTACATTGCCCTTTGTATACGATGGTCTATGCCAGACCCCACTGAATATACCACTCCGAAAACAAATCAATTCCCAATCCCTCAACCGTCAACGACCCAACTGCCTGATCCACCTTCCAGCTCACCCCTGTCGCTGGATCCTTGCCCTCCGTACCGTTCAACCCGCCATTCAGTCCATCGCCGAACGGAATCCTCGCTCCATTGATATCCAGCACTGTCAGCCTTGCCTCATTTATAGCAGCAGGCATCGTCGTTGTCGAGTTACGGCCCTCCAACAAAGGGACCTGTGCAGTCGTCTGGCGGTGCTCGGAGGCTGACGCAGAGGCCAAGGACCGGCGTTTGAACGAAGCCTGCTTCGTCCATCGCTCTCCAGAGCCTTCGCGCGTATGCACACGTCCACTGACTCCATGATCTACAACATCGCGCCTGTGCAACCCATGCTTTCCCTGCGCACGCAGTTCCCAGTGTCTCTGTTTCTGGTCTCTGTCCTTGTTCTTGCTGCTCGATCTGTCCGTCTGCGAAGGCTTCGCCGCAAAATTCAATCCCACCACTACAATCTTCCCAATCCGATCCGAATGCTGTACCTCTCGCCTAAACGCGTCCACCTGCGCCGGATCCATGCCCTTCAGATCTCCACCTCCTTGGTTTCCGCCAGGCCACTGTAGGACCGCCTTGCTCATCAGTTTCTGTCCCTGGGGATCCATCTGGAATGAGACCATGGCGTTGTACTCATTCTGAACCGAAGCTCCGTCGTCCACATACATTTCTCCGGCAGCAGTACCCGCAACATCCAAGGCCACGATTAACGAAACCGGCTGCATCCTCGTCGCCGCAACCGTCGACTGTGCAGGTGCCTGGATCGGGATAACCGAGCCCCCACGGACCGACATTGGGATCGGATCGCTTTCGGCCTTCGCACTCAAATACGCATACCTCCCATCCTTCCCTCCTGCGCCAGTGCCCATGACAGCTTGAAGCGTCGAAAAATCAAACCACTGTCCATCGCCTGGGAAGAACGCCTTGACCTGAATCTGTCCCTTCGTCAATGCAGGTGAAACCAGCACGTTATCACCCAACAAGAACTGCTCCTCGACTTTCCACGAGACCGGATCTTTCGGGAACTCGAACCACAGGGGCTGCCAGATAGGTCGTCCTGTCCGATGAGACCGCTGATGGAGCGTATAAAAATACGGCAACAGCGAGTACCGCATCCCCAATGCCTGTCTCGTCGCCGGGAGTACCGAATTTGGCCACATGTACGGTTCCTGATCCGTCGCATGGATATCGTTGTGGTTTCTCGCGAAGGGATAGAGCGATCCGAGTTGGTGCCAGCGCAGACAGAGTTCTTCGGTAGTGTTGCCGTTGAAACCGCAGATGTCGGCTCCAACAAAGGGGATTCCGAAGAGTCCGAAGGATAGGATCCCAGAGATGGAGTACTTCAAGTGGTCCCAATCCGACCAGTTATCGCCTACGAAGGTGTTGTGGGTATAGGGGGAGAAAAAATGAGAGAAGAAGGTTCGTTAGCATTGCCATATGGAACAGCGAGCTGTGTTATTCCTGAATAAAGGAAACAATAGTTTGCAGGTTGCTTACCAGTCCAGTGGGCAGCATAGGCGCCTGCGGACAAAAAGTGTTGTAAAGAAGTGCGGTGTAGTCAGTAACCTTTGTTCTTACATATAATTCACACGCATGCTACAATGATTCAAAAAAAAAAAAAAAAAAAAAAAAAGGTGTGCTGCTTACCAGTGCCGGCAAAGGACGATCTCGTCAAGATAAAGGGCCTCCTGTCCGGCTGGAGCTTCAACAGGGCCTGATGCGTCGCGGCCGCCTCCATATGTCCATACAGATTATGAGTATCCGTCAACCGCAGCCCATTCTTATGCACCGCATTCTCTGCCAACGTCTTCTCGTCCAGAGGTGCCTGTCGTCCCGCGTTATTGATCGCATACTTCAGACTCTGCTGAGGTGCTGCATCCTCTCGTTTCCGCTTGAGGGCATTGGGGGCGTCCTTGTTACAGGGGCCACTACAGAAATTACTCGGTTCGTTCATATCGATCCAGGGGTACACATTTACGCCCAGAGCTTCCTCGGTCTTGCCCAACTGTCGCTGCCAATACTGCCAGGTCTCGTTCGTGTTGAAGAAATCGGGAAAATATGTCTGTCCTGGCCAAACACGTCCCTCGATCGGTTTACCCGTCAAGGTCTTGATAAACACATCCTCCTGCATCCCCGAATCATAGGGCTCATATCCCGGAGCAATCGGGATTCCGGGGTCGACAATCAGGATCATGCTCTGATTGCTCGCCTTCAAATTCTCCGCCAGTGCACGAACCTTGGCTTGTGGGTACCTCGTCTCATCGAATGTGAAATCCCGATACTGATCCATGTAATCGATATCGATCCAGACCCCATCCAATGGAAGGTTCTCTTGTCGGTACTGTTGAACAACCTGTTCGACCGCCTCGACATTCTTATATCCGTATCTTGACTGATGGAATCCCATGGCCCAGGCTGGGGGCATATGCGGTCGCCCAATGACTTCTGTATACTGGTCCATCACCTCCGCAGGGGTCGGGCCTACAAACACTGTGAAGTCCAGAACGCCTCCAATGACCTTATACGTGACCTTGCCCGGCGTCACAAACACATCCATTCCGTTTGAATTCCTCAGGAAGACCCCATGTGTGGATCCGTTACGCATCTCCATATAGAACGGGTGAGATCCATACAAGTTCTGGTCCTTCGGTGTCGGAGCATCCCTTGCCCAAAGCGTCTGTCTTGTACCCTTGGGATCCCGCCTGAACGACGACATGACCTCCCCGAGTCCATAGATATTCGCTTCCTTTGGAATCACAGACGAGATCTCTAGGTACTCATCCTCAAATACCAACGAGTCCACCCCAGCCACGTTCGAATCAAATACAACCTCCCCATCCTGAACCCTCTTCACCAGGAATGTAAATGGATTCTCCTTGTACTCGAAAGCATACCCACGTTTCTCAACCTTCCTCACGGTCTCCTCCGTCGGGGGCAGGGCCTCGCGTGGGATTTCATATCGCGTCGCGTTCGCATCCACAATCTTGATCCGGATCCGGGACTCGGTCTCAAACGCAACCTTGACATTCAAGTTCGGAAGGTCTTGGCCAAATCGGGCACAGTCTGCGGGAGAGCCATTCAGGGACAAGGAGAGCGACAGGGCCGAGTCAGATTCTTGGACGGATGAGACAGTGTAGCCTTTGCAGGGTTGTTGTTTCAGGAAGCAGAAGGGGGCGTTCAGGGTATTCTCGGTCGAGTCCCAGCAGCATCCCCGGTCGTAGCTGTTGAAAGCGTATCGAGGAAACGGGAATAAGAGGGGAAGGGGGAGAGAGAGAATGGAAGGGAGGGAGCTGTGGGTTAACTGATTGCTGAATATATTGATTAGGTAAAAAAAAAAAAAAAAAAATCGTGTAGAAAACGAGCTTTTACCATTCCTGAGCGTTGATGCCCATGTAACCACAATCGCGTCGGCTGACAATATCGGTCGTGCAGAAGTATTCTTCATTCTATAGTGAGAGCAGTCGATTGCCCGCGAGGAAAGCAAAAAAAAAAAAAAAATGGACGATCGTTTAGAGAGAATGATCCTCCTTCAATTGATCGCTCAAAATGGTGCCACCAACGCCTATGTATTACGAGGAATGCGAGGGAAGGCATTCATTCCAATCACATACCTTCTTCTGGAAGCACCAGGGAACGGGTGCCCTGGAGGGAGACCAGCAGCACTGTCGCTGGATGCACTGGTCCTTCGTGATACCGAGGAATCCACAATCCTGTCTCCCCAATAGATGTGAGCACGTATCCTGACCATCACTGGATGCAGGCGCTGGCGTCGGCGAGGAAGTTGCAACGGAGGTTGGGGTATTGTCTGCAGCGGCGTGGATGAATGCCTGGGGTCGCGTCGCTGCAGCATGGACTTGGTTGACGGCGGTCGCGGTGAGGCCAAGGAGGACTAGGGCGAGGACGAGGAGGCGTGGTGGGCGCGGTGGGCGTGGTGGGGCAGGTGTGCGAGGCCCCATTTTCAGTACTTTCGATAGATGTACTTCAGCTGGGATCGGGGATGGAAACAGAAGATAGTCAGGGACGAGAGAAGGAAGTGGAGTTCAAAGGGAGAAGAGCTGAGGAGTAAAGAGAGAGAGGAGGCTGTTGGCTGCCTGGTCCTTTTTATGCAATTGCACACCTCCATTGCACATCCTATGTCCATGACTCCATGGGACACCCATGGCAACACGCTCAGGGGGAAGACAAGGCTTGAGCGGTCGTAAGGAGGAATTCCCCGTTGGCATAATGTCTGCTCCCTCCTTCATTGCCCATCGTTCATCACACTTCACTGTCTTCATTCTCATCGATCACTCCCCATAGACATTCAGCATGTGCTTTCGTGCTTGTGTGTGTATGTACCTGTCTGTGCAGGGGCTGTTGTGGCCAGTCCTTGTCCCTTTGACCCCGTGCTTATCCTATACAAAATACATTCCCTAATTCCCATCAGTAAAAAAAAACAGGCTCTTTTCAAATTGACCTTTTGCACACAGGCAAATCGATCCCTGTGCTCACATCCGTAGTCAGCTCTTGACGTTATCATCGTCGGAGTAAGCAAAACGACCAACAAAATCACCTTCGAAACGCGTCTTTGAGATCGGAGGGGGGGAGAGTTATCGTCCCTCCTGGCAATTAACAGCAAAATAAATACTGCCCATTCCTCCCGAATGCATGCCAATTCCTGCATCGTCTACATTAACCACCGATAGCAAATATGATAAGAGAAAACAAAAAAAAAACACCAAATCGACCTCACGATAAGCAACAATAGCATCGTTTTCTTTTTTGTGCCGCGTAACAGGGCTCATGGGAAACGAAATATACTGTACTCATGCGCAAGAGCCAACGCTTACAACGTAGTTCCTGGCTCTCTTTAGCCATGTACGCGTCTTGTATGATAGTGCACTAGTCCACAAAGGTAAAAAAAAAAAATTGCACACGGATCAACAGCCGCTATTATTCTCTTTCAATTGTCGCACAAACATCCTGTGTCGGAGCCAATTCGGATACGAACGTCCAGATATGTATCTTTTTTTCTTCTTCTTAAAGTCCTTGGCTCATTTCCTCATGGAAAGAAGGTAAGGGGGTTCAACCATTTTTTTTTTTTTTCACATGAGACTTCTCCAGGGCACCACCGCCCCTGTGAACTAAGCTACATACATGTCCATTGAGCCATTATTGTCGGGACAATCCTATGCACTTGCATGAATACGATAGCTCCGCCTTATCTTCCTTCTCTTATTACTCCACACGCAATGCGGGCCAGAAAAAGAGCCGTTTTGGTTTTTTTTCTTTTTGTGCAAACGCAACCCAGGTTCCAGTTCACATGAAGGGAGCCCAATCTCTTTGTCATGGACGGAAACGCGCTACCAGCTAGCAATTTAGACGACAACTGTACCAAGACCCCTTACGATCGCTCGCTTAATTTCTTGCATCTTGATGGGAGGGGGAAGTTTGCGAGAAGAGTAAGCAAAGATGTGAAGAAGAAAAAAGTGTTATCACATAGGATGTCTTATCGAAACGAATAGCAATAACAGCCGCAATAAACAAGAATATGGCAATGACATTTAGCTGCTGCTCTGTATGTCCGTTCTATAAACAACGGTAGGTTGTTGTTGTTGTTGTTGTTTTTTTTTTTTTTTTCGTAGATAATCAAGGTGGTCCTTTTCATTTTTTGAGGTGAAAGAAACCTTTCATGAAACGCACGGCGAATAATTCTCGTTATTATTATAATATATATTGCTTCATGTATAGACCCACCAACGATAGTAAGATTGTAGGCGACAAAAAACTGCTCCCCTAATACGGATGCTATTCCCCCGACTCTGCAACTTCACTGAGAACTCCACTGAGTTCAGATGGCAGGGTTTTACAGCGCGTTTCCATCGTTTGTTCCGTTATCAGGATGTCGGGAACACTAGGAATTCTGTTGAGACCGAGAATATCAAGGCCAAGAGGCGGTATTACCTTCAAGAGCGACGGTCTGACAAGTATAAGGGCGCCGTGTTTGTATATTTGGCCGAATCCTACTGTAGTCAGAACCACGTCAACAGCAAGGTTGTTATATTTGTTTAAAATGCGTTTATCCTTCACCACTCCCTGTCGCCACCGTTCTCCCGCTCAAGCAAAGAAGATGAAGTGTATCCAGAGCATCCAAATAGTTTTATTTTATTTCTTTTATTTATTTGCTTTGGATTTTCAGTGCAGAAAATAAAGACACATTATAGATCGGCTTCCTCGGATAAAATGCTCTTCTCTTCATATTATTCGAGATCGCTGTGGCATTATCACAGCGGGAACCGACCTATAATGTGGACCCAGAACTTTTACTGAGGTAAAATTTTTGGAACGTGTCGGGAGAGGACCAATTGCCGTGTGTAATGATGTCGTCAATGGGCATACCCGACTCGGCGGCGATGGTAGATCCAATGGCTCGGGGCTTGACACCACGGGTAGTGACATATCGTCATTGTCAGGCAGTAATTGTAGGTAGGTAAGTGCAGGTGAGATGTCGAAGCAACCGATTTCAGTGGGCATTATATCCGTGGCCTTTAGCGCGGCGATGTAATCTTTGTAGACCATGCTCTCCGTGATTGATGGTCGATCGTTGAACAGATCTAAAATGGCTGAGCGCTTGGCGAGGACGGTGGCCAGCTTCCAATCTCTTGTGTGGCGTTGATGGGCGAGATAGTTGATAAGGAGGACTGGATCTGGGTGAATCGGGTCCTCATCCCGTTCTTGTGCCCATTGGATGTAGACTTTTTGGACAGGACCGTAAGCGACGTGTCGACGTTGGGCTTGTGGCGAGTTCAATATCGTATACGACGCTTCTGAGCTGAGTCCTAGTTCCGAGTACAGGCGCTGCTTACGCGCCATGCCAGGTGTGGTGTAGTGGTTCTATATCAGGTAAAAGTACTAGCTGTGAATACGTTGCTCAATAAAGGTCTCTTCTGGTCAGCGATGTCTTTACATAACATTTGTCTTACTGTAAAAAGCTCCAGACGCAGAGAGCGCTTGTAATGAGATCCTTTGGCAGAAGGAAAATAAAGGCAGCAAGTGCCATTTACAAGAATGAGAAAGGCGACGACACACTCGTTAGGGATCAGCAAGGTCAAAGGGATTCTGTGTTTTGACTTCAGTGTCTAGATGACGACATTGAGGGGTGCTGTCCTTAATCATCCGCTCTCGTTCGTTATAAGGCCATGATCGTTACCTGGTCGAGGGGCCTTCAGGCTGCGCGAGCGGACTCGCAGGAACACTTGATTGCACTGGGAGTGCAGAAGCTCAGACGCACAGGCCCCGTCTCTACTCTTGTTGGGCGATGCGCTATGATGGCCAGCGATGGCAGAGTATAGTGGGACAGGGGTGCGTGGAGCGACTTAAGTAGTCGTACAGGGCAAGCGTTGTGCAAAAGTATTAGGAGGAAACAGACCAGGAACCTTTCAGCCCTGTCGTTCTGTGTTATTTATTAGACAGCTTCCAAGTTCAGCACGTACACGGAAGTAAAAAATATGTACATGTACATGTATTTGATAAAGAGAAGTGAGTCTACAGAAAGTAATTCCCTTTTGTTCTGATGATGATCGCCATTCAGTGGCATGGCTGCTCTTTTCTCGTGAATCCGTTTGACACAATTCCACGCCCATGACACTCCTTGTCGAAGCAAAAACTACCCATTCAAGCATCCAGTAAACCCAGAGCACGACAAAAGGCATGTGCTATTGCCCAAAACGTCAACTTCAAAAAAACCGAAGAAAATCCTCTTCTGGTTACTGTGAATGAGGATTGACAACAACGAATGCTTCCAAGCTGGATGTGTATAAATTCTGAAGCGCGATTGAATGCTGCTCGCTGTAATGCCATAGATTTTTTCGGACGATCGCATACATCGTATATACATGCTGCAAAGGTGCCTCAACAGTGTCAAAGCCGTTGTACGGGGATTGAAAGTTCAAGCGGAAAGCCTAATTGCCTTGTTATAGACAAAAAGGCCGTAAGCAGAGAGACGTCTTATCTCCAAATGCACATTTGCTTACGATTTATACCCTCATTAGCCGTTGCTGGCTGTGGAGGAAGGGATGAAATGGGCATCTGCATCTTCTAGCCTTATTCAACAAAGTAAAATTAGAGCCAATCAATCGGGCTTACCTCACAAAAAAAGACGCGTCGCCTACCAAAAATCAATTTTTTTGTTCCTCTCTAGGGACCTCTATATTCTTTCCCCGGGCTCCCTCATAACTTTGTGCAAACCATATAGAGACAGAGGGGACTCGGCTCCCTTGCTTGGTCTCACGATTTTTTATTTTTTTTTGCTCGTGCAAGAATACAGTACGTCGGAAGAGTACGAATTTATAGTATGTGCCAACGAGTCCATTCCTTCCTTCGTTTGATCCTCAGCAGAAGAGAAGAGACGATAAGAATGGTCGCACAGCATTATACTTTTTCAATGTAGAGAGAGGCCTCAGAGATAGTATACCAACCGACAGGCGAGCTTTGCAGCTCACATTCTGCTCGTCTCCGTAGCGAGACCGATATCACTTGTTTTTTTTGAAATCCATAAAGACAAGTTGGGACAGAAAGAAGAACGATCCACGTCCATGGATAATGATACTTTTTTTTTTTTTTTTTTTTTTTTCTTGCAAAGCCAAAACAAAAAAAAAATAACAATGAAAAGACGATAACAATGGTATCAACTGAACAACTCTCTAACAAAAAAAAAGAAGCAACCAAAATATGTCTACAAATACAAAATTACTAACAATAATGAACTAGATCCACCCAAAACGTTTTTCCCTTCAGTTCGATGGGTGATGACGGTGCTGCATGTGCGGCGGTCTCGTCACCATCCCTCCCACTGCTGGTGGCCTCCCACCACTCCCTCGCTCACGCTCATGCATCCCCGCCTCATAATGTTGCTGCTGTTGCTGGTGGTGATACTGTGGCGGATAATGCCCATGCCCATAAGTCTCATACCGCGGCTGCTGCTCCCTTTCCATCCGCTGCTGCTGCCGTGCCTGCGCCTGTGCCTGTGCCTGTGCCTGTGCCTGACCCATCTCCCACCGCTGCTGCTGCTCCATCCTCTGCATCTCCATTTCCTGCTGCTGCTGGTAATGCTTACCCGACGATGATGCCGATGTCGGGGGCACCTGCTGCTGCGCTGGTGGTTGAGAATGTGACCACGATGAATGCCTATAATTCGAACCCCCAGGACCGCCACCCTGCTGCTGTAGCTGTGGTGAGTGTCCATTGCCGGAACTTGGTCCCGACGGCGGAGGAGGACCTTGTGCAGAATAAGATCCCCGCTGTTGATGATGGTGATATCCCGGTTCAAACCCACTTGGTCCGCCTGGTCCACCTGGACCTAGCCGATAGCCCGCCCCACCACCTCCGTTCCCGGGCGAGCCGGTACTATATCCCAATCCCGGTGCCATGCCCGGACTAGAACCCGATGGGATCTGCTGTTGCGATTGTGGCCCCTGCGCCTGTGCCTGTATCTGTAAGATCGTTTTCAACGACGAAGGCGCCGTTCGTGGACTACTCCCATTCACGTTCGCATTTGCAGAATAAGAACTATGCGGCGGAGTCCTCGTCGAGGGTGATACCGCTGCACTGTTGTTGGTTGTCGAAGGTGTCGGGTAGTACTCCCCGCCTGCTCCTGGCCCTGCGGTTGGCGGCCGACCCGACGTCGACGACATACGCTGCTGTTGATGCTGTTGCTGTTGCTTGTCGCCTACTTGATGAGGGTACGACGCAACCGACTGCTGACCCTCTTGTCGCCCCTGGCTTGCCGCCTGCTGATGTCTCAAATGCGGTGAGTACCGCTCCTGCTCCTGTTGTTGTTGTTGCTGCTGCTGCTGCCGCTTTCGTTGCTCCTGCTGTAGCTGCTCCAACCTCTGCTGCTGTATCTGTATCATTCTCTGCTGCTGCTGCTCCATCTGTGCATCCTCCGCCATCTTCAGCGCCTGTCTTTGCTCCGCCTGCGTCATTTGCTGGAACTGCGGATGACCTATCACCGCCTCCGCCGTCATTGGCTTCATCATCCCCTCTCCCCTTGCTCCCTGGCCGGAGCCCTGCTGTGGAGTGCTGCCCCTCAAAATTGCCGTCGTCGCTGGCGCAGCTCTGGGAGACGAGACACCGCTTTGAAGCCGACCGTTTGGAGCTGGGTAAGGTTGTGAACGATATTGTTGAGTGGCCATTACAGAGGGTCGATCGACTAAAGGTTGAGCAACCGGACGAACAGGGATCGTCGCACCGTTCTGAAGTGGTGAGCCAGGATGCGATGATGCCTGAGGTAGCCATGGTGTTTCCTTCCTAGGCGAAGGCACTGGAGATGCTAGCTGCGGCCGTGTCTGTGTCTGTGTCTGTGTCTGTGTCTGTGTCTGTGTCTGTGTCTGTGTCTGTGTCTGTGTCTGTGTCTGTGTCTGGGGCTGCAGAGAAATCGGTTGCAAATGCGGCTCCTCTCTCTCTCTTGGAGAGACAACTGTCGCCCGAAGATTGCCATTCGCATTTGCGGTGCCCGGTTTTCCGTTTTGTGCCGGCCTTGTTAAGGATGCTGTGTCTATATCCATGGCCTCATCTCCGCTATCGTCGTCTGCTTTAAAATCTAAATCTGATTCATCACTCAGAGGTGTCAGACTCGCGAGTCTGCTCTCGATATCCTTAAAGATGTCCCGATGCAAACTATTCAACAGCTCTGACATCCTTCCCATCGGATGCTCTATTAGTATCAAAGTAAAATGCGTTTAGTGCACAACACTTACCCAAAACAATACCGTGCCACCGCCTACAGCCATCACCACGATCTCTTACCTGAGCGGATCAAATTCCCGCTCCTGCTATTCGATTTCTGTGCCCTCTCCCAGATAGGATGATCGCTCGTCAGGAACACGAACGAGTTCTCAAGATACCACGTCCCCAATTTCTTCGTCACCATCGGGATCGTATCATCCCCGGGCACCATCGTCACGCAATGCACATACTTCACCACCTCCCTCTGTCTCTCGTTCATGAACGCCACCACTCCATGGCACCCGAACCCTGTGGCAATCAGAACGATCCTTCTGCCCGTGTACCCTGTCGTTGAGACGTAATCGTCCCAAATCTCAGCCAGCAAACTTGACAGCTGCTCCTTTGCTGTGACCTTTTCGTCTTCGGTTGTTGGTTGGAAAGGCACGACAATATCGATAAGCTCGTTCTTTTCAGAGCCAACGATATAATCGATATAGGATGATATAGGGTCGAGGAAGAATGATTTGTTGGGTTGAATCACGTTCCTAGTCCCCAGAGTCCGTGCGCGATATTCGTCACTATCAACATCGAAGAAAAAAAAGCATTTGTCAGTACCTAAATTTTTGAGTCGTAAAAGCAATTGCATCTGAAATTTTAGCTTACAGGTCGTGTATAAGGATATACAATGGCTTCATTGAGTACGTGCGTTGTCTGGAGTGGACAGAAAAAAAAATAGGGAGCAAGGACACATATGCTGTCAGTCATTTAGCCGAAATAGATAAGAACACTTGGAGTTAACAACAAGCACCTACGTGCAGTGGACATTATCCAAGAATGCGGGCCCAGTCTCACTCTCGAGCTTCGCCATCGGGATCATATCGTACCGCTCCTTCAGGTATGACTTTCTATACGCCTCCATCATCTTATTCATACCCACCACATGCCTTCCTACTACAGGTTCTAGAAAAGAGATATAGGGCAAATTAGCTCCGATGTCACATCGCGCTCATATCCCTCACCCCTGATCCAAGGCAGTAGCATCAATAGATGTCCTTCTTTTTTACCCATCCCAATCGCGTGTGTGGGTTCATACCTTCAATTGGATCCGTATACACTTGGGGCAAGCTCTTCCAGTACCGCGACTGGACCTCAATGACCTCATGAATCGTCTGCACGCACAACGCATTCGGTACAATCGATCCCAAAGGCTCAATCGGGTCATTTAGCAAAGCCTTCGCACACGCCAATCCCGACACCGCAATCGAGTCCAGATTATATCCGCCCTCCAATGCTAGGATGATTTTCCCGCCCGCAAGCGACTTGAGCATATGAGTCATGTGTCCATAGGCTGCCGGCGTTACAAGCATCTGTCCAATATGGTCGCCTACCATATTGATTCCACAAGAAATAAAAAAAAAAATAAAAAAAATAACGGATCAGTTTTCACGTTTCAAGGGTAGAAAATCGCGCTACTGTTGAGGATGTTACTCTTGAAAGGTCCGGCATGCTACCTTTGGCGGCATCAAATCCTGCGCTGACCAACACAAAGTCCGGCGCAAACTCATACAGAATCGGCATGATCACCTTATCGAACGCATAGATGTACTCGGAATCGCCCATTCCACTACTATTCCACGGAATATTGATCGTCCTAGCAATGTCATTGAAATACATGCCAAAGAAAGCACATACTTGGTCAGTTCCGATACGAGCATCGCGGCATGCATCATGCAGAGACCTTGCAGTTATCAAAACTCAGTGAGATTAAAGGTAGCGGTGGTGGTGGGGTGGGGTGGGGGGGGTTGTACCTTCCACGTCCTGCGCCTTCTCCAATAGCTGTATGCGCCGCAGCGACAGGATCTCCTGGATAGAACGCCCCATGGTCGAATCGATGGATCGAGCAATACACTACATTCGGGTCATCATAAAACGCCGTCTGTGTCCCGTTTCCGTGGTGTACATCCCTATGTACCAAAAAAAAAAAAACCTCCCATATGTGAGTACTCTGAAAAAAAAAAAAAAAAAAAAACACTTTCGATTGCTAATCGCGCCTTACCAATCCAAGATAAAGATCTTCTGCAGCCCATGGGCCTTCTGTAGGTACCGCGCCGCAATCGCCACATTATTGTACAGACAGAACCCCCCCGCCTCATCCGGCTCCGCGTGATGTCCTGGAGGTCGAATAATCGCCACGCCATTCAGGACCTGACCCAGAGCTACAGCCTTACAGAGCTCGATCAGACTGCCACAGGAGAGTCGTGCACAGAACGCCGACAAGTTGTTGAGGTAGATGCTGTTGTAGCTGTTAGCCATCTCCAGCAGGTCATCCTTCGACATCGCTATTTAAAAAAAAACACAGAGGAATAGAAAAGGGGTCAGGACACAAAAAATAAAAATAGTGTTTTTCTGCCCTATCTCCTTATGGTAATCGCCAAGTCAGAAAAAGAGTCGTGAAGAGGAAAGTGTGTTACCTGTAGTTTTTGTGATGTTCTCGATATGACTCTCAGTGTGCACGAGTGCGAGTTCCTCGACGGTGGCCTCGCGCGAAGGGATCTTGATCATCCTGTCAGTACACTGCGCCGTGTTCAGCGCATCAAAGATCCGCCAGATTCGCCGAGGGTCCTCTGGATGGTCATCATCCCCATGTACATTGTTGTGAAACCTGTACGGGCCGACATAATAAAAATAAAAAAATTAAGAGAAGTCAAGGGGGGAATGTTAAGATTAGAGATCTAATGTATGGCAGAAAAGAGTACCTTTACATAGCAAAAGGTACCAGCATCAACAGCTCTCATTTCACAACAGCAGCTGCAACAGCTGTCCGTTGAATGACAACAATAAGAGTTGAGGTGATGGGTGATGGCAAGGTATAAAGGGGAGTCGAAGGGATAAGGCAAGGGGAAGCGAAGGAACACGGATGGATAAGGGTTCTTAAAACATACCTCATCCGCACATCGTAGACATATCCGGTCTTCGTACTCCGACCATTAAACGTCTCGGGCTGTAGGAGCAATGCTCCTTCGTACTCGACCTCATGCTCCTCCCACCGCGGCTCGTTCGGGTCTATCTCTTTCTCTTTAATCCTGTCCATCTCCACCTCCATTTCCATCTTATCCATGTCCATGTCTGTGTCCTTGTCCATGTCCGTGCCCTTGCCTATGACCTTATCTATCATTCCTCCTGTCTCTCCCACCGCCTCTGACCCTACTAGTAGCTCTGCAACCCTAGTCTTTGTCTCTGATACATTTGACAATTCCTGGCCATTTTTGGATCCGAGGCTCTCATTAGTCGCATCCTGTGTATGTCCCGTCCATGCTCCTGCACCTATACCTGTGCTCGCCCGTGCCTCCGTTACACGATCCTGACGATCCTCACGATAACCCTCATCATTCCCGATGTGTGCGGCTGATAACGTGTGTGAATCTTCCAGCGCGGATACTTTCTCCGCGTTGACAGGAAGCAGTACTTCGCCGTTTTCCTGTTCCGTTGCTGTGGTCAATATCCTTGGTGATGAGGCCTCGTTTGTGGTTACTTTTTCTGTCGCCACTTCCCCGGAAGCCGGAACCATATCCACATCGTGCTGCTTGGGACCTATAGGTCGGACAAAAAAAGAAAGAACACGGTGTGCGAAATGAAAGACAGTGGGAGTAAGTTTAATTGTACCGAGGCGTGAGGAGCGAGAGAGACAACGCAGTTTGCTTCGAGAATAAATTCGTTGTGTTAGAATAAGAATGGCGAAGAAGAAGAGTTGGATCCATCCTTGTTGTTGTTTTGTTGCTTTGTTCAAGGGGGGGGGGGGGGGGGGGGGGGGGACAGAGAGGCGGGATGGATGGATGCAGGGGCTATCTTCAGCACGGTGATCCCAGTACTCGGTGGAGGCATACTGCATCAATTCAATTTATACACCACCGAGCTAAAGAAGGCGAGAAAAGAGAGTGAGGGAGCGCAAGGTAGATACGCACAAAATGAATCATATCACATCAATTATCCAATTGCTTCTCGACGTCAGTCCAATAGCGGGGGCTCCAGTGAGAAAACAAAGTGAGCGGTGCAGGGTCGCGCGCTGGCGTGTGCGTTGAAGGATACTTCACTCGATATGGGTGTGGTGCTCATCAGAGTTGCATGGTTACCTAGAGTGATGGTGGTGGTAGCACGATCAGCCATGGTCGTGTCAGGGTTGTCTGATCCCATGGAAGGATCCATCCTTCTTTTTTCTGATCCTTTGAGAGGGAGGACAGCGCCGTGGAGAAAACAAAAGGAGTGTGAGACGAGTGCGAAAGAGAAATAGAAAGGGTGAGGGGAGAGAGGGTGAGAGAAAGTTTGAAGCGTGAGGATGAAGAATGGAGGGAGAGGCTGTGGTACTGCAGAGATGAATGATCTGCGCGAGCTCGTTGGCTGCAGTTGAAGTTGAAGAAAAAAATAAAAAAGGGGATGAAGAAGGCTGAAGGAAGTAAAGTGATGGGAACTGATGGGAACTCAGATTCAAAAATGGATGGATGAAAGGAGATTCCTTCCTCGGACTTGGGGCCAGCCAATAATGCTTCGTTCTCAATGTGCCGCACCGCCACGCTGTCTCATGCTGTTCTTTTGGTCGTCCAACAGACGCACCGCCACTTCCGACCACCGGCGGGTTCAATTGGTTGGTCGATTGGGACACAGCATGTATCTCACCTCAACGCGAGTAATTGCTATAGACGAACATAGAAGACTACCTTTGCTACGTGAACTAAAAAGACACGCTGCTCGAACTTACATGAAATCATATAACTTGCTGATCTTCGTTATGTTTATCATCGCTCCCTCATGAGATACCCCGATCGCTGTCTTTCAACGATAGTGTTTTTGCGTGCGATTAACAAGGCCTGTTCGTTTTACACGCCCTTGATCCTGCTTCTGTTTGAAAAGAAGCGCCACCTTGGCTCATGACCTCATCTATCATTATAATTGCCCATATAGTTCTGCTGCTTGTTCTAACACTCTCCACGCAAGATAGTAATTTTGCAAACCAGGTGCTCGTCAGCTGTGTGTCAAGAATTCATATTATTTTACGTATTTGCTATCTGCTGACTCTTTGACAACTATCAAAAGAAAAAAGAAAAAAAGAAAAGAAGAAAAGCAAGTAGGAAACGAGCTTGATTCTCGTCGTTCACTCGTCCTCATCGTCCCATTCCTCATGTGCGAACCGCCGCTCAAGTGGGACTTCCATCGGCGGCAAGACCTCGTCCTGCGGGATAGTGCACAAATCTGTAATGGTTGAATATCGACTGTATCCACCATTCGGTGTCGAAGTACCAGACTCCGACCCCGTTGTTGAATTCGAACCACTGTTGCTGTTATTGCTTCCACATGCTCCACCCCCTACAGGACTGATCTTTGAACACGACATCTGACGGACTAGATGTGAATGGCTTCGGAGTGTTGGCATCTGGCTGTTTGAGGGCTGGGGTCCGATATCGGTCATGATATACTGGCGCAGATCGCTCGTCCATTGGAATGGGGTCAAGATTGGCGAAATAGCAGTAGAGCCATAAGGATGCTGGCCACTGTTGAGGATCCCGGACTCATCAGGAGAGGAGGCGACAGACGATGGAGGCGAAGACATGGCTGGGGCGGGGTAGAAGTGTGGAACCGAGGGTCTTCTTGTGGAGGAGGCGACGATAAAACCAGCGCGTTCTTCTTCGGAAAGGTAGTTGCTGGCGGGGATGGGTTTCGGCGCGGATGTCGAGTTAACGAGGCTCAGGTGTGGGTGCGAGCCGCAACTTGTGTCTGGACTTGGTAGCGACATAGCCATCGACATTGTATTCGAGAAAAAATTAAGAAGAAAAGGGGCAGAAAGGAGGCAGAAACTAAATGCAGAAGTGATGCAATCGAGAGAGAGAGCGAGACAGAGATAGAGAGCAAGAAGAAGCAATGGAATGGTGATCAATTACGGGTTGTAGAGAGTAGGGAGAAAGCGTATTAATAAACGAGTATAATAGTGATAAGTGAAAAATGACTGGATTGGGTGTGCTGCTGAGCTGTTGAATGAAGGAATAAAAAATGGAAAGAGAGAAGGATCGGACGTATTTATATGAGTCCATGGTTCATTCGAATGAGAGGAGAAAAGACAGTGGAAGGAGAAAAGAGAGTGAGAGGAGAAAAGAGAGTGAGAAAGATTTGCATTAATGTATTGCATCCAATCGAATCGAGGCAAGCATTTTTTTTTTTTTTTTACACTGCATTGACATTGGCATTGGCATTGGCATTGGGCATTGGGCATTGGGCATTGAGCATTTGCAGGGCACCAATATATCCAATACAAACAAACCAATTCTCCTGGCCCTGCTGCTGTTCGGGAGGTACATCCTCGCCCTCACCCTCATACCCATGCATCTTTGCTCTTGCTCTCGCTCTTTATCTTTCTTCCTCTTTTGGGATGTATGTCCCGTGGCAATGAGCGCTCGTAAGGAGCTACCTCTTATTCTTTTTTGTCTAATAATGCTGGGCAGCGAGGTAGCCCATCACATACTCCGTATCCTGCACTCTGTACTCTGCTCTGCACTCAGCACTCTTCACTGCATATGCTACATGCTATATGCTACATGCTATATGCTACATGCTATATGCTACATGCTTTATGCTACATGCTACGCCCACATTACACAAAATGCACACATGCACACACAGACGGACTAGCAAAGGAGACGATGCATAACCCATGTCAACACCAAATGCACATCACTCGACCACAAACCACCGAACAAAGGAAAGAGAATGTGTGTCTGCCTGCCTGCTTGTTCGTCTGTCTGCCTGATCGCATTCGGACGACACGTCAAAAGGAAGAAACCAAAACCGAGGCTGCTTATGCAACGCCAGTAGGTACAAGATGTTGTTCATCATGTCTGTCTCTCTGGAAGCCTAGCCAATTCTATCATTACACTCTCCCGCTCTCCCGCTCTATTTCGCTCAATCTCGCGCGCCATATTTGGATCAGACTCTCTTTTTGACCATATGGCTTGCCATGACCATAGCTAGTCTAACTTGCTAAGCAGCTCGCTCGCTCTCATTTTTTATTTTTGCGTTCTATTTTTTCTTTTCTCCACATCTCCGCGCCGTGTTTTTTTACTACCTACTCTAGCACAGGACTAAGATCTTGCGAGGACATGTCCTTGAGATGAAGATGAAAAAGGATTTCCCTGCGACAAAACTCCGTGTTCCCGGACTGTTCAGCCTATCAGTCTGGTTTTTCAATTAGTCTGACTGTCCCCTTGTTTCGGCAAATGCATCAACCGCACAATACCCCCTCCTTATCATGGAAAAAAAGACTACTCGAAAATAGGATTGAGAACCTACAACGTTTGAACTGGCGCGCAGCTATAAAAAAAAAGTAATACGTTTGAGAACAGCGAAAAGAGAGCAAGCTGCAAAAGAGGGCCAGAAATAAATAAAAGAAAATAGAGATAGACCGTTAAAATTAGTCCAAAGTTGACGCCATGTGAGCCAACCGAGACCATGGGGCCTAAGCCATCCGTGGATGGATGAAAGCAAGAACGAACATATAGGAGAATCTCATGAGATCTTGAAAGATTCAGTTGTTACTGCAAATGCTTCGCGAATGACCAATTGACGAAAAACTCCTTTATGCGGGCGATAGAAGTGGACCTCAAGAAGCGGATGACCAGACCAGACATGAGATAGCTTAAAAATGCGTAAACTCGACCACTGGGTCTTCTCAGCTGAGCTGCTACTATGCCTTCCCTCCACTCTTCATCTTTCCTGAAAGCTATGAGGTATTCATGAAGAAAGAAGACGGTGGCAAGTTAACCAAGTGACCAAGGCCATGTTCATTTCACGTACCCATCGTCGTTACAGCATGATTAACTTTTAAGACTCTACCCTGTCTTTTCTGCCAAACTAGCCTCTAACGTATCATTCTCGCTCAACTCCTCCTTAGCCTTCTTCCTCATACTCCTCCCATTTCCCAGTCCCCCTATGCCAGGCGCCATGACTTCTTCCCCCTTAGATAAGTGAGCTAAAACACGAACGATAGGGTTCCCGCCAAACCCAATGCGGCAGGTGTCCAAGCAGGGGCCTATGGGCTGGTTAACACATCTTTTGAAGATGTAATGCAAAACGTAAGGAGCACCGATGTGCGCTTCGGCGCGATATTGGATCTATGACCCTTGCATGTAAACAAACAAACAAATAAGCATGTTGGATTTCCGCACACAATGCCGTGAAACGATTACGAAAGGAGGTTCCCCTTTCTTCTTCTGCTGGATATCTAAAACGGCTTTTGTCGGACGGGGACATGTATCGTACCCGCGCTGGGGTTCTTTATGCGATCCTTTTGGACTCCAGGTCCGACAGTCCCTTATTACGATGGTTTTTATCGCTTACTGTATGGGAATTTTCTCCCCTTGCCGTAACGGTATAAACGGTCGTTTACGCGCTTGGATACTAGGCTCCGTACACGTAAAGACGCGTATCCTAGACAACGGACTGTCAAACGCGTAGAAATAAGATAATCGAGGACAAACAGAAGCCACCAATGAAATTCTAGGACTAGAAGACTAAAAGAAGGCGAAGGTCACCCTTCCTTTCTTCAACTCAGCGCTACGCAAACCAAACTGCCATACATCCACCATCAACATGTCTTATCCAACCACCGTCCGCGCCAACTCGGCCATGTTGAGCAGCCAAGTGGGACAGACCGTCAGATTCGTTGGAAAGATCATCGAGGTACAGGCAATGGCAAAAAGGATTTTGTAACAGAAACGGCTCGTCAGTAATTGACCGAACTTGCGAGTACCAGGGCAGGACTAGCAACTATTTCGACTGGGCGTTCAGGACTAGGCGCAAAGATATCGTTCTTTCACTTTTTCACTATGGGATTCTTGACCACGGTTTTTTTGCATTGACTTCAGAGGGATCCAGCAATGGTGGCAAAACAGCGTCAACTGAGACATGAAATTGGTGGCAACAAGAATACAACGGACGAGATTGCGAAGCAAACCACTAACAAGAATACAATTCCAATATTGATAGCAAAATGGGACACGAGCACTCATGGCTGCATCAGATAAGGGACAGGTCGAGATTCATATGAACGATGTAAGGGAACACTTTTATTACGGTATCAAGTGGGTATTCAGTAGCTGGGGAAGGAGATCACGGATCTAACTCGCCGAATTTTTATTGCAATTGATAGAAATCGCAATATGGAACGCAGTTCGTAGAAGTCATTGGCGTTGTCAACGGCGATAACTCCATCACAGAGATGATCTCGACCAACTTTGGCAACGACTTTGGTATGCATCGTGCGATAGTGCTGTTACAGCTCTTTTGATTTGAGGCTAACAAAATACATTATTTACTCACACCTGGCCATTTCTTTTCTTTATTTGGATGTCTATTAGATATGGAGACATACAACGAACTCGTGAAGAAGATGCAGCAATTCCCATCATTGTACCCCGAGTGAGCAACAGCAGCAGAAGCGGCACGAAACTCGCTACTGCTGCCTCTACCAAAATCAATAAACGCGAATTCAAGTAGCAGTGTATTCTCAAGCGAGATTTCCTTTATGAGTTGGCACTGCACTTCAAGAGTGAGATGACAAGGAGCACGTACAGCTGCCTGTCGTCGTAATGTGCGGATGCTTATCAGGAACAGCAGGCCGTGAAGGAGAGAGACGATCAGAGTATTCCAATGGCAACCTAAGTCTATCAACGGTCATGAAGAGTGCATCCTCGGTTCAAGGCACTCTTTCCTCTTTGATCCATGGGGCAATGTAAAAATGTAGCAGGGCGAGGACAAATATACGTTCCATATCCCATGTTCCCAATTAGACCTTGATGAAGCTTTGACCAGTAACCGACCCTGCTGAATGAAAGAAAGCGCAGCGGGGGCAGGGAGCGCGTGGAAGGGACCAAGGAGGAGCGAGAGGAAGTAGCAAGCATCTTGCGCACAACAGACCCAATCGCCGCTTGCCAGCGACCACCAATTGATGGTTCTATGAAAACATTGGCAGCACGGACACACACGCCCCTCGCGTCCCTTTTGATTCTTTTACCCACAGCACCGCTTCTTTTCTCCTTCCTTTTCTCATTCGCTCCACTTCCTTCCCTCTCCTCTTGTCATTACCGTCTCCACCCCCTTCATTCTCATTCCCTTGAACATCTGTTGCCCTTTTGTCATTTGCACTTTTTTCTCATTCCTTCCTGTACATACAACTTATTTTTTCATACCTCGCCTCACTCTTCAACAAGTAACACATAGACATGAGGACGACAGTTTTCCTAATCCCGGTTGTATTCCTCTCGACAGCACTAGCCTGGGGAAGGGATGCATACTCAAAGCCCTCGCCCGACATTCTGCCACCAGCACTGAACCGTCGCCATGACTACAAGCAGTCTCTGAAAAAGCCCTTCATGTACAATGGTGCCATTCCCTTCTGGTCCCACCATGGCAGTATGTTTACCGTTCGTTTGTCCAGAAAAGCGTGTCTTTTGGAACCTTTAATGTCTCTCTAGTATGTCTAATATGCTCTTTGACTCCTTCGATTGTTCGTGGCAGACTCGTTTGTGGCCCAAGACTTTATCCGTCTGGCGCCTTCGGTGCCAGGTCTGAAGGGCGCGGTGTGGCGGTTGAGTGCGAACGAGTACAAGGAGTGGGAGGTTGATATGTCCTTCAAGATCTATGGACAGAGCCATCTCGGCGGCAAGGGTCTCGCGTTCTGGTACACGCAGGAGCACGCGGTCGAGGGACCCATCTTTGGAAGCAAGGACCAGTGGAAGGGTCTGGGAGTCTTTCTGGACACAAGTGATCCAGCCAATCAGGTGCGTGCAACACTCAAGAGACCTGCGACTGGCTGGGAAATATTTTTGTGGAGACGAACGGGGGCGAAAGAAAGGAAAGGAGGAGGGAGCAGAGCCAAACTGACTCGCGAATTCTCTTGTGTCCTGTTTCATGTCGCTCTGCCTTGTTTTGCACCTGCAATAGAGAATGAACTCGGTCATTTATGGGATCATGAACGACGGGTCAAAAAAGTTCCCCGCGAACCCGACGGCAAACCAGATGAGCTTTGGGGGATGTATTCGTGATTACAAAAATACACCCTCGCCAGTCGTGCTGAGGATCTCGTATATTGGACGGACCCTACGTGTCTCGGTCGATACGCATTACAAGGGCAAGAAGTTCGTCACTTGCTTTGAACAGAAGGACCTGGATCTGCCTACGGGTTATTACTTTGGTGTTTCGGTAAGGTCCTTGAGACCTCATGGCCATTGTCGATGGGAATGGAAACCAAGCTGTAGGTGCGCTAACTCTTCTTATCTCTTTTCGGGCGACTAGGCTGAGGCGGCTGAGATTGGTACTCCAGATGACCACGATCTGTTGTCGCTCGAGGTTCATGAAGTCAACCCTTCTCCCAAGGAAAAGGTACCGCAGGTCTTAGGCAGTACTAGCTGTGGACACCCCGTTGTGCAATGAAAACTGATGATATTCTTTCTTTTTGGTTGATAGGCACCATTGAGACCTCATGAAGAAGAGATGATCAGGAAGGGCGAAGAAGTCAAGGTGGGAGTAGAGGACAAGGAAGTCTTTGAGGAGGTGCAAAAGATTGTAGAGGAGCAGGAAGCCAAGCTTAAGGAAGAGACCGATGGTCCCACCACCCTCTCTGCTGTACGTATCTCCCCTGTCTTCCGTTTCTTATCATATATTTGCTGCTTACAGTGCCCAGACCGTGAACGACAGTATACCCATTTAACGTTGTAAATTTGAACCTATTAGTCCCAATTGGCAGCAACAGTGTCAGATACGCAGTACAGGATCATCGAATCGCTCAACACCATCCACAACAAACTCGAGTCCCTCGGCGCACCCGTGCAACCCCCAGAGTCGACCTCCAGATCCCTGGAAGAGATCAGTGTGAAGATCAACTCCATGGCTGCGTCCTTGCATGCCATGGAGAAAGTGGTCCAGGGATTAGTGGGACACATCGTACAGCAGGGTGGGGTCGCGAATGAACAGGATATCAGCAAGGTATTGAAGGAGGAGCTGCATAGTCTGAATGCCAAGATGGAGGATATGGACACGAGGCAGTCGTTCCAGCATCGGCTGACGCAGAATCGGTTGGTGAACTCTACGAGTTGGGTTTCTTATGTGGTATTTTTGATTTTGGTGCAGATTGTGGGCGTCTCGGCTTATACATGGTACAGGAAGCGGGTTGAGATTAATGAGAAAAAGTTCTTGTAAAGAGCTAAAGGATGGGGAAGTGATGATGGTGAAGGGCAAAGACAGGAAGACGAGAGAAATGGGAGGCGTCTGTTTTCGCCTATTGTCTATAGTTTTATATTGTCTAAAAGATAAATGCATGCACGCGAAAACATTTTCATAGTTGCTGGTGTTATTGCTGTCGAAAACTGCCTTTGACTAGACTCTCCGGCTGAGAATATCCGTTCAGTACTTCGTTGTTCGCTATATCGAATATAATCGCGCCGCTAGGTTTGTTGTCGTATCTGTTTTCCACGAGACTGATGTGGTACATAAATGCTAACTTTCCAGAGTCTCAGGCCCTCGGTATTGAAAAACTTGAGCAGCGGGTCTTTGGTAGACTTGATAATCTCCATCAGTCCTAAGACGGCTGCACTGGGTTTGACATACATGAGAAATCCCTTTACAGGATGGTCATTTTTGAGCAGATGGATGGACCGCTGCGGTTTTTCGTCGCTGCTCTCAGAAGTGGTAGTCAAGAGAAAGGTGAGAAGAAGAGTGCCAGAGTTGACGGCTGAGTTAGTGCAAGGGTTTGGTGGAAGGGAAAAAAGGAAGGTCGCCATTTTCGTCCGCACACCCAGCGATTTTTTTTTATAGTCGAACCTCCACAGCTTGCACTTTTTTGATATCATTATGGAGGGACCAGTCCCGTATTCAATCCAATTGAAACTGGCATTTTAAGTTATAATCCAAGCCTATGACGATCAATGAACACATCCATATCGTCCAGAGCGACCTGGAGGTGAGTTCTCGACAGAACATTGTAATCGGCTTCCTGCACATCAACAGCGCCAGATATAAACTCGGTTACAGCGTCCTGATGATATGCTTGAGAATAGACCTCTTCTGCGTAGGGGCTTGAAGGTGGCGACGAAAATCCCTCGATGGGAACCTCCTTCTCGACGGTAAGGTTATGAAGAGCGATTTCGACTACCTGCACCCCTTGGTCACTAACAACTGGCTTCGGGTCTTCATAATCCAGGTCAGATTTGTCGTCATCACCCCACGTATCGTTATCAAAGTCTTCAGAGTTGTCCTCATCCACGAGATCATTCTCCTTCAGTTGCTGGAATGTTCCCTTGCATGCCTCGCGACTTATTCTCTCGTGGGTGACCTCAACAATCGCTTGCGAAGGCCCTCCGCTTTTGACCATGCTGAGATCGCTCTGGACGGAGGAGTCCTTCTGATCGACGATGGTTTCTTCGTTTCCTGATGTCGTTCCTTGGGCTCTTCTTGAGGACGATTGACTTGATCTGCCTTTGTTTCGACTCCAAGGCCCAGCAATCGATTTTTCTGATACTCAGAGAGGATGGGAACTTGGACAAATCAATTATGAATGCATTCAGGATCACCTTCTCCCAAGAGCGGACTAGATAATGCCCAAAATCTCCCATTTGAAACTGTAGCTGTGAATGATCTTTTTCGAACGCGACGATTGCAGACGACTTTGAGCATCTCTTGGACGTAGCGAGCCTTGAAAGATCAGATAATCCCAGCATCGAGTGGCTGGGTCATGGATGTTGTATTCGGAGGCAGCTTGATGATGGTGGTGTTGAGGGAACCCGGTCTTCGCATCTTCCATGTCCTGGTGCGCTGTCGATTAGCTAAGCGATCTTGCGTCTCTTCCTGTACATGTCCCAGTCTTGCTTCCAAAGCCAATCGGCGGACAGTTCACGTCTCATGTAGTCACTTCCTTGAATGTCAGCATCGATAGCCTTCAATGTCGCTTAGGTCAAACCGCTCGGACGGTGCTTGGCTATGGACGTATAAAACTTGGTGAGTAAAAATCCTTTGAATTTGCACTACTACACTATTCAAGCAATATTGCATTACTTACAAAGGTTATAAAGGTTGTGTTTGTCTATACCTGTGGCATTACTGCACAATAACACCGACGCTCGAGTAACCCGAGTGATCTTCTTGTCATGAGTTGGACCGGTAGCAAGAGTTTTGTTGGACATAGCCTTTAGAATGAGACTCGTCCCATGTCAATTAGAGATGTTATCAGGGCCAAAGTCCTCAAGCACCATTTGGATCTGCTCAATTTGAGTTCGGCGAGCTGACTGATCCGCTTTCGCCATGGCTAATGTATCTCTTGAACGATCTCTGTCTCTTGAACTTTTGAAGCTAGCCATTTGAAAAGGCATTTGGTTCTGGCTAATGCTCAGGACGAAAAGAATCTTTCATGAGGATCCACGTCGCCACAACCGTTCCTTTTAGGCGAGAATCAGACACGTTGATGCCTATCAAATTATATGGACTAGGGAATATGCTTTCAGAAGCGAGCAACTGCATAGACGCATAGACTTTCGTACCTACTGTTTATACTAGGTGTAAACGGCTTCCACAACCGCCATTGGTCTTGGCTTGTTAGGTACAGTCGTTCTTGTTGCCACAGGCGGCAGCGCCACCATTGCCTGACGGACCTCGTCTTCCTTCTTGAGTATACTGACGGCTGCCTGGGACTCATGTTCAACATTTTTGAGAGAGCGGTATGGGAGGCATATGGATTGTGTTCTTTCTCTGCTTAGTATTTTAAGATGAGCTACATCATATCGAGAAGCGTATACTCCGTATGGGATTTGTATAGTTTAGAAACCGAGGCGCCAGGGTCAGAACATTCAACGTTGGGTGAGTTAGGGACCGGAGCTGTGCGGCCAGACCGTTTTCTTTTGGACATAGTGGAGATAGAGGAAAGGATGGACTCGAGAGAGGTGTATGTAGGGAACAAAAGTGCTGAAATACACGATTCATTAATGTTTATAACATCAGTTTCAATTGGATTGAATTCCGGACCGGTCCCTCCATAATGATATCAAAATGTGCGAATTATGGAGGTTCAACTCATCACCACTCCTGGGAACGCGTTTGTGTAACGTTGACTGAGAAATAGGCTGATGTGTAAATGTTAATCCAATCGCTGCTCCTGGGAACGCGCTGTGTAACCTTGACTGAGAATCTAGCCTCAGATGACTCCCTCACCCCATTCTTGCTTTCAAGTGACCTTCCGCATCATGCACCACAACCTCGCCCTCAACTGACCCTTTGGTTCCCAGACCATACACTCGCCCTCAACTGGCCGTTGTTGAGAGCATCCCTAGAGACAGTTGCTGCTGTGTTGGTTTGTCAAACATACACGGCTCACAGGGTGGAAAGCACTCTCTTTGGCTGTTCTCTTCCTGCTTTCAGATTCCATCACCCCATCCTTGCCTTCGACTGACTGCCATCCCCCATTTAACCTCGCCTGCCACTAACCATCAGTTCCCATACCACGCTCGTGCCTCCAGCCAGCGAGGCCTGTGCAGATGAGCACTGCTGTGCTCATTTTCCACAAACCAGGCTCACATTGTTGACAGTGCACTCTTTAACATTTCTCTTCCTGCTCGTATCCTCATACGCGAGTACCTCACGCACGTACCTCTGGCGTCGCAATCTGAAATTTGATTCCTCGTCCATGTCCTCCATCACCAACGACAATGTCGGTATGAATGTAGAAGAAACATGAATGCAAAAGAAACATGGATGCGTAGTGTTGTAGCCACCATAGGACAGCGCTCTGCAATAAACATCCTCTTTGTCCCTGACTTCAATCATCTCTTGAACTGCTGTCCTGAGTTTGGCATTGCTTCTGCACTGGTGAAGGATAGTTCTAGCCTCACTCAAAGCCCCGGCCAATGATCGTGCATACTCCTCGTTCCACATCTTGCATAAGCCGTGGCCTCAACTAGTGCCAGTCTTTTCGTATATGGAATATTTATAGAAGGGAGGAAGTAAGGCACTGGCCGAGTCGTTGGTTTTCCTCATTGACTCAAGCTTCGAGCGGTTTATTTTGGCAATGACCAAACTACAGTTCAACAAATGCCGCAGCATAGAGGTCGGAGTTGTCGTTATGGCGACCATAGAACACAAGCTTGAGATCGTATTTCTTCTCATCGATCTCTATTGTCGCAGGCCAATAGTCACCACCTGCACCAGGGGCTGGAAGCTCGGCTATTAGCTCCCCAAACATCCTCCTACCGGAGAACCACCCCACCGTTTGGTTGCTGATGGAGTAATGGGGTATCATACTGGCACTGTAATGCTTGAAGTCTACTCGGCTGTTATTGTGGACTCCAATCAACTGGAGCTCGTACTGGGGTTCTCTTCTGTCGTGCACCCAGAGCTTGACGGCGAAGGTCAGCTTTGTCTCGGTGTAGTTGACCATGTTGCTGTCGTGTGGTTATGAATCAATACATAGGATGCTCTCTCTCTCTCTATATATATATATATATATAAGCGCCCTCTCTCGCCCTCACCTGATGCGTGAAAATGTCCTTGTGTGGTGCGCCGCATGGATACAGCAAGACTGCATGTGGCATACACTTTTGCCATGTATTATGGCGCAAGACAAATCGGCACTTCAGCTATCTCTTTCTTTTATGCGTTCATCCTTTGCCATCTTTTGTAGTACAAAAACCAAACCCGGGCCATCTGCTGAAGCGGTTTGGATGGCTAGGAAACGAACCTATCATTCGACACAAGGCAACGAGATGGCGTACAATAAGCTGATCTGCAGAAAAACAAATGGGCAGGGGATGAAAGAAGAAGGACAAGAGGTTTTGATGACGACAGGCGAAGGGAGAGAAGCGTGTGTACATGCAAACGACGAAAGGACAAAGTGAGGGCAGAGGTGTGTGTCCACTGCAAAGATGAGGCTTTTAACAACTTATCTTTAGAACAATGGGCTTAATCTCAGCAGATCGTGGCAACAAGGTTAATCTACTGCTTGCAATATCCCGTTCAATTAAAGCCGTCTGCAATGGACCTATCTCTTCCAATGTTTGAAATTAACATTAGCAGGCGCCTAATAGAGCCTTGCTGCTTCCTACAAGGTCGCCCCACGTAATATGATTTAGGATCCGAAGATCTATTCGTATTCAATTTAAAACCGGAAAAGGCGGTAACCGTCGCGTTCTAGCACGGATTCTGACTGAGAGGCGTTCAGCCATAATCCAACGGATGATAGCTTCGGGCCATTGCTTGCTCAAGCAGGCCCAAATACCAATTATCCGAATGAACGGTTCCTCTCGTACTAAGTGCAACTACTATTGCAACAACATTTCATCAATAGGGTAAAACCATCCTGTCTCACGATGGTCTAAACCCAGCTCACGTTCCCTATTAGTGGGTGAACAATCCAACGCTTACTGAGTTCTACTTCAGTATGACAGGAGGAGCCGACATCGAAGGATCAAAAAGCAACGTCGCTATGAACGCTTGGCTGCCACAAGCCAGTTATTGAACCCTATGGTAAATTTTCTTGCTACTTTTTTTGAGCCAATTTTTACCAGCCCCAATTTCTTCCAGCCATCAATTGCCGCTCGAACTATGAAGGGATCTGTCATCCTAAAAATCAGCACCAACTTTATCCCTAGGACAACAACGGCATAAACTACGATGACAATTGTAGTAGAGACGTCGCTAAGATGTCCCATTCTGTTTATTCAGGTACTAATCAAGCTGGTTAACCTTCATGATGTCCTTTTCATGCTTGGAGAGGAGCTCATCTTCTTACAATGGCTCTCACGCTCGAGTATTTTATCCCGCATTCGTGGCCAAAGACACACAAGCTTCTGAAAAATAGTCGACGCATCCTGTTTCCAGTTGCCAGCAAAGACTAACGTTTCTGGAAGCTTGGTCATCCTGTAAGACACTGCTTCAGCTTCATGGATCGTGCACTCAATCACTGCCCATTCACTGACGTCGGTGACAATTCCATACGACCTTATTTTTCTAGGAGGCTCCTCTTCTCCTTCTACTTCATACTGCCCTCGCTTCCGCTTCTTTTCTGTCAACGCCGATTCCAGCTGTACAATGTTCTGCGCCACCCCTCGTCGGAAACCGTCTTTCTTCACCTCCGTCACTCCAAGGGTATACGCATGAGTTTTCCGTGAATGTACTGAAGAGTCCACTGGTCCGTTACCTCGGCGTCCACTCAGGTTCCTTTGAGATGCAAGATATAGTTCTTGGTCGAATAACCTTGTCGCTGCTACTATAAACGATGCCACTATCATTGACTTTGATGCCTCATTTGCTCCAAACAGCTTTAGTACCTGCACCCTTGATTCGACTTCGTTGATGAGGTGACCGCGTATCGTCCTCTGAAAATCCGAGTCCAGTGGAGCCGCTTCCAAGTCAGTAAATGGCAGAATCACACCGATTCCAGGATCGGAAGCTTCTGAAAGATTGTACTCTGCGCAAATATCCTTGAATGTCCGTTCTGCAAAGCTTTTAGAGGGCGTCTCCAGTGAGAGAGTCAACTTGTTCCTGAACTTCGTCTTGGCAAACCAGAGTATCCTGCGCATGTCTTGGTCATCGCATATGAGTTCTGATTTAGGATGTCCATTGTAGACAAAACCTCCATGTGGTCGTCGTGAGCATATTGAGGAAACTCTTTGACTAAAATCTTCTTGAGGTCCTTCAGAGTCGCCTCTTCGACCAAGTGCACACTACTTCCTTTTCTGGCTTGACAACAATCCCTATGCCTGGAACACCAACAGATTAGCGGCACCGATACTATAAAAGTCTATAGGAAAGTCATTCGCTCACCCCACTTACAGGCAGATAAATCAAGCACGTCGGATGGCTGTTTACGTAACGCTGCAACTTCTGGATCAACGGCTACTATAAACAACCGCTGACTTTGATCCTCCTTTTATACAGGCACAACCCCAAAATCTAATATCAAATCCTACGTACCTTCGGTAGCTGTTGGCCAACAATGTGATATGTGGCTTGCAGCCGCGCATACGTGACATTGTTGGCCAACAGCTACCGAAGGTACGTAGGATTTGATATTAGATTTTGGGGTTGTGCCTGTATAAAAGGAGGATCGAAGCCAGCGGTCTTTTGTTCCTTGTTCCAGTTGAACAAGAAGACCGTTGTGCTGATCACTCGCTACAGTGTGCGTAGTTGTGCGTTAGACCCTTGTATTCAGTGTGGAACACAAATTATTCGAGCATTCAGATTGGGAGTTTCCTTACTCCATACAACTGTAAAAGAACTATCTCCAAGCGCAACATTGTACCTTTTCGTTGGAATGTACTACTAACTTCCGTATATTGTCTTTTGTATCAACTTTAACATCAAGTCTCAGGGCCACAAAAATGTCTGACTCTCGAGCATAAACGCGAATCCGAGCAACCTAAAGTGGTCATACAAGGGCAGATGACCGCATCAACCACAACAACGACTACTGCCGTTGCTGCTCAAACAGTTGCAAGAAAGAGTCGCCTCACATTTGCACCACTATTTCACACAACATCTCAAACAACCACACCCGTACCAGCGCCTTTAGCCACCCAACCCAAGGCTGAGTCTTCTTCCCCTCATACACAGGCTTCAACGGTACCCACAACTACGCCTAGCAAGCAGAAAGCCAATATAGCTGGCCTCCGACTTCCAGAACCATGGAGATCCCTAATGGAGGCGGCAAAAGCGTTGGTTAGCTATAATGCTCTAATTTGCTTGGCTGTAAATGAGAACCTGCTCGGTGTTGGCTGTTGAAATTTGACCACAACCCCTTTCGTGTATTTGTTTTACCAGCACCTTGGGCAAAACATTGATATTCCGCCGATGTCAGACATCTCTCATCTCCCATCCCTGCGCAAAAGTCTTTTTAAGTGCGCATATGGCAACCTAAGTTTGACAGGAAGCTAACTTTATGCCAGAAGGATGCTCAGTACGTTTTCGTTGTTGGACGTTTTTTTTTGTTTGTTTACTTGTTTGTTCGTTTGTGTTTACAAGGATACTTTTTTTCGCCTTAATTCTAAAATGCTTTACAGTTCATCTTCACTACATTCAGTGTGGCCCTTTCTTTGACATTGAATCTTTCCTCTCCTGAAATGACTGACTATCTTCATGGTGAAGATATATCCTCCGCAATGAAATTATACAATTTGAACATCACCGAGAACCGGACTTCTCACATCCTCGGACCACTTCAAAAAATCCTTGAAGGGGATGACGTTAAGTACCTGCAAGATGAGGTATGCATATTGAAGGGGCAGTACCGACAACAACAACGACAAGGAGTGCCCACGCCATTGCTTTGGAAGCCAATCCTGGATATTATTGAACATCTATAAGTTTTTTGTTTACTTCTTTGTTTTTTTTTTTTTTTTTTTTTTTGAATCGAACTGCCACTGACATTCTTGAGCTCCTTGAAGTTGCCAGCTGGTTTTGAGACCTTCATTTGGTAGCGATCCACCTGAAGCTGACGTTATTGACGAATGGAAAGCAGTCTTTAACCATCTCTTGGGAGGGTCGAACATTTACATGCGGAGGTAAGTCAGAAGGATGGAGTAAAAAGAAATAATTTAACTTGCTATTCGCGAAATCAATTGCTAAAGCGGTTATACGGTTATGACCTTTAGAGGAGAATGCGTGTCCGACTCGTCCAAAAAAATCAAAAGTACCTTGGACGAAGAATTTGATGGGTTTGAGAAGTTTGGAAGGAAAATAGATCTTACGTTCTATTCCGGCGAGTATAAGCTGGCGAACTGTGAGCTCAAGCTCCCAGATGCTCCAGAGATTGACATCAAGATTCAAAACAGAAAAAAACATACGTTTGAACCGCGTAATAATGGAGAGCCATCTCGAGGCGAGCGGTCTCAAATTGAATGTTTTGTACTTCAACTACCAAGGTATTTAAGCTGTTTGATACTTTGCAATGCTACCTTTGCCCTCTTTATTGCATGAAATTAACTTGTAGCACAGGCTGGAACGGCAGCATGTTTGCGCTGTTTCCATATGGAGACATTTATGTATCAAAATACATACAGTCTGTAGAGCTGCCAAGGACCAAGGCTGGATTGAGGGGATTCCTGAGAGGAGAGACCCTAGAACTGCTTTTCAAATTCGTGGTAAGATATCGCGGTGATTGATAATTAATCGTAAAAGGATAATTAACCTTCTATAATGGCAATGCCTATAAAAATAGTATCATTTACGCCAAATGGCAGAGAGGCTACAGGAGGAGACAGAAGAAAAGAATAAGCTGAATGCAAGGAGAAAACACCAACACCTCTTCGATAATAGCAACAGTCCGCGGCAGAAGGAGAGACGAATTTCCAACAATGTCTTCCCGTCATCAACGTCCCCTAGCAAAAAGCCGTGCAAAACAAACAAAGTTTGTAGAAAGAGTACTCTCCTGTAGGAATAAAAAACCCCAACAAGCTAGCCTTGACTTCTGCCAGAACCCTCTCCATCTCACTGCTCGTGCTTATGGTGTTTGAGTCTGTAGCGACAGATGGATAGTTCCCTGTGAGAACAGAAGTCTTGGGATATGAGTAGAGACTGAATGACGACAGGGCGAGTACCAGGAACAAGAATAAAATTGAAAAGAGATCCTAGTATGCATTCCTTGAGCATATGTGGCCTTGATGATGTAGCTCAGATTCAAATAGAACTTGAGCAGATTGATTTATTGGCCTATATAATGGACCACAATACAGCGGCCTCATCTCGGCGACGTAGTTATAGTGATGGTAGGGTGTGAAATGTTCATTTTTTTTTAAAGTTGTTACGCCGGAGGTGTTATCTTGGAGGCAAGGATCTTGGAGAAATGCTCGTAGAAGAGGACCACATCTGGGTCTGGTCTCTGAATCGGGTAGATAGCTTGAATTGGGATGGGCCACTATGGTTAGACAACGCAGGCGAGGATTGGACTGAAATAGCGCAGAGTCGACTTGAATCTTGGATGAATGCAGCGATGGCTACCCGTGTCCACAACGATATTCATGTCATCACGAATGCTTGAATGAGCGTTGTTTATTTGCTTATAGCATAGGGTTGATGCATGAACTATGTAGAGGCTAGATGATTAGCGTCTGAATATGAGTCGCATATGTCTACGGACGTTTATCATGCTAGTTGGTCTTTTGTCGCTTCTGTGATTGTTCTATCACCTTCTCACACAGAGTACGGTCAACCACCTCAAAGACATGACGGTGCAGCATGGGTCATCCCAGACAATAAGTCTTGCTTTTACAATCAATTGTGCGAGGGAGGATCGTGGGCTGACAGAGCATGTTGAGTCCTCATGGAGCTGAATTGGGACTTTGAACCTCGAATGAGCTGTACGGCCTCCCTCCATCAGCAATGCCGCAATGCCGGAGGATGCTATTGCCAGTGCGATGTAATGATCTGCACTAACCATAGACAGCAATAGCTTGTACAGGTATGTTTTTCCTGTTCCAGCAGGATCATCAACAAAGAACACCCTGGAATTTCCCTCGTCGTAGGCGGACTTGATCTATCAAAGGTATCATGTTGGTCGCTATTCAATCGTTGTTCCGCGCTTGCAAGAGTGGTTGCATCTAGGATATGATATGACATCTCTTCAGCAAAAAGTGGGTAAGCGAGTTTGACATCACTATCAGGATTGATGGCTGGGATGGACATTTGGGAAGTCCAATAGGGTCTTGCCATCCTGGTGGAGGAGCTCCTGAAGGGAAATGAGAGCCGCGTTTGACCGCTTTGCTGCGTGAGACTCTGATTGAACAGTGAGTGTCCATAACACCGCGTGAGCATGGCTCGAGGTCATCAGGTAGAGCAACAACGTACTTCATCCACAGCATCTCTGGCTTCGAAACACTACCGAACAAAAGAAGTGTTACAAAAAAAAGTCGCAGCTGACGGCCAGTTCGGAGTAGAGAGGCCTCCTGCAGACAATTGTCTTATTCCCGATCGTCTTGGAGGAGGCCAAGGGCCATGAAAGCAGCCTTGAAGGTTGCATGGCGTCCACCGTGGACTGTCAGAAGATCGTCATATGACTTTGGACTCTTGACCGCGTTCAGAAGTAGTCGAAGAAAAAAAAGCTCACCAGCAGTTGGATGCACAAAGAAAATGCGACCAACGGCACTCCCCTTCTTGCGAATGGTCCATCTCTTCTCCTTGTTGAAAATATGCTATTGACGAAAGTCGGGTTGCGTTGTTGGGGGCTCCAATGGGTGGGTTTCATTGAATTCGAAAAATGCTGTCAAGGTTGTCCTTGCATTTCATTCACACTCCAAAATTTGCTCTGGCTATTCATTATCGCTGAACACCACCTGGGGGAACAGAAGCGAAGGAGGCGCCCTCCCTCTGTGTGTACATCAGCTACTGCGAAACACTCCAGCTTGAGCTCTAGCCACCAAGAAACGAGCTCAAAACCAGATGATGCGATTGCGTTATAGGATGTTCATGTAATAGCTAGAGGGCGCGATGGAAGGGTAAGCTTTATACAAGTGGGCTACGGACTATATATACGCGTTGGGGACCATCTGCGACTCCTAGTGGCCCGAAGCGAACATATGAGAGCCGGCCCGGAGTTCATTCCTATTGCAGCTCAGCACCTCGGCTTGACTGAGATGGTTGGTAGGATCAGCTTGCCTCTGCCCACCAAACTCATAGTACGTGACGACACCCGGTGGTGCCTCCCACACGGTAACAATGGCAGCAGTCCACCTAAATGCATGATGACCATCCAGTCCAGTGAGCACCAAGCACAGCATGGTCACACCATCAGCCTCGTCTTTGCTACCCCCGATATCGGCTAAGAACAGCACAGTCGCGAGACTGAGCAGCAAAGTGGCCATGTCCTGGGCAGGCTGCCATCCGTGGACATTCTGGAAAGCCCTGAGCTTTAGCCGTGGCTTATCACCCAGCATAAGGCTGCCACTGCATGCGCGTCCAAGGACACTAACCCGTTCGGCACTGATCCCGGCCATCCACGTATGCCACGACTGCACATGATATATGAGTGAGTGCGCGCGTGTGGACCGCACATAACACCCCGTCGTGAGTGCCTCTGACAACCCGCCCTTCGCACTGATCAGCTCAGTGATCCAACCAGACGCAAGTATACCAGCCGAATCCCCGATGCAGTCACTGTACTCGTACCCTGGGAGCCGAGCAAGCCCGGCGGAGTAGGCTGCGCGCCGGTCATCGAGCTGACAAACCCGATAAGAAGCTGCACACGCGTAAACTGAACTCGTCTGCGAGACGCACACCGAGAGCCCAGTACGCAGTAAGTTCTCATTGCACACCCACAGCGCATGCTCAAAATCCAGCGACCCCATGCGCACCAATTCTACCGCTGCAGCATGGAGGCTGAAGGCAGGGACGACAGAGCTTTCTTTGCTGATCACACCCATGAACTCCTTATGTAGGGCCAACTCCTGCAGAGTCCACAACGACGTGAACCACGCACCGTCGGCCACCCGCTTGAGGTCAGTATTAGCACAAGCGTGCGTGATGCCATCATGGAGTAATTGAAAGCTGGTGATTGTCTGAGGTTCATGTGCATACACCACCATGAATTGAACTACAGCGAATAAAGCGGCCTGCAACGCCACCATCAGGGCTTTTTGCGGCGACGCCTTATCCTGATCGACACACAGCCAGTCCAGCCACACATACCTCCTCCCAGTGAGAGCAGCGCTACGCAGCATAGTATCCACATTAGTAATGACTGCATGCCTCTCCGTCGCATTATTGCAGACATGTGGGACGTCAACACCGAAACGGCGGTTAAGCTTTTTGCACCAGTACCGCCCCCACGTATGTGAGACGAAAACACTGTGGTATGCATTAGCATAAAACCAGCCATGGGTACTCAGGCCGCTGACACGCATTAAGGTGCTCAGATTGACCACCTTACCCTGCACCAAGTCGAAGAACCGCACATCATCACAATGCTTTGCCAGCTGCGCTGCACCTTCGGCAAATGTGATCGCCTGTGAGCGTACCTGCCTCACAGCAGGTGGAACCATTGCTGCGAGCGCCTCCATGACTGTCCCAGCCGTGGGCATCATACCGGGCCGCATCATGCTCCGCTTACAAGCAAACAACCAACATGCATCGCACATGCAAGAAATCCTGAGATCATTCCCTGCAGAAAGCACGTCCATGAAGGCCTTATGAACAGACGCATGATTGGCAGCCTCCAATTCAGTATCACTGACTCCCCACGCGTTCGGTGTGCGGTCCAGTACTGCACGCCTCAGGCCGCACGCGCGGCACCCAGTGCCACTTAGACCTGGCGCCCACCTGTTCTCCTCAAGGCCAGCGACGGCAATCAGGCATATACGCCGCTCGCCGAACCACTGCCGCAAGTGCATCTCAGCCACTGGATCGTAGTATTTGTCTGGCATTGCTGGCATGCTCCCGTTTTTGGTCAATCGGCCATTATTGAGCATCGTCCACAAGCGCCATGGAGTGATCCCAATACTATGCGTACATTCGCCACTGCAAGTCCCAGCATACACACCAGATACCATCCGATTGCTCACACCAGCATAAGCGATTCTAAGACTCGGAACGAGGGCTGTTTCATGCTGGTACCCTTGGGAGACACCATGGCACGCACACGAATCAGCCGCCGCTGGTCCGGCAGCCAGCCCCTGAAGCACACCGTCAACGAGCGCCCTCACCACGCGGAGGAGGTGAGCTTTCTCGATTTCGTCCAAGGTCGGGTCCAGATCTCTCATCGGATTTACTTCTCCCAAAGTCGAGATCAGAGCTCCCATCGGATCTTCAGTTTTTATTTGAGGGTGATGAAAATAAGTGAAAAGTGATCAGTAAACATGATACAAACCTGAAATCCACACTGCAGCTGCTCTAGATAATGTGTCACTCGAAGCAAACTTTAGCCCCAGATAATCAAGTTTAGACATATGCCTACCTTTGGATCGCCCAGCGATAATATGCATTGCGTCCTCTGGACCACCGTCTTGGAATGCCTTGATGATCGTTGCTGTGGTGTTGAGTAGCCGGTCGGTGTCATGAACGGCTGCAGTAATGCGCTCTTCCGATGAACTCTCATCGTGATCCTCGTCGTCTGTTGTACAGAGTACCGAGTCATTGACGTCAATATCTTCGAACACCATCTGAGCTTTCGCCATGATTTTGTCCTCGAGGTCGCCGACATCCGAATTCCTATCACGCTCGACTTTGAATGTATTCGATGCCATCTCGCCAATGTTTGACATGCTAGGTTGATGGGATGGGATATGAAAGATATTTAGATGAAGTGAATTGGGGGTGCCTTTGTGTCTGGCAGGGATGTCTTAAGTATGTTGTGATGGAGAATCGATGTCGGGTGTTACCAAGAGAAGATGCAGGTACCCCATCGCAAGGCACCTCAACATATATCTCACCAGTTCCTTTTTTCTTTCATGAAAGACACGTATGTTTTGATTTTTCCCTGCTTCGATGCTTCGCCAACACTTTGTCCCAGCCGCGCCCTCAATGATTTTCTGTCTGCTTCCAGGCAGACTGACATGTCGGTGAGCCCGCATATTTGCTTCGCCAACATTTTGCTTCGCCAACATTTTGCTTCGCCAACATTTTGCTTCGCCAACACTTTGTCCCAGCCGCGCTCTCAATAATTTTCTGCCTGCTTCCAGGCAAACTGACATGTCAGTGAGCCCGCATATTTGCTTCGCCAACACTGTTGCGCTTGGAGATAGTTCTTTTACAGCTGTATGGAGTAAGGAAACTCCCAATCTGAATGCTCGAATAATTTGTGTCCCACACTGAATACAAGGGTCTAACGCACAACTACGCTCACTGTAGCGAGTGGTCAGCACAACGGTCTTTTCAACTGGAACAAGGAACAAAAGACTGATGGCTTCGATCCTCCTTTTATACAGACAAACCCCCAAAACCTAATATCAAACCCTGCGTATCTTCGGTGGCTGCTGGCCAACAACACTTTGTCCTAGCCACGTCCTTTGTGTGTAAATATGATTTTTCTTCCAAACAGCAAACACGTAGCCCCTTACATTACTTCGCTTTACCAGGGTTTGCACAATATTGATTTACAAAAATGTAGAATCTTCCACCTTCAGCACCTCGTACATGCTGTATCATAAGATCGGAAGCAAGGTGTGGCAGTTCATGACCGAGAGAGAGAAAGAGTGACAGGCTGTGAAAATTCGCAGAGTATTTATACCTTGAAATTGACTCTTGGTTTCACAAACGAGTATCCACTAACCATCGCCTCAACTTTTGATTAACTCTGAGGTGGCGCCGATGCCTGGGTGCACAGTGTGTGCAGTAGTTGTGGGCTGTACACATATGATGACTGCAAGAGCTCCAGATATACTAAACGTCACCGCGACAGTCATGGGAGATACTGCAGTGGGTGCATGGGCACAGCCTATTACTACCAGTGGAACGACACGCTAGCCAGCACTGTGTCAACGTGTGTCATTTGCGTTGTAAGGGCCTGCTTGGTATGCGTGCCGAGTATGCAAGAGTGCAGAAAATGTTGGAAGCTGTATTGTGGGCAGTGCATCGCCAGGGATAGTAACCAGCCGTGCTCGTAGAAGTGCAGCAGTAATGGCCGATAATGATCAATCAGTTGTTATTGTAGTGCGCATTGTGGTTGGTTACAGCTTGTGCTGCACCCTTCCAGAGCGTCTGTGGGGCCACACAGACTTTCCAAAGTTGAAGAAGCCTCCTGAGCAACGTGTCAATTTCCATGAAGAATCGATTTACGTAGTTATTCCCCCATTGCCCTCTGGCCAGAATCTTTTTTGCGTGCTGCGACGAACTTCTCTGGACGCTAAAGGACGCAAGGCTCTCTTTCCCTGGAACGAGTGCCAAAAGGCTTTTCAATGACCGCCTCCTCTCTGTTGCTGCTCACATTGGGCGATATGTTTGGTCAGAAGGGTGTCGTTATCAACTGCACTTCCTACACATGAAAACAGCATTATCTCCGCAATGAAGCCCAATTGATAGATAGATCCCATATCGTAGATTGATCCCAAGTCGTCGATAGAACCCGATAATCATGGGGCGAGATTGTGGGCCAGCCAAAGAGAGTCATTGAGTGCAATAAAAGTATATAACGACACAGAGCCGCTTATAGTAGCACACTTTTATAATTTCTACTGGCCTGAACTCTGAGCGCTTTTTACCAACTTACTGAGAAACACTCTTGACCACTCCGACCCGCGCTGATGCATAATAATCTCATCACTGCTCCTGGGAACGCTTTGTGTAACGTTGACTGAGAAATAGGCTGACGTGTGAATGTTAATCCAATCACTGCGCGCTGTGTAACCTTGGCTGAGAAACTAGCCTCAGATGACTCCCCATTCTCGCTTTCAAGTGACCTTCCGCATTATGCACCACAACCTCGCCCTCAGCTGACCCCCTGCTTCCCAGACCACTCACTTTCCCTCAACTGGCCGTGGTTGCGCTCACGTGTCTCTGGCGTTGCCATCAGCGACGACAATGTCGATATGAATGCAAAAGAAACGTGAATGCGTAGTGTCGTAGCCACCATAGGACAGCATTCTACAATAAACATCCTCTTTGTCCCTGGCTTCACCCATCTCTTGAACTGCTATCCTGAGTTTGGTATTCCTTCTGCACTGGTGAAGGATAATTCTAGCCTCACTCAAAGCTCCGACCAACGATCATGCGTATTCCTCGTTCCATGTCTTGCATAAACCGTGGCCTCAACTAGTGCCAGTCTTTTCGTATATGGAATATTTATAGAAGGGAGGAAGTAAGGCACTGGCCGAGTCGTTGGTTTTCCTCATTGACTCAAGCTTCGAGCGGTTTATTTTGGCAATGACCAAACTACAGTTCAACAAATGCCGCAGCATAGAGGTCGGAGTTGTCGTTATGGCGACCACAGAACACAAGCTTGAGATCGTATTTCTTCTCATCGATCTCCATTGTCGCAGGCCAATAGTCACCACCTGCACCAGGGGCTGGAAGCTCGGCTATTAGCTCCCCAAACATCCTCCTACCGGAGAACCACCCCACCGTTTGGTTGCTGATGGAGTAATGGGGTATCATACTGGCACTGTAATGCTTGAAGTCTACTCGGCTGTTATTGTGGACTCCAATCAACTGAAGCTCGTACTGGGGTTCTCTTCTGTCGTGCACCCAGAGCTTGACAGCGAAGGTCAGCTTTGTCTCGGTGTAGTTGACCATGGTTATGAATCGCGATTTGGATGACTCGGAAACGAACCAACCATTCAATACAAAGCAACGAGACGGTGTTCAATAAGCTGATCTGCAGAAAATAAAAGGCCAGAGGATGAAAGAAGAAGGACAAGAGGTCGTGATGACGGCAGGTGAAGGTAGAGAAGTTTGTGCACATGCAAATGACGAGAGGACAAAGTGGGGGCAGAGCCATGTGTTCACATGCAGTTGCTAGAAGGGCGAAGACGAGGGTGAAGCTAAAACGACATGATAAACTGTATGGCACAACCTGAAGTTGCAAAGATGATGCTTTCAACTACAAGCAGCAGGGGCTGATTGCGATACAGTCAAAAGCAATTGGACGGGTCGAGTCTCATCTGAATATATCTAGGGATTGTCTACGTAGAGATCATTCTCCTCTCTCTCTTACCTACGCCTTCTCACCGTTCCAAGGCATGCTTCCTCCTCAACAACAACAAAAAAAGCAGAAAACAAGCACCTCGAATCTATGGTTCCGCTCCAACCTCTCGCTCTTTTAAGGACGTCAAGAACATTGTCATGACCAACGAGGAACGGAAACGTTTGCGCGAGCACAAGTTAAATAACCCCTTACTTCGCAGGGAGACCTAGTCAAGTGGTTTTGGAGGAATCACAACGGGAAGCTCGCCCAGAGCACTATTTCCAACACTCTTGCTAACATATCGAAGTTCATTGCAGGCGAAGGCTATACCAATCCAACTCTAAAACGCAACAATGTTGCCATGTATCCAGGCATGGAGATCAAAGAGAAAGCAGCATCGATTCTTAAAAAGCATGATGGCAATGCTACTTTCAAGTTCTCACATGGTTGAGCCGTTGGCCTCAAATGTCGCCGTGGTATTTATACTTCTCGTTGCTTTGGCGAGAGTGGATCCGTCGACATGGCCCTGGTTGAGGCTTCTCTTCCAGATACCAGAGCAAAACCCGCCCAGTATGAGTGGGTGGATATCTATAATATGGACGAGACAGGTCTTTACTATAGGATAGAGGTGAGTGTATTCAGCGTGAACAGGGATGATCTGTTGCGAGCTATTGTTAACATCTGTATATATTTAAGGCCGATTTCCCCCTAGCTATGAAGCGATTGGAAGGTCATAAGAAGGGAAAAGAGCGCATTACCATAGATTGTGTTGTAGCGGTGATGGCTCTGACAAGGTTACGTCTTTGATCATAGGCTCCGGACGAAACCTTCGGCGCTTCAAAAACATCAACTTGGAAAACCTTGGATGCATGTACCGCTGGAACAAGAACTCGTGGATGAATCGCACAGTATTCGAGGAGTGATTCCTGGCTTTCGGTAGGAGGATTCGAAGGGCTTCGAAGGAGACTTTGCTATTATTCGGCAACTTCAGTGGGCATATTCCATCGTCCTTGATGCCCACCCTTAGAAAACACTACCATCCTGCAGCGATCTTACATCATGGCAGAGCATACTTTGGCTGTACGATTTTGGCCAAAGGAGGCACTGTACCGTGTGACTGGAGGAGGTCAAGGTAGATGCAATGGCAAGAAGCAAATGACATCTCTTCATCAGAAGGGTTCATGCCATATAATGTTTGGTACTTGAAACAAACCCTGTACAGTCCTTCACAATTATCGATTGGGACAGATGAGGGCGAGAAAATGCAGGACGATGATGACAGTTTATATTGAGCAGGGACAGACTAGAACAAGGACGATTTACTATCGGTACTGAAGGATACAGTGCCTGATTCGCAACAGACACTAAAACTACAGACGAAAAAGAGACCTTTCTACCCTCTGGGACTCACCTTATCTACCGTAGCAACAAAAGGGAAACTTCCGAATTGCGGAGGTTGTCACCAAGCGATTCAAGAGGCAGTAGGCGTTTGGTGCTGAAACGGGCAGTCAACATAGACAAAGGTTTCACGACCACTGTCTCTTATCATTGCTTGTAATCCTGCATAGCCGCTTTACCCTGAAACCTACACGTTGAGGCCTAGGAACACATTCTGGCAAAATAAAGAGCAATGGTTATGGCTAGTTAATAGTGGCAGTGCACCGTGCGTGCATAAGGGATCTTTAATCTAGTTGGCAACTTTAGTTGGCACTCTTCAGATTTTTAGATGCACAACGGATTAATTTGGACGAAAAAAAAATCCGCTCAAGTTCAGAAACTGCGTCCCGGACGTTTGGACAGATTTCCCGCCAAAAGTTGCGGGAGTTTTACTATAGGAAGTAGGTTTCAGGCCCAAAATTGAACGCATTTTTTTTGTTCCAGATACAAGCCACAAATTGATCAGACACAGAAGTATCACGAATCTGTTGCAGCCTAGGCACCACAGGATTGAGTGTCTGAATTTTCTTACTACACGCGTATGGGCCGATATACACAGCAGACAGCTGTCAGCGTCCACCGCTTTCATCCTTGCTTCTAGTTACCTCTGTCCGCTTTATTACAGAGAACAGAACACCTCGCGAGGAGAGACAAGGCTACGAGGCGGAATAATCCTGTCTGTCTGTTTGTAATAAAAGCCTATAGTTCCAGGTTGTTTGCCCTCTATGCATCCTGATAGTGATTTTTCTCCTTTTCGCTTTATTCCGCACTCCAAACGTTTACGTTGTCATCATTATCGTCCTTATTACCGTCAATCTTATCCTTATCCTCATCCTCCTTCTCATCTTTATTGTCATCCTCGTCCTTGTATTCACCGGACAGGGGTCTGCGACTATGCTTCCGAGTGTTAGCAAGGCCATCAAAGTACTCAGTCGCATTCGGCCAAGAAAGACTTTGGGTATCTTGACCCCCTCCTGCCCTCGGCATGGACAATGCAATTTCCTCAAGAGTATCCTTGCGCTCACTCCAGTAGGAAGCGCTCTCAAACCAATCCTCGAGCGGCTCGAGTTTCTTCCACTGGTTGATCATTCACTTCACTACATCAGCTCCTTCCTCCAACCAGACAGAGCACGCACTCCATTACATGCTTGCAGCTGAGCATATATGCTTCAGCGTCTTCAACTACTACAGTTCCATGCCTAACGACGCTCTCAGCGTATCGTAAGAGACCTCATGCCGTTCCTCCCAGCCGCAGCCTTTGTTGCAGACCCGAAGACACTCTAGTTTCGAAAACGACGCCAGTCGTCCAGACACCTCACGATTCACTCCCAGTTTCCGCTCCTCAATACTCTAGAGACCGGCATTAATACCCGCATCAAGCTTACGAAGGTCCATGAGGATGGATCTACGGCTGACGAACGATATCGAAGTGCCTCACAGTGTTGCAGACTGTTGCAGACTGTTGTAGACTGTTTCAGACTGTTGCAGGGTGTCGTTCGAGGATCTTGCTCGGCCAATGTCCAGATTCAAGAGTGCTTATGAACGACTTTTGGAGGGGCGCGACCGCTGCATGGAGTTAACTTGTGTGAGCAGATTTACAAGGGGATGAGAATTTTCGATCCCACCCACCTTCAACATTTATTACACCAAACAAATTTGCATGCTGTTAAAGCTGGGGGAGGCGGGGAGTGACAGGAATAGTTTCTTCGTCTTCACACATAACTCGCTCTCTCGCTTATTCTCTCATTCACAGAACGACAGAACGAATGCCTTAGTTGCACACACACACACACACGCAAGCAAGATTCATATGTAAAACAGGTTTATTTATTTATTTATGTATTTTACTGCGCGACCAGTCAGTCTATCCACCCACTCGTTTCTATATTTTTTAACGTCGTCTTTGCTCCCTCCTTAGGTGTCATCTTCCCCTCCGCGCCTGATAATAAATCCCTCCGCATACCCCTGGCTCTCCCCCGGGATCTCAAACATCTCGTCTTCAATAATCCTCTGCGCATCATAATTCACAAACGTCACATCCGCCGACAATGACGGATACACCGGGATGTTCGCCCGGATCGGGAAACCTGGCGGCAACTGGAATTCCAGAAACTCCTTCAGCTTGCCCACCAATCGGTTGTTATCCATCCCAACCACCTCCAACAGCGGTAGGATCTTCTCGATCGTCAACGGGAACTGCGGCGCCTGCGTCTGGGCCTTGTTGCCGAAAAGACTTCCCTGTGAGGATGCCACAGAAGACGCGCCGATCGACGCTTGTGAACTGTTCTCGTGAAGCGTCGAGGACCCGCTCCCTGTCTTACTACTGTTATTGCTGTCATACATCCATAGGGTCGCACCAAAGGTCTTGCGCGATTCTTTTTGTTCCAACGGTCGTCCCAGATGCAATTCCCCTTGCTTCGATGGATCAAAGTACTCCTCGAACGTAACTCTCGTCGCAGGTGGTGGCGTCAATGATTCGCGATACATGACTTGCGGATCTTGATCCTCGTCCTCACTCTCATCGCCCTCGTTCATCTCTCCCTCGGCTTCCTGAAGAGCCGTCTCGAAAAATGCATCATCCGAGATGGTCCCCGTACTCCGTGTGTGCTTCTTAGGGATTGAGAGAGCCGCTCCCTCTCCTGGTGCTCCTGTAGTATTCGATCCGGGCGCCGTAAACGACACTTGCTGTTTTGTCTGATTCTCATCTCCGACGATTGCTTCACCACGATTAGACTCGCTCTCCGGCTCTGCTGCAAAAGGCGAAAACAGAGGTTGGTGAATAGGTCGCCTTGGCTGAGCGCCTCGTCCTCCTCGTTTTTCCGCTCTATCCGCACCAAACTTGAGCACAACACCCTTTTCGGGTTCGCCGCTTTCTACATGTCCGCTTGCTTCAATCGCGCCTTCATGCTGATGATGACGCTGATGCGGAACCTGATGCTTATGTCCTCCATGGCCATGGGACATCCGTTTCAAGGCCTGAATAGGCTTTCCAGTTTCGTCCCTCAGATGCTCAGATCTCACCCGAGTACGGAACTCGACGCCGTCCATCTTCCAGACCGCGCAATCGAATTCGCCGACCTTCTCAACTTTGTTGGTTCTGTAGCCCCAAAGTCCCGTCTTGGCTCTTTGAAACTTGATCGCAGACGTCGGCACATTTGTCGAAGTCTTTTAAAACGCACATTGCAGCATAGCGTGAGAGTGAGAGAGAAAAAGAGAGAAAAAGAGAGAGAGAAAGGGAAGCATCCTCGTCAGCATGCCTAGACCATAAAAATGAGGTAAAAAGAATATTATCCCTTTTACAACCAGAAATTTTTCAAAAGCGTTTGCCTACAATTTCCGAGTTGAAGCAGGTAGATACTTCTTCCTCAATTTCTTCGTCCGTGGGTTCATAATCCTGCTTGTGGTCATCGTCAGACGATTTCGCCAGTCGCTGTGTGATCTTTTTTATTCTATCCACAACCACCAATTCTGGGCCTATGCGATAACAGAAGCAGCGGCACTTGTTTAGAATGAGATTGGCCGTTATCCCGAACAAAAATCCTGAGTATAGCGTTCCCTCAAAAGGGTTCATTACCTGATTCGGGGTCGACCCGAAAGATGATCGAAATATGTCCTCTGATCCACTTCAAGTTCTCAAATCCAACTATCAAGATACAGCAAATGCGAAAAAAAAAAAAAAAAAAAAAAAAAAAGCCCTCCTCGGTTAGAAATGAACATCGATTCCTGCCCCGCCCTTCTTAACAGACAGTTTTTTCTGCAACAACATATGCATCAATAGTTCGTCATCCCCTCCTTCGCCCTTACCGAGAGAAGTATCCATGCGAACGCAATTGCCCTTCTTCCAGATGTGATAAGTGTCATTCGGACACAATCCACTTACGAATGGCACTATGATTAGAAAACGGACAAGAAAAGGGCAAAAAGGGCATAAAGGAACCCCCAGTCAGTATCCAGTCCTGTACTGTCATGTCGTGTCATGTCCTGCCCTTATGTCCTGACTGTGTCCTCGGCTGAACTCTTCTTCTTTTTTCCTTCTCAAAGGGCTTTTTTTTTTTTTTACCCCAGCTCTGAAACTCCCTAATAATAATACGAATGACAAAAAAAAAAAAGTATTAATAACTCACGCGTGATGCCTAGGAAAAAAAATCCAGATGATCTACAAATATATCTCAGAGAGCAGCTTCTTACCATTGCAATTGAAAGTAGAATTGATCAAGATCCTGTTGGGGGAGGAAAGGGGGGGTCCAGTTCCATGTGAATAATGCCCACCGAGAATCATCCATGCCAACAGAGGTTCGATAACGAATGACGAAGCATCAAGAGGACAAGTAAGCAAGCAATCGAAGAAAAAAAGGGGAGGAAAGGAACTATTAGCAAACCTCTTAGTCGCTTTGGAAAACTCTGCATGCCGCATGAATGAATGGATTGACCCACTCGTCATTTCTATATTAAAAAAAAAAAAAGAAGCATGCGAAAAGAAACCTCACGTTACCGTGGACAGCTGCTTGACGAGGTTCATGGCCTTGGTCTTGAACGAGCCCGAGAACTCCTTGCGCTGGTACCTTGTCAACATCTCGATCAATTCGCGGTTCCCCAGACTTGTAGCCTCCTGTCGTGGTGTCCATCCTGATCCGGAACGTGCCACAGGGTTGGCTCCTGCCTTCAAGAGGATCCCGACCATGTCTTTGCGGTTCAGCATTACTGCCAGATGTAACGGAGTGTGAAAGTGGTTGTCCATGGTGTTGATGCTGGGATGATGCAATGGCTTTGCCTTCTCATCCTGTGAAGACGTCCCTTGCTGCTGTTTTTCCTGAGCCTGGCTGGGGTGTGAGCTGATGTCGTTTGCATGGGTGTGAGAGGGATGGTGTGATGCCTTGTAGGGGGCCAGGTACATCTTGAGGGTGTGGACCTTGTTCAGAAAGACCAGCTTGTGAAGCGCCAGCGGGTCGGCTGGGTCAACAGCTACGGATGCCATCTTTGTCAGGTTTGAATAGGATGAAGGATGAATGAAAGTGGAATGTAGGGATAGAAAGATGGGAACAAGGGAGCCCAAGGATGATGTCAAGGGGTCATGGTCATGGTTGGTCATCACCACCAGACACACACATCAGACACAATTTTTGCCACCAAACACTCCACAGTGGTGTCATCCACTTTGTGGATACGCATTTTTTTTTTGCCCCCCGTGGGTGTTTGATCCCGAAAATAGCTTTGCGGTGTTGCTGCCCCCTTTTGAACCTTCTCCTCACTCCACACATGCAAAACAGCGCAGAATGTGAGTATGCAGAAAACAGCTGCGCCATGCCCGGCTGCCTCTAACATCCTCTTCACGCGTTGAACATAACCACTGCGCCATGTAACCTGGAATAAAAATAAAAAAAAACTTAGTTGCAAGGATGGTCACCAATCCATCACCATCGTCACTTTCTGGATACCTTGCAGACTGGACCCTGAAGACCTGAGCCCTACTCTGCCGTGTCAGCAACGTACTTTGTTATCGTACCAAACAACAATACAGCCGATGGTAAAAGCGCAAAATCACGATGGAGGGTGTTCGCACGTTGTGGTATTTGGAATCAGTCAATTTTTAACGGACCATTCTATACTGCTGCAGCAATGATCAGCCTGCTTCCAATCCATACTCTCCCTTTGAGATCTTGCACAGAGCCGTTGAACTTAATTGCAGACCGAGCTAGACAGTCTATCCTAGAAAATACTAGTTGAAATAAGAGTGGTTGCGTTTAAAAGATGCAGCATACTCTCCACAGGGACCGTTGACCTGCCCGCATGATTATGTAAAAATGCCTGATGAGAATTTAGGACAGAACTCCTACGATGCTAAATACAGTGCTTTCAAACACGCGTAACGCCAGCTGTCTTTACTGAAAGGGACCAAGTTTGAGCTTCTTACACCCCTACTCTATTTCGATAAGGCATCTTATTGCAAAGCAGGCGGATGAAATTGGTATTCGAGAAAGAGGGATGGAAGAAAGTGATGAAAAAATAGGAAAGTGTGAATCCATCCGACACACCTGGTCCTCGTATCAGACCGCAGGTTTATAAACGCGTATCTCGCGATCACCCTTATAAAACTCTCCATCATCCTCGTCCCCAGGTCCTCCAACATACCGCTTTTTTTTTTTTTTTTTTTTTTTTTTTTTTTCCTCTTCAGCCCCCCCCCCACTTTTTGGTTGCCTATCTCGCCGTATTAATCTCATATCCCTGTATCCTTACAGACGTTCCCCCGCATCATGAAGACATCTACCGTCACGGTCCTGTCACTCCTCTCCTGTGTGAGCTCCCTCGCTCAGGGATTCGTCTACCCAACCGAGCCCATCAACACCACCGTCTGGACACCAAACTCGACCGTCACCATTGTCTGGACCGAGGACAATCAGCCTCCCATGCTTTCCACCAAACCCGAATTTGACATCTTCTTGATGACCGGTGCAGACGACCATCAGACCAAACTCGCTACGATCGCCACAGACGTCAAAGGTGGAACGAATACAACCGTTCACTACCACGTTCCTTATGTCTCGCCTCCTGGCCAAAGTACGTAGCTTCAACTTTTTTTTTTTTTGCATCTAGTCGTTTATTGGGTTTGAAAAAGATTGGAAGATGCAAACCGACTGGCCTCGGTTTCTACATATCTCTCATATTAACACCTCTCTCTCTTGCCCTTTTTTTTTTTTTTTTTTTTTTTTTTCGGCATCTTCTATAGTCTACTTCCTAATGTTCCAGACAAGGGACCAGTCTTCGACCGCATGGGCTACCCGCTTCACCATCGCAGACGCCGCCGGGAACCCAGGCTCGCTACGCCCAACCATCCCTCCAGGTCAAGCCATCAACCCCGGCGGCATCGGTGCCATTGTTCCCGAACCCACGGAAGAGGAACTCGAAAAGATGCAACAGCAGTATAAAAAAGAAATGAAGGAAAAAAATAACGATTCGCAGTCGAAATCAGATTCAAAAAACTCTACCACCAGTAACGACGACAACAACAACAACGACAACGACAACGATAACGATAAGACTAGCAAGAAAGTAAAGGACAGCACTAAGGAAGACATGCATCCTGGTGGAACCTACCCGCATCCTGGTGGAACCTATCCGCATCCAAGTGGAAACAAAAACAGCAATGCGACAAAAACCGATGATACCGAGGAGACAAAGGATAAATCCACACAAGAACAACAACAGCAGCATCAACCGCAACCACAAAAGCAACCACAACCGCAAAAGCAACACCCAGGAACAGGAAGTACCATCCCGAATACGATCGATATTCCTGCTGGAGGCAACACGAACAAGAACGTGGTGTACAGTGGCACTGCGGGAGGACTCGTTGGCGCGTCATCGGCTGCTTCTTCCGTGGCCATGGTTGCCTTCATCGGCTTGGCTGTCTTCATGAGCTTCTGATCGGGGTTGGGATCGATGAGGGAGTTGGTTGGTTGGTTAGTTGAGAAAACCGCATGTGGTTACAGCTCTAATAGTAACTGCCCTGTAGAATCTTTTTTTTTTTTTTTTTTTTTTTTTTTTTGCTTTCGATTTATGAATACAATGGAGTCTTTTGGAATGAGAGAAAAACAGAACGCGAGACCCTGGATCTCACACGGTCGTGCGACCATGTGAACTTGTTTTTTTTTTTTTGGGACACCAACTTTAAAAGAAAAAAAGAAACCGACTGACGATTAGGGGGGAAGTCAGGACCCTGCGTTTTTGCGTTTTGGTCCCCCTCCTCCTCCTCCTCCTCCCCCTGTCCGTCGATATAATTCATTCTCCGAAAACCACGTTTTGTGCTTTTGCGCCCTGTGCACACACCTTCTTTCATTTGTTGTCATACCCCCCCCCCCCCTTCCTCCCGCACACCCCACTTACGCATCTAATCCGCAATCCCCACATCTCCCACCCTCGCATTTCCTCCTCACCCTCCTCTTCCTCATCTCCGTCTCTGCTCAGCAGTCGGAAACATCCCTCCCTCTCTTGCCTCCAATAGACCAATAGGCCTGCTCCCCACTCATCGATCTTCTCAAGCAATGTCGGTTCTCCGTCGAAACCATAATCGGAAAAACATCAACTTCCCAGTCCCGTCCTCGTCCTCCAGCTCGACAACGATCGACGAGTGCATCTGCAGGCAATCCACCGTCAACATCTATGGTAACCATGATCCAGAGTCTTGCCTCTGCGCCTTTGATGCTCCTGTAACTGCCGCCGTGTTTCTTAAACTCGGAGGGTTTTTTTTTTTTTTTTTTTTTTTTTTTTTTGAAAAATATATTTACAAAATGCTTTGCTTTGAGGTCGTTTGACCTGTTTGCTAGTCTGCCCGCCTGTTTGCCTTGCTACTTACTATCATGCTACCGATAATGTTACAGATCGAAAATGGTTTTGAATCGAACAAACAAAAGACGCCAACGAAAAAGATGAAAAATGAAAGAAGGAAAAGAAAGAAAAGAAAGAAAAGAAAGAAAAAGAAAAAGAAAAAGACCAAGAGGACTCTTCCACCCATTAGATGATATAGAAAACATTGTAAAAATACAGATTGATGTTGAGAGAAAGAGAAAAGAAAAAGGATGTCGCCTATGCTTCATGCCCTCACACAAAGGAACCGAACTTCTCTTGGAATCGGATCAAGTCCCCCGTCAGTTTGTCCATCAATTCCATGCTCGTAGTCGTCCCTGCCGGATCTGCCTTATTCTCCGAGGACCTCTGATCATGACCATCCGAAGGGTGATGCGGCGGCGTCATTGGCTCGTGCGTCGTCTCTGATTCCGGTGTCCCGGAGCTGTGGCGATGATGATGGTGGTGATGATCGTGCACAGACAAAGGGGGGGTCGATAACAGCGGTAGCCTATCCTGCGCACTCAAAGGCACGACCCGAATCGTCATTTCCTTGCCTATCCCATTCGTTATCGTTGTCGGTACCTTGGTGTCGGTAGGGCTACTTGGCTCGTGAAGCCCATCTACCAAAGACACAGTGCTGTCCATGCTCGATCTTGACAGGTCAGGGCACACTTGACTGTCTCCATGCATTGTCACTGCAGATACAGATGCAGAAGCTGGCAAACGGAACACGGACGGCTCTTTCGAGTTGACATCATTCTGCATTGAGCTGTGGTTGTCGTCATGGTGCTGATGCTGATGCTGATGCTGCTGATGTTGATGCTGATGGTCTGTTAATGATGGCGTGCCCGACTTGCTTGACAAAGATGAATCGTCCAGAGGGGACTGTGACCCGCTCTTGCTCTTTCGGTCCGCCATATCAATTTGCACTCGAGAGATATAGTCCAACAGTTGCTTCGCCCGCTTCGTCATCTCATGGATCGTCATTCTTGAGGACGGGTATCGGATCGCTGCAGGAGCAGGAGGGGCCATTGGCTGCGGTGTTCCTTCGCCGTTCGGCACTGGGGTCGAATGCCGTGATCCATTGCGTGTGCTATGTCCGCGGTCGCCATTTCGTCTGGGAAGCGCCTTTTTGGTCGATGACACAGGGGACAAGACCGAGGGTACTTGTTGATGTGAGCAAGAGTCGATGCCCTTGCGAGTCCTCGATGGCGTATCTGTGTTTGTTGATGAAAATAATAGATATATTAGTCTTCATTGCGATTACAGCATGACCATCGCGCAAAAAAAATATTAATCCGTGCACATACCTGGGCGGTCCTCACTTGATTCTTCCTTGTTCACTGAGCCGTCTTCGTCCCCAGGCGAGGCAGACTCTGCATGAGAGGTCATATCTGACCTGTTCGTCTTTCTCCTCTTGCTTGATGGACCCATACTGTCGACCGCGGCATTGCGCTTTGCGTCTTCCTCGCTCTTTGCACTTGCGAAGGACTCGCTTTGTTGATGATGATGTGAGATGCTACCGTTGGAAGCTGGGGAAGTGGAGCGAGACTGTCCCTTGGACGACGGCTTTGAGACAGACGTTTTTTTGGAGCCCATGCGCCCATGGTTGGGCGATGACGTCTTTGGGGACGATGACGGGGACGAGCTGGATGAAGAGTCATGGTCGTTTGAGGCCTGTCCAGCCTTATCCTTTTTGTTGTCGTATGCATGAGATGATGTAAACGATGCAGTCTCGATGTCCTTGCTCTTGGATGAATCCTGGTGGTGATGACTGTCGTCGTTAATGTCCGTATGGGTGCTTGAAGTCTTTCTCCGCCTCTTTGAGGAAGTGCGCAGAGCGAATTCGTCCTCCAGCTCGTCCTGGTGTTCTTCGTTCCATTTCTGCTGGGCCAACATCAGGTCCATGGGGATAGAAGCCTCCTTCGAGTTCATGGTGCTTCGCTTCTTTGTAGGCTTTTGCGCTAAGTTTGATTTTGAGTTTGATACACTAACAAAGGAAAGACGTTGTTAGTGGAAAGACACATTTACAATTCGAATAATAGAAACCACCAGTGTGAGAGATGACTTACAGTTGACCATTGACGACCTTGTAGGGGTGATTCTCGGGCCGACAAGAATCGCAGTAGTATTGGTCTGGGGTGACCTCTCCATCGCCGAGGCCGACGCAAGGGCAGTGCTGCCACACCTTGCATATCTCGCACTGGATCATAACACCCTCATGGTCTATTGGACATAGTGGATACAGAGAGAGGAGATTAGGTATCCTGGAGACAACAATAACAATGAACTCGTCTCGGAGGAATACAGCCGCATGTGCTTCATATGAGCGTCTTGCAAGTGTTTTCTGTGGCACCCCAAAGAATATTGCTTCCACCACTGGTACAAGTCGTGTATGTGTGTGCTGGGGTAAGTTGCATTTTCAAAAAGAAATGAGGAGTGCGCGGTGTAGAGTAGGCTATGTGTTGCTCCACTGCGTCCATTCGTCATGGTCCAGAGTCAACTTTTCACCCTTCCCTCATTATTTTTTCTTTCCCTCGCTCGTTGGGATGCATTCAAGGGGGGTTGGGTGGAGGATGGCAGAGCATGCCGGGACAAACAAAATAAAAACGACACTCGCAGCCAGTGATGGTAGGCTGAATTAGTCCTCTTTCTCTGTTGTCCCGTACCGATAAAGAGTGTGTTGAGATAACAGCTGTGTGTGTGTGTGTGTGTATGCGTGTGAGTGTTGAGTGGAAAAGAGGAAGACAGGTGGCGTAATAATATATAAAAAAAAGCCGGCAGCCGTGCAGTGAGTGCCCCATCACTGACTGAGTGACCCGATGACCCTCCAGTGGAGCAATGCAACATCAGCAACAACAACACAAGCAGAGTGAGACGAGAAAGCAGTGAATGTGCACTTACGTTGCTGATTGCAGACACAGCGGGTCTGGCCACCATCGTCCTCTTCTTCCTTCTTCCTGCTTTGCTTGGAGTGGCCACCACGGTTGCTTCTTCGGGCAGACGCTTTTTTTTTTTTTTTTTTTTTTTTTGAAGAGAATGAGAGTAAGAGAGTGAAAAGAAGAAAGGGGCGGTCAGTCGTCGGCGTTGCTGTTGTTTGCCAAAGTCATCAACAACTGCAGCGGAAAAAAGCAATGAGCGTTACCCATTGAAGTTGTGTGAGTGTCTCGAGGGGCGAGTTCGAGTTGAGTGCTGCTACAGTGGCTGTAAAGCGCTTGCGGGCTCCTTGCTGGCGGAATAAGAAAGTTTGCACTGGGGTGTGGGTGTATAGGCAGGTGTGTATGCGTGTGTGTGTGTGTGTGCGTGTGAGTGGGAGGGAGGGAGAGAAAGATAACGAAGCGAGACTTGGAGGTGAAGTGAGAGAGGAAGGGCGCAGGATGGTTGGAGGGATGGATGCAGAGGTGGAAAGGGATGCGGATGAAGAAAAGAGAAGGAGAGGACAAGGAAACGGGTGGGGAGCGATGAGAAAAGCGAGAGAGAGCGGGCAGAGGGAGAGATTCAACAGCAGAATGAAGAATGAAGAAAGAATAAAAAAAACAACAGCTGCTTCCACAGCAAGCACTGGGATTAGCCCTGCTGCCTGCCCTTTCCTCCCATCTTCCCTCTCTCTCTCTCTCTGTGTGTGTCTGTCTATCTGAGGAAAAAAAAAAATGCAGCGAGCGCAGAAAATTTTACAGTGACGTAGCGTAAACCTCCGGGAACAGTGCGATTCAGGCGTAAACCTCCTGATTGGCTGGACTCTTCGGATGGAAATAAGTTTTTTTTAGAGAGTGGTGATCCTATTTTGGAACACAATCCTCCAGATTCATTTGACCATCAATAAGAGTTCGTCTTCCTGTGCCTGAATTGACCACGGCCATTCTGTTCAGTGTATCCAGTACATTTATTTCTAACATCTTTGTCCCGCCCGGACAGCATTGAGGCCTTTCACCTCAAGCAAGGTCTTCCTTACTCCTGCAACTGTGGTCTGAAAGTACTCGAGCGTACATTTCCTCTTCTTTGTTGAGCCAGCGGTAATGACGATCTCCGATATCATGTTTTTCAGATCGGCCTCAAGATCCTGAAGCTCCTGCTCTTGTTCTTTTTCTCTGGCTATTCCTTTCTGTTCCGCCTTTTCTGCCCTTTGCCTATGAAGTAGAAGAAGGATTGCTGGTGGGAGACCGGCGATATGGATATACCTTTTGTTCGTCTGTGTTTGGTATGACCATAGTCTGAGCAGTGTTGAAGTCAACAGCGTCTGCCTTTGCTTACTCCTTTACGTTGTATGAGGACAGTTTCTGCGGGATCATGTTGTTGAGTCTTTTGAAGTAGAGGGTTCTAAAATCAATATTCACAATCCCTTGCAACAAGTGTACAAGGTCATCTGGACGCAAATTCCCCTCACTTCCCAGGCACTGTGACTTCAGCGTCTTGTGCCAGCTCTCAACTAGATTGTTGGTATCGTTGTGTTGGCAATCCTAACGAAGCCAAAAAAAAAGAAAAAAAAAAAACTAGCAAAGTTGGATCACCACAACACTTTGGCAGAGTTCAAATGATCCGTCCATGCTCACCGATCGAAGATATAGAGCTCATTTCACAAGTCTTGTTGGTTCCATCCATTTCTTGAGATAGGTAATAAAAGCGTCTGCAGATGGTGAAAAATTGGTTGTGAACACTCTCCACTTCAGTCCTCGGTCCTCGTCTGACAGAGCGTTAAGGATCCCGTTCAATGATTTCCGCATGGCATCGCTTTCTGCAACCTGGAGCAGACCAAAAGAGATTGAGCAGGAAATATTAGAGGACGAATGGAATAATGGAACGTCTCCGGCCGACATGAGATTCTTCCTTTGCCAGTTGCACTTACATTGTGAAGTTGACGCATTTTCCGTTCCCAAGCTTGACCAACGTGAAACTTGCAGTAGTAAATATCCAAGGAACGAAATGCTTGCTTGAGAGCCTCAGTCTCGACGACAGAGCAGTCCACCATAAATTTCGAAGGGTTTAGGCCACACTCTTCTTTGACCCGTCAGCCAGGTACTGAGAACATCCCTATTACAGCTAAGGAAATAAAACACGAGGGAATGTGAGTCAGCCGAGCATAATGCAAACCTGATAGTTTTTATTTTTTTTCCTTTGAAAAGATGAAAGAAAGCACACTTTGCACCAAACGGCGGAACTTGCGTTGATTCAGAATTGCATACCATGAACGCAATCGGCACACCCAATTGTGTCTTCAAATCTTTCACCAAAAGAGTGAACAGATACGCAGAGGCGAATCTCTTATCGTTTTTTGGATCTGGCTTCAATGACTTGACGGTTTTGTGTGTTGAGTCCATACACACGATTTTAGTGCTGTCGCTCATGACCTTAAAATCATTGAAGGAAAAATATAGAATAAGTAAAAGATCGAGGATATCACGTTCTTGCCTCCAAAAAAGGGCACCTTAAGTTGGAACTTGGTGCTCCAAGCAAACATGTAAAGACCCGCATCTCCGGCAATTCCGTCAATGAATGTCCCTTTACCTCCGTCTTCGTTGATAGCTTCGATCCAGGTTTGCACGCTTGCCGTTGTATTTAATGATTTCCGAGATTTCTTTATCCGTTCACGATATACTGTTTATCTCACATCTTCATAGGATAGGCAAAGTGCTGAAGGGACAATACCGCCAGATTTCTTCTCTTCGATCTATGTGTTGTTAAAGGATAAAAGAGCCAAGAGATAGAAATGAGAAGTTGTATGACAACGGCTCAGCTCAATAACACATGACGCCATAAAAACTGTACCTCTGACATCGAGTTTTTGTCCATTCGCAGCATAGCTCGTATCCCCCTCCAGTCACTACCTTCCGCCACCTTCAGCTTGATCCAGTTGCGTTCATTCGCACCCATGGGCATATTTGACAAGGTCTGGGTCGAAAGGTCATGGTTGTGCTGCCGCCGGTAATCCACAAGCACTGCATCCATGCTGACAGGTTTTTTCATCCGAATCTCAACAGGACATCCAGTGCCAACAGATGGTCGGTTGAGCGCCAAGGGTCTGGGAGGACCGTGCCTTCTGCATTGAAAGCGGAAGCTCCAGTCATAGGTCTTTGGTCTACCATTGGTACCAGGAGCGGTGATATGGAGAAGGAGGAGAGTGCCGTCGGGCTGTTTTCAGATGTCGCGATTAGATCCTCGTTCAGAGCAGGGAACAAATTGAATGGCGGTTTGCTCTTGAAACCAGAGCGCCCTGAAGTCTTCCGGGGTGAATCTAACCATCCACACATCCTGTTCACGCGGGAATGCGTTGGGCACAACGAGATCTCGAGGTTTGAGATCACTTGGATCAATGAAAATGTCTTTCAATTTGAGTCCACTCATCCTTGAATGTGGTGACAACAGGTGTAGATGGTGAAGGTGAGAACAAGAGAGGAATGACAATGCAGGGGCAACCGATGGGAGAGAGGAAGTCAGGGAGAGGTTTGGGTCAATAGAATAGAGGCGAGTCAACAAGAAGTAGTCACTTCAAACTCCTGGTGGCTTGCAGAATGGTTCACACGCGTCTTCACATGCACCCCTTTCTCCACACCAGAGATATCAGCGGATTGATTTTTTTGGTGAGACGCTGTCAACTACAGGAGTTTTGCTTAACAAAATTGTCATAATTGACAACATCTCACCAAAAAAATCAATCTGCTGATATCTCTGCTCCACACCCTCTCATTCACTTCCCCACGCATACATTATCTCACACAAACTTTCGAATTTATTATTCCCTCGGCTCACTTTCTACATCACTTCTCTCTATTTCTCATGTAAACGACAATGGGCCTAAAAGACGGATTCGCTTTTCTACGAAGAAAAGGCTATTCTCCTCGGGCGATACACAAGTCGGCGATGGTGTCTTTCCTGGGCAGTCGGAGAGGTCTCGTCGACGTGTTGTCCTTTTACGGCGTCATCAAAAACGCCTATGCCCATTGTACCGCAGAGAAGGCCCATGCAAGGCTTGAACAGCATGTCTTGGGGCTTGGCTCTAAAACGAACCTGGTCCTGTACATCGACGGCGGGCCAGCACTAGAGAAGCAGGAGACGGCGAAGCAGCGCAAGGAATCTCGGAGCAAGGCTGCCTCCAAATGTACTGAAAGCCTCGACAAGCTCGAAAGCATCATCAAGGACGGCAGCAAGCCGTGAAAATGCCACTTCGTTGACGTTAGGAAAAGTCTCTCGGCCACTTTCTACTGGTCTTTGGAGGATCGTCAAACATTCATCGGGTACCTTCAGCAGGCCGGCTGGTCAGTACGCATCTGTGAGACAGAGGCGGATGTCGCGATCGCGTTTGATTGTGGGCCAGAGGGCTATGATTCTGTCTTGACTCTTTGGCGTCCTATCTCTAAATACTTGGTCCTGGAGTACAAGCTCAACGATGTTTGTCAGCTACTTGGATTGACTCGAACTCAACTCACGGCCCTTGCAGTGGTGTCGTCGAACGACTACAACCGCAATATATATTCCCTGGGACCAGCAACAAACTTCTCCATTATCAAGAGCCTCGATGCACCCAGTAAGCTCAAACAAAAAAATAAGACGAGCGATTATGATTTATGGTCTTGGGACAATGTAACAGGAAAAATAACCTTTTTTTTTTTTTTTTTTTTTTTTTGTTTCTTCTTCAGACACAGAGGCTATTGTGGCCGCCTATCTGAACCACGTCAAGGTCTCGACCAAGAACACAACAAACGGGGATTTTCATGTATCCTTGCGGGTCTTTGTCGATAAGAAGCAGACTCTTGTCTCCCAAACCTCCACTCCAGCAGGCCCGTCTTTCAACGATCTCTGGGACAGGTTCAGAGACCTTTGTTCCTGTTACGAGCAGCTCAAGAAAAGTCGTCCGCCTCAAAGGAGGTAATAATTTTATTTTTGTTGTGGTTGCTCTGTTCCATGTTGTCTGTAGAGACTTGTTTGACTGATTTTTTTTTTTTCTTCAAATTAACTAGCTCAACCAACGTGCAAATCGTGCGCCTGAGATCACCCCAGACACCGAACCGTTTCAAGACTGTGGAGTCGCCGGTGTTCATTAAGGATCGTCAGACGGACTCTCAAGTTTCTTCCCTTTCCCAGCCAGCTACTGACAGCAATCACAGCAGTTCGCTGCGGTCACCCAACAAACACAGCAGCTTGCTTTAACCACGACCCAAGGTCCGTCTTCACCTCAGGAAGAAGTCTGTCACTCTGTTTTGCCACGAACCCGAGTTCCCAAGAAAAACCGCCCTCGATACTCGCTTAAACGACAAGGTCGGGCCAAAACGAAACGGCGATCACCTACAGCAAAGATGAAACAATACGTCTGGAAGCCTTTCAAGGAGCCTGAACCCAAGACTGAGAAACCGAAGCCAAAGCAAAAGCAAAAGCCTGCGCCAAAATCGTTATCAACTTCAACAGCGAAAACCTACAAGTTGAAAATCACTAGGATGTTGGCCTACCAGCACCCGACGACCTCTCTGCACATCGGCACTCTATCCGCCAATATCGAGCAAGCTCTTCCCAGCCAAAACAGTCTCCAACACGAGGTGAAGTCTGTCCTCTTGGATGCTGCAAGTGAGGCGGCTCGCATCAAGCGCAAGGCCCAGATGTTGATTGGGAAGTACTTGGAATGCCTGGTCGAAAAAGGACTTGAAAGACTGGATGCTCAGGATCGGACCTTTCTCGATCTGATATGTCCGCGAGTCACCATGAAGGATGTCAAGAACAACGCCGATGATGCCGTGGAGGAAGACGAGGATGGGGATTAGATTGCTGGCATTGTGGACGAAGACGAGGAGGATGAGGGCAATGTTGAGGAGGATGACACCGATATGGGAGGATCAGGCGGGAGTGACCAAGCGCAGCGGCATTTCCTTTCAAGCTTACTTGTTTATCTGTACTCTGGCAACATCCCAACAAAACAGGAGGTCGTCAAGTTCATCAAGCGTCTTGAAGAACTTCATCTGTACAATCCGCCGCGGACTCGGGTTGAGATCAACGAAAGAATGCCGTTCACACCCACGGACCTAGTGCGATCCGTAGTCGGACAGCTTAAAGCTGAGCTTAAACGAATGTACAAGACTGGAACCTGCGATCTCCACAAGATGGTAAGACTTGAAGTGGCATGTGTTTCTCTAATTTTTTTGCGGAAATCCAGATTCGGGGGGATCTCGGCCTTCGAGAACTACCTGACTCTGAACAAGTTGTCTCCGAACCCCAGAAGGACTATCCCTATAACGTCGTCCAAGCAACCGTATGTCGGATTCTCTGAGAGAGAGCTGGCTGGGCTCTTCTTCAAGAGAGGTGGAGCGCTTAAGCGGGGGCTTATAGATCTGGCAACCGAGGACAGATTCCATGCTTCTATCGACGAGTCTACAGATGGATGGTAGAAAGAGCCCGGGTTCTTGATCAAGAACTTTGTCGCCGATATCGATCCTAAAGGCCTGAAGGCTCGCCAGAAACGAAGAGCAGGTCGCCGAGCCAAAATCAAATTACGGTCCCTCAAGAAACTCAAGAAGCACTTGCAACAGCTTGAGGAACCTGGATTCCAGACAAGAGACTACGTCGAGAACGGGTATATCTCCAGGGGATCCCTAATGACAGATGGATTGGGATTGTACCTGTCGGTCTTCAAGTTGAAGGAGCTACAATCTGTACGATACAGGAGGTTACCAGACGATCGTCTGCCGCTCAGGATCGTGTCGACAGCCGGAGGCACAGACTACTACCTTCAAGAAATTCGTAACGTTATCCGGACCGAGGAGGACATCGAACAGTTGTGGCCAGGAGTCAACCCAAGCGATATCAAGATCCTGACACTCGATTTCGGAAATGGAGTCTCGTCTCCCACCACTTCGGGGTCCAGGCGCGAGCATCACCAAGTACTGAGAGGCACTTGAACCAAAGAAGAAAGACCCAAGGGATGATGACGAGGAGGAGAAGGAGGAAGAGGAGGAGCCGAAATGTCCAGCAGGAGAACGACTCTTGGAGTTCTATGCTGGATCCAACAACAGATTCAAAAAGCATGGTTGGGATCGGGACAGGGCGAAGCAAGTAGAATACCAGGCTATTGCGGCGAGTCTATTGGGTATCGTAGGCGGAAGCATTGGCCATCCCCGGGACCCAGCCAATCCAGTCTTGATTGGCGTTAGTCTTGGTCAGTTCAAGAGCACAGGGCGCATTTCGTCCCTCCATCCAACCTTCCTGGACTACTTTATCCCATTGGTATGTATGCTATTTGTCATGATTGCAAAGTGTTCAAATGTTTGACATATGTAGAGAAGGGTTGACACAATTTATTAAAAAAAAATCTAGGCCCGATCATTGGGATATATTGTTGTGGGACTCAACGAGTACTATACCTCAAAAAAGTGCCCTGATTGCCAAAACTTTGTGGCACAGGTGACCCTCCGCGAACTGTACTGTCCACACTGCGAGCATTATCACCACAGAGATGTGATGGCGGCTGAGAACATGTCCAGGATTGTCAGAGGACACCTGGAGAAGCAGGAACGACCTCTTTACCTACAGCCCAAGACGGCCGATGGACGGTACCCTTGGCAGGAGGACCCAAACATGAACTCTTCCACAGTTGGCACCAGCAACACCAACAGCAGTGCACCGACGACCAGCGCCAGTACAAGCACCGGCGCTCTCCCCCGTGGTCGCAAGAGGACACCATCTGTATCGAACAAGCCAAGAAAGCCCGGGAAAAAAGCAAAAAAGTTTTAGTATCATAGTTAAGACTAGTTTTTTGTGTGTCCGTGTTAAGGAGGGCACCTATTTCACTTCGGTGACCTAGTTTACGCCTGAAATGCACTGGATTCATTTGCCACCAAAATTGTAAAGAGCAGTGATTGGTCAGAACAGAATCCTGCCTGCAAGGACGCACCAGACGGCCGTGCGCGAGTGGGTCAAGAAAAACAGGACGGACTCAGCCGATCATTCATCCTTATCAGCTGCTACGAAGGTTATCTATCTTTCTTTCCTCCTCTTCTTCCTCTTCTTCTTTTTCTTCGTCATCTTTACTTCCTTGATACCATTCACCTCGCTCCTTTCTCCTTTATTATCATCCACAAGCACTCCTTCCGCAAATTCCCCTTACACCATTTGTTCCTTATTCGCCTTTGCACACCTTTGTTCCTTTATTCGCCCCTTCAATCTTTCTTTCACTTCATAAAGGCTTTACTCGTTGACCTGCTATCCCACCCCCCACCCCTGGGCTCATAAGAATGTCAATCACACTACAACCATGGAAACTGAAGTTGCTGTCGATCCCAAAATCCTTTCCACAGTCAATTGAAAGCTGCACTCATGCCATTGTCAAAAACATCTTCTTCCCTCGGAGGTATGCATCCATCACAACTTGTCACCTCGCGCTGTGCTGTGCTGTGCTTAGCATCATCACACCCAATCGCAATCACTCCCAAGACTGATACCACCTTATTGTTTGAATATCCCTTTTCTTCCATTGGAATTGAATATGTAGTCGCGATACCCTGTTCTCGTTAACACAGAACGCATTAGAACTGGCCGTTGTTGCTGACGTGAATGTTATTGCAGACGATTTTCTGTCACTTAACCTCGAGGGCATGCTGGTGACTGAAGATGTCTTTTGTGCTTTCATGGTCGATGATCCCGATGGCATAGGTAAGAAGCAGAAACATCCTTTTCCCTGCTTTATTACACGCTGACAGGCAGACAAGCAGACTGACGACAGAATGAATGTGCTATTTGTTATTATCGATGTTGTGTGTTGTTGGTTGGTAGTGCAAGAGGAATGAGCGAATGGAGGATGATGTTGCATGTTATGCAAGCGAGCAAAATGCGAAGAAGGTGTGACACCCTGGAATTGGATTAGACTAGTGCAATTCCTTTCCCGCTCTTTTTTATTTCTATGCATGTGTGTATTTGTGTATGTATTTGTGTGTTTGTGTGTGTCAATGCATGCAAATGTAGTAACAACAAGAAAAAAAGCTGATAAGAAATACTATGGCCCGCTAGACTACCCGCGTGAGGAATGGGGGATTCTTCCCCATGCTCTGCTCTGCTCTTGCTTCAGTAAGCAGACAAAAGCAGACAGACAAACAAACAACCCAATCGCGAATAACACCAATCAGCAATCCGCATTCGTTCACATACCCACACCATCGTACCCTTTTCTCTTGTTGCATCTACATTTGCATCTGTTGTATTCTGCATTGTGCGCGGCGCAGGTATCGAGACAGCCGAACAGCTCTGTTCTTCTTCCTTGCCCTACCCTTGACCTTTTCTTCTGATGCCACACATGACCAAGAAGAAAGAAAAAAACCCCCAATTGCTATCTTGCTATCTGGATTGCACATTTTCCTTTAATTTGATTTGATTTGATTTTATCGGGCGCTAGGTCAGACATGAGATAGTGTACTTTCTTTCATGATGGCAATAAGACGCGTCCATAGATTACTACGCGTGTTACTACCATTGCACTCATCCCTTCTCTTTTTGCACTTGCCCTTTCTATTTTCTGCAGATAACTCGGGTCGTCGTATCAACGAATTGTCTGCGCTCCTCAGCAGGCATGGCATCTCCATCTTCTACCTCTCCACCCGCATCACGGACTTTGTTCTCGTCAAGGAAAAGCGCCTCAAGTCCGTCCTTCCCACCATCCGCGCTCTCTTCTCCCTATCTGTCGATTCAGAGTGTGACCTCTCCTCCCGCGGATTCACCTCCGAGTCCGAGCAAGGTTCCTATCCAGGGTCCAGCTTCACCTCTATGAACTCCTTCCTCCACACTCCTTCATCCCCCTCCCGTGTCCAGTCCGTTCATTATCAATACCCGAATCACAATGGTTCTTATACCTCATCCTATCAGCAGCCACTTCCGGGATTCTATGGATCCAGTTTCAGCAATAGTTGTGGCAAACCGTCCACAGAGATAAGCATTCCGTTCGACAGACGGCCTAATTATGGGTACGGGCACTATGCAGGACCACCGCCTCGCGGGAACTCGTTCTTTGGAGCACCTGGTCGACAAAATTCCGACTCAGATTCATCTTCTACAAAGGAAGGAAAAGAAGGAACAGACGGAGATGGTGGATCAGGACATAGTATGACATCCCCCAGCGGCAGCCATATGCATCATTCTTCCAAACAACGTGGGCGACAACCCTCACTGCCCGAATCTTCGTTTGGCGAAGGAATCGGACGATATTTCCCAAAACGACGTCCACACGGCTCCTCATACGACAGTTTCGATAGCCTATCGAACCCGATAACGGGAGATGGATTCATGGGATCCATGAACGCTGCTTCAGGTATGGAGAACAGTCTACATATTCAAACCACCTTCAGGGGTAGAGATGTGAAGGGAGCTGTTGGAACGGGCGAGAATCCCATCATGTTTCCGCCCTTGACACCAATCTCAGGCAGTTATCCGACCTTTGGGTCTTTTCAGTCGATGGGGTTGATGCAGGAGACCTCGGAAGAGCAGGATGAGAGGGAGGCAAATATCAAGGAACAGATCCGAAAGTCATGTCCGCGGTCTGTGATTGACGACAAGCTGTTTCTTGCAGGACTATCACTGTACGAGTATAATTCCTGGATGCTTTGATGGATAGCGGTGTTGATGGTTACCTGGAATACTGAAGAGATTATTAACGAGTGGTAATTGTCAACTATGTAGGGATTACCAAAACGAGTGGGCGGTGACACTGCTGAAGGTCCTTTTTTACCCGGAAGAGCTGCCGGGACCGTTGAGGTAATGACGTATTGCGTTGTGCTGCCATGCAGATGGACCTGAGATTGTACTTGGCGGGCAGACTTTTACTCAACGCCTTTCTTTGGCACTACAACTATTCTCATGATAGTAATTCAAAGGCACGGTTTATTTCATTCACTACCACTGACGAAGGAACCTCGCTGATCGCGGTATGTTTTACAGGCTGCATCTACGACCGATTTCAACGTTTACCAACCCCCATACTCCCGATCTGTGAAATTTAACAATCAACATCCCTCACATTGTACAATGTAGGATCAAGAGGTGCTGGGTCAGTTCGAGGACCATATGCTGAATATGAGTTCTTCAGAGACGATGCTCCGCTGTATTCAAGTAGACCTGTCCACATTCGGTCTGGATACCTATGGGTTGGTGTACTTGATGTCAAACCCGCTAGTCGACCATAGCGTCAATTTACTTTGTCTCAGCACCTTCCGGACCGCAAACGTTCTGGTAACTCTCAGATTATGGAATGAAGCACATTTATTCTTGTGGATAATCAAATAACCGTTCCCTTTTTCTTTTTTTTCTTTTTTTTTTTTTTTGTATAGGTCCACGACTCTGACCTCGACAAGTCTCTCAAGATCCTCAGCATGGCATAATAGTTACACTCTTCGCAATCGTCCGTCCTTCTCTCCTTCCACGCACACACAATGTATCACTAGTCTCATAAATATGAATGTATGTACACAGCTTTTTATTTATTTCAAAAAGGAAAGAAAAAAAAAAAAAAAAAAAAAAGGTCTGATCGATCACGCTGTTCCAGTCCTTGGAATCTTATTTGCGCACCACAAAGGTTTTGACCGAGAAAGTGCCATAAAGGGTCAATCCCAAGGCCACCATACTCATTATTGTGCGTCCGAAATGGAGCAGATCCCACTTGACGAACAGCTCATCCAGGTTTCCATCATCGCTGTGCTTGCCCGTGCGAGTGCCCTCCAAGATCCCAATTAGAGTTCTATTGATGGGCATGAGCAGACCAAAGGTGTAGGGGACGATGGAGGTCATGATCAGAGAGCCAGCGAGGAAGTAAGGGTTCTCGGTCTTGTAGTACACGCTCGACCCGGCCACCAGGGATGTCAGAATCAACCCCACCTGCAAGTCTGATCAATAAAACACGCGCGAGGACACAAGGACAAACAAAAAAGATATTAGATGCCAGCTGAAGACAATATATTAAAAAAAGGGCTTTGCGTCTGTGATACCTTTGGCGGTGTTGTAGGAGTTGGCCCAAATGGGAAGGGCGGTTTGGTTGGAGACCTTGCGCAAGGAAGGCATGATGATGGTGTTGAAGGAGACGGCGATACCGGCAAAGACGCCAATGGAGGCAACCGTTAAGGATTTGCCAACAGCGAGGGTTGTCGGGCTACTGAACACCGTCGATACGTGGAACGCCATGGTTGCTGGAGTTGAGTGAATAGTTGAAGATGTGTGAGAAAGCGAGAGAGTGAGGAAGCAGAGGACGCGGAGAGATCCAAAAAGGAAAGAAATACGGGCGAGCAACTGGATGGTGTCGCTTGCGGGGTAGATGAAGTCATATCCACTGGGGGCGAGAGTGAAGTGGCAAAACGAACTAAACCTTCATAAAGCGCGCGACATCCCCCCCCCTCAGCCCTTTTCTCTCCATTCCTCCCTCCCTTCCTTCCTTCCTTCAGCAGTATTCTCCACCCTCACCTCCCCGTCGCCCTTTTCTTCAACTCCACCGCCCCCCTCTATAAACTATGGCGCTCCGCAGACTCCAAGCAGTAAGTCTTCCCCTCTTACCATTCTAGCGCGTTGGCATGTCTGCATCGCATGCCATTAGCGAATGCCGTCCGCGCTCAGACCAGTTCCTCATGGACCAAACAACGATCTTGATGCTAATACTCGTTTCTGTATACAATGTGTTTCTGTTGCTTGCCATAGGAACTGGCAGACCTGAACAAGAACCCTGTTGAGAATGTCAGCGTTGGACCTGTTGATGACAGCAATGTGCTCCACTGGCGAGGTAAAAAAAAGAAAAAAACCGTGTCGCCGACCTATTTTTCAGTGGAAACAATTGACCCAGTTCACTTTGCGATGGAGGAGTTTATCTTTCGACACTATGGTTTTATCACTACAAGCGCTATGGCGAACTACAGTTGGAGAAGATTTGTAACTCGCCTGAGAGCATGATTGTGGCGGTGGCACAGTCGATTACTTCCGGATCTTTCTTCTGTTTCCAGAACACCAGAACCCCCCCCTTGCCGCAGCGCTCAGGTTGCCAATGATAAAAGTTCTTTCAAACACTTTACTCAGCCCCAATATCTAATGATCTCTCTGTATTTCTTATCCATGCTTGCGTCATTTAATAGGCCAGATCATCGGACCTGTAAGTTGATGTCGTTGTTCGCGTTCATTCGTTCTCTGGCGGAGGAGCTATCGATCCCACCCTTGTCCAGCAATTGCGCGTCATTATCACTGTGCACTGCACTGCACTGCACTGCACTGTGCTGCATAGCCTATTGTCGACCTGCTGTGGCTCTAATTACTTCTCGCTCTCTATCTTGTTTATCACTGTCAACTGCAAATTAGAACAACTCGCCTTTCAAGGGTGGCATCTTTAAGATTGACCTCCAATTCAACACCGACTATCCTTTTAAGCCTCCAAAGGTACCGTCCCAGCGAACAGTTCTTGCCGTTGTGCTTTGCTTTGGACATGGCAGAATTGCAATTTCTGGCGTACATGATGACTCATGCATGTTTCTTTTTTTTTTTCTTTTTTTTGTCCTGTCGTGATCGTGTGTGCACAATTGCTGTGGTGTGCGACGTGTAGGTCAAGTTCTTGACAAAGATCTATCATCCAAACATCGATGACGAGGGAGCCATCTGCGTGGCATTGCTCAAGAACGACCAGTGGAAGCCAGCAACACGTATCAACCAGGGTAAGGACGGATTCATGTACCTGGACACACTCTTTTTTTTTTTTTTTTTTTTCGCTACCGAATCCTGTTTTCTTTGGATCATTCTTTATGGCATGAAGTCATGATTGACCAAAAGCAACGATGTGTTTTTTTTTATTCCACACGTAGTCTTGCGCGCACTGGTGACGCTTCTGGAGCAGCCCAACCCGGACGACCCGTTGATGACGGATATTGCCGAGATTTACTCCACAGACCAGGCAAGGTTCCAGAAGACCGCCAAGGAATATACCAAGAAGGTAATGCAAGCGTGTCTCTTTTTGGCGATTAGCGTTAAAATGGGTATTAGGAAAGGCTGTGTGGACCAACCAGCTAACCTTTTTTTTTTTTTTTTTTTTTTTTTTTGGTAGTTCGCCACGTGAAAGCAATTGGTGGATCAGTTTATCGATCGCAACTAGCCTCACTCGAGTTGTTCGCCCGCAACACTGGACACATAACCCTTGGCGCTTTCATCTCTTTCTTCTGCACTTTTTTTCTTCATCATCCCCTTTATCATTCATTGTCAATAAAAAAACATCGTTGTATTTCATTTATCTATCATTCTTTTTACGATTCATTATTATGTTGTACATGCTGCAGGCAGCGAAAGTCAAGCAAAAAAAGAAATGGATGTTGATCCGATATGCATGGTGCCGTACGGGTGCCGGTGTGATTGACTGCATTCGACAGCAGAGGAAGAATAACGAACCCATGCAAGATATTGCAAGGCGTTTCTTTGGATGTCGTCATAGGAGAGACGACAGTATTGGGATGCCAGATCCCACCTGGTACCAAATCTCATCCGTCTTGTCATCCTCTTCCATGTCAGTACCGCTACAGTGTCCACTCCCTTCTAAAGAAGTCATGCATGGCTCCATTGTCGCTGTAGACTCTGCCGAGAGGGGTCCCAGAACGTGTAGATGATGAATCGGCCATCGCTTCTTCTTCTTGGCATTGTTGTTGCCGATAGTCCCGCCTGTCATGCTCGCGTGGGGAGCTGCTACCTCGCCAAGCGCAGCTCCTGATCGCTCTCGCTCCCGCTCTTGTCTCGCAGATGTGATTTCATAAAGACTGTAATCTTCCTGGAAGGCGACCATTTGCTTAGGTAACAGGCCCTGAAAGGCCAGACCTGAGGGCGCCTTTATCAACAGATGGACTTTTGTCCGACCGGGAAGTATCACTGTGGAGAGTGAGTTATCTTCCTGATGTTGTTGATGTTGGTGGTATTGAGTGGAAGGATCGACAATATGTGTGATATTGTTAATCCCCACGATCTGCTGGACAAGTTTACGTTCCCAGATCTTTTCCTCGTGTGCGAGTTTCGGGTCCTTTGCTGCATGCTGATGACTCGAAACATGAGATGTATCCACATCCATATCCATGTCCACGGCCGCGTGTACTCCGTTTGCATTGTCTCCCCTAACATGGCCGCTCAGACTCGACATAGCGGTTCTTACACCGCTGGACCCGGCTCCTGCTATATCACTTTGCAATGACAACAACGGCGCCGATGGTGAAGGTGTAGGAATCCTGGTCCACAAGGGTTGCTGTGGTTCCAGTGGTCCGATCCGAATCATGTACTGCTCTTTTGGTGTCGTAACCGTCGTACCGAAGACTACCGCCAGAGAGATATAGAGCCTTGGAGTTGATGATGTTGAGAGTCGAGTTGACTTTGGATTGAGCGGTAATTCCACAGAAGTGATAGATGAAGTAGATATAGAAGAGGGTGTGGCGAAAGAGGATGACTTGAGATAGCTGTAGAGTTGGATGTAGATGGATTCTTCGAGGTCGATAAACATGCGCTCGCCGGTTTCAAGAAAACCTTGCAGGGATTTCGTAGGGATTGTGGTATCGTTGCGGTTGGAATGTTTTGTAATGCCATGGGACCCTGCTGCATGTGTTCCTTGGTCTTGGCTATCACCGTCTTGCTCGTGTTCTTGTTCTTGTTCTTGTAGGTGGAGCTCTATCTGTAGCTAGCGAGTTGACCATGGGTATTTGACACGGTTTGAAGTTAGTAAACAGGCATGATCTTCCTGTTATGGAAGCACGTTTTATTACTTGCAGAATAAGAAGCCGCGTGCTTACCATCTGCTCAAGTTGCTCCCATGGACTGAGGATTACAATGCATGATAAAACCGGCGGAGCAAATTGAGAAACTTCATCGTCCTCAAAATGAAAAGCAATATAAAATAATGGGTTCAACTTACGTGTCAATGACACCACGCATGTACATGAGGGTTTTGATACTGGTACGGACCATGCGGAGAGCGGCTTTAGCAGGAATGGGGCGGGGGAGGGTCATATCGACCAACATACTCATGCTGGCAGAGGAGGGTATCGGGGGTATCGTTACAGGTTGCGAAGACAAGGGCGGTGTTCTTGTCCCTGGCGAAGATGGCATCGATGAAGACGAAGGAAAAGAAGAAGAAGAATTTAGGAAGGAGAGGGAGGTGGTGGTGGTGGTGGTGGTCAAGTCATGGTGGCGGTGGTGGTCTACTGGTGCCTGGGTGATCATGGTTAGAAAAGGACGGTGGCAAATACCGAGCTGGTTACACAGCTGGCGAATGAAATGGCGTACATTGAAGACACTTCGCTTCAAACTCCGGTGACGTAATTGCAAAGTATTCTTCTACAGTATAAAAGAGCATCCAAGCTCGAATCTAATCGTCTTTCGTTCCTCTTCAACTGTGCACCACAACCATTGGATTGGACCTAAGCAACACTGGAAAAAGAGCTTTGCCCTGACCATTCGAGATCCTCTCTTTTAACATCCCATTGCATCAAACGGATTCTCCTTTAAGGATCGACCATCATTGCATCCCCCGAAGGAAACTCGTTTCTTTTGTTATTACTTGGATTACGAATCACCAGGAAAAAGACGTACACACAACAGCGTCTGCTTTCGTCTAGTCTGTCTGTCATAGCCCTTTCTGCCAACAACGAGGAGGGACAGCAACAACAAGGTCGCAATCACCTTCAATCGCGTTTTCGTACATCTCACCTTCAGACATGGATGATCAAGGTATGCTGAGTCCCATCTGATCGTCTCGGCTTGATGACAGCCTGCAGAATCAGTAGCCCTTCTTTAACACACATGCACTACATTGGGCTTAATATGCTGTTTTGATAGAGTACTACTTGGACGAGGAGGAGGAGGCCATCACGCAGGAGGACTGCTGGGCTGTGATCTCATCCTTCTTCGAGGACAAGGGTCTGGTCCGACAGCAACTCGACTCCTTTGACGAGTTCATCCAGAATACAATGCAGGAACTAGTTGATGAAAATTCGTCTCTTATTCTTCAGACATCTAGTCAGCATTCTGGTGCCGAAGGCGATGTTACTGTATGTCATGCAGAAGACATGGCGATTCTGAAGGCGATCGGAGGGTTTTTTAGTACAATGCATTAACAATACTTTCGATCTGGTTTAAAATACCGGATGATAGAAACGCTACGAGATCAATTTTGGACAGATCTACTTGTCCCGTCCGAGTATGACCGAGTCCGATGGTTCGACGCAGCCCATGTACCCTCATGAAGCTCGTTTACGTAGTTTGACGTAAGTTACATCTCTTATTTCTAAAAACCTTTCATATATCTGCTTTGATCTGGACCAGACTGACCCATTGTTTCCTTCGTGATCCTTCTTCGTCGACAGGTATGCCGCACCGTTGTATGTGGACATGAAGAAAACGGTCAAGGTAGCAAACCCTCACCACGAAAAGAACAAGGACAAGACCAACCCTCACGACATGTTCATGGAGGAAGAGGATGGCGATGGTGGCGATATGAACAAGATCTTTATCGGAATGGTGCCCATCATGCTCAAGTCGACCTACTGCATGCTCACTGGTCTGGATGATAGCGAACTCCAAAAGATGAACGAGTGTCAATACGATCAGGTAAGAGACCAGTTTGTTTTCACAGAGTTTTGTACACGCTCAACGGTCGCCATAAGTCAGCTAATTTTTCAAACCTGGATCCTTTTGTCTTTGTCTCGTCATGTAGGGAGGATACTTTGTCATCAACGGATCGGAAAAGGTCTTGATTGCTCAGGAGCGCATGGCGACCAACACGGTTTACGTCTTCAGCAAACCTCTCGGAAACAAGTACTCTTACACTGCTGAAATCAGGAGCTCAGTTGAACGTGGGTCCAAGAACGCATCGCCATGCTGGGTCAAATTGCTTGCTCGATCGGCTGAGCGTGCTGGAACTGGTCAGACAATCGAGGCGACCCTTCCCTATATTCGTGACGGTGTTCCCGTCGTAGTGGTCTTCCGCGCATTGGGTCTTGTTGCCGATCGTGATGTTCTGGAGCACATTTGTTACGACCGGAACGATTATCAAATGCTGGAGATGTTGAAGCCCTGTATTGAGCAGGCTTTCGTCATTCAGGATAAAGAGGTCGCGCTGGATTATATTGGCAAGCGTGGAACGACTGTGGGTGCAACGAAGGAGAAGCGTACAAAGTATGCGACCGAGATTCTACAGAAAGAGTTCTTACCACACGTCGGAACACAATCGCACAACCAAACACGAAAGGCATACTTTTTCGGCTACATGATTCATCGTCTCTTACTGGCTGCGCTCAACCGACGTGACGTTGATGATCGTGATCATTACGGAAAGAAGCGCATGGATCTTGGTGGCCCATTGTTGGGAGGACTATTTAAGATGCTCTTCCTAAAGCTAACCAAAGATGTCGGCAAGTATCTCCGCAAGGTATGCATCACCGCATTCAAATGGCATTGTTATTTGACTGAGGGTTCTGCGGTAGCTAATGTTCTTTTATATCTCAACGCAACAGTGCATTGATACGAACAAGGATTTCGTTCTGTCGGTCGCTGTCAAGTCGAACACCATCACGAACGGGCTCAAGTATTCGCTCGCGACAGGCAACTGGGGAGAACAGATGAAGGCCATGCAGTCTAGAGCCGGTGTCTCCCAGGTGTTGAACAGGTACACATTCGCCTCGACCCTGTCCCATTTGCGTCGCTGCAACACCCCCATCGGACGTGACGGAAAGATTGCCAAACCCCGTCAGCTTCACAACACTCATTGGGGTATGGTCTGTCCAGCAGAAACCCCTGAGGGACAAGCCTGTGGTCTAGTCAAGAACTTGGCACTAATGACCGCCATCTCGGTCGGTTCGCCCTCTGCACCCATTATTGAGTTCTTGGAGGAGTGGGGTATGGAGAACTTGGAAGAGTTGACCGCCAACAACATCCAGGATGCGACTAAGGTCTTTGTGAACGGAGTGTGGGCTGGTGTTCACCGCGACCCTAGCAGTCTTGTCAATACATTGAAGCGTCTGAGGAGAAACCTGGATATCAACCCCGAGGTGTCTATTGTCAAGGACATCAGAGAAAAGGAGTTGAGAATGTACACAGATGCAGGACGCTGCCTGAGACCGCTGTTCGTTGTCGAAGATCAGAGGTTGCTGCTGAACAAGGACCACGTCGATGCACTCACTAGACCGCCGTTCATCAACGAGGAAGGAAAGACAGAGGAACCCTGGACATGGCACGACTTGCTGAGTCATGGTATCGTGGAGTTCGTGGATGCGGAGGAGGAAGAGACTATCTTGATCTGTATGACGCCAGAGGACTTGGCAGAGTCACGACAGGTGCATCATGTCCAGCAGCCTCGGGATGCTTCCGGAAGACTGAAGGGTGCCTCGTCATCATCGTTACATACCTGGACTCACTGTGAGATTCATCCAAGTATGATTCTCGGTATTTGCGCCAGTATCGTTCCCTTCCCTGATCACAACCAGGTGCGTAACTTGAAGCTTCTTTGTTTTATGATGTTTGATGTTAGCATGTCCAATAGCGTTATAATTAATCTTTTTTTTTCTATTTTCTTTTTTTTTAATTCCACATCACAGTCGCCTCGTAACACATATCAGTCCGCTATGGGTAAACAAGCCATGGGAATTTATGTTACCAACTACCAGGTCCGCATGGACACACTCGCCAACATCCTGTACTACCCGCAGAAGCCTCTTGCAACAACGCGCTCGATGGAATATCTCCGCTTCCGTGAGTTGCCAGCCGGTCAAAACGCTATCGTTGCCATTCTTTGTTACTCTGGATACAACCAGGAAGATTCTGTCATTATGAACCAGTCTTCGATCGATCGTGGTCTATTCCGCAGTCTGTACTTCCGCACATACATGGACCAGGAGAAAAAGATTGGTATGACGACCATGGAGGAGTTTGAGAAACCTACGCGCGAACATGTCCTGCGCTTGCGCCATGGAACATATGAGAAGCTGGATGACGACGGTCTGATTGCGCCAGGAACGCGTGTCTCGGGAGACGATATCATCATCGGAAAGACCAAGCCGATTCCGGAAGAGTCGACTGAGATGGGTCAGCGCACAGGAACGCATACGAAGCTGGATGCTTCGACACCGCTCAAGAGTACGGAGACGGGTATTGTCGACCAAGTCATGTTGACGACCAACCACGAGGGTGTTAAGTTCGTGAAGGTCCGAGTTCGATCCACACGTGTGCCTCAGATGGGAGACAAGTTTGCATCGCGTCACGGTCAGAAAGGAACAATTGGTATTACATACAGACAGGAGGACATGCCATTCACATGCGAGGGTATCACGCCGGACATTATCATCAACCCACACGCTATTCCGTCTCGTATGACGATCGGACATTTGGTCGAGTGTCTGTTGTCGAAGGTATCGACGTTGGAGGGCAGTGAGGGAGACGCAACACCGTTCACGGATGTGACAGTCGAGGCAATCTCGGAGGCGCTGAAGAAGCACAACTACCAGCAGCGTGGATTCGAGGTCATGTATAACGGACACACGGGTCGCAAGTTAGCCGCACAGGTGTTCTTGGGTCCGACATACTACCAGCGTCTGAAGCACATGGTGGACGACAAGATCCATTCGCGTGCGCGTGGTCCCGTCCAGATCTTGACGCGTCAGCCTGTCGAGGGAAGGAGTCGTGACGGAGGATTGCGTTTCGGAGAGATGGAGCGCGATTGTATGATTTCTCACGGAGTGGCCCAGTTCTTGAAGGAGCGTCTGTTTGATGCGTCGGATGCGTATCGGGTCCATGTGTGTGATTTGTGTGGACTGATGGCGATTGCGTCGTTGTCGAAGAACAGCTTTGAGTGCCGGTCGTGTAAGAACACGACACAGATCTCACAGATCCATATCCCGTACTCGATGAAGCTGTTGGTCCAGGAACTAATGGCAATGTCGATTGCGCCCAGGTTGTTCACGGTTGACTCTGCAGCGAGGCAGTAGACCTTGTGGGGACTTTAAACGAATGGAGTCAAGTCGCCTGGTTACTTGGTGAAAAAGGGAGATGATATAGTGCTTGCGGCAGCTCAATAAAAAAAATGTATTAAAACGATTCAGAGTCCTCAAGGTTTTGTCCACTACCGCCAAAAAGAAGAAAGACAATGGCGAAGCGTTGGGCTTTCAGTATACGAGAGCCATCAACGTTGTGTGCATTTCTTTTTTCTACATTCTCTATCCTTCCTTTGTCCCACCCTAGATCTTGATTTAACCTTTCTCCGTCCTTCACCTTCCATCTTCCTCATCCTTCTTTCTTGCTTACTTATTTTTATTCCCTGTGCTTCGGTAGATCAGATTCTTCCCCTCAATACAATAACAACAACAACAACAACAACAACAACAACAACAACAAAAGCGTAGCAACGCGTCCAAAGCAACTAGCTCCACATCATTTTCGTTAGCACCGCTGGTATCTATGCACTTATTATGTATGGATTCAGAAATATATGATTGTTTATTGGATTCAAGCCGTTCTTATCCGACTGCCCTGCTCGGCCATCCCGCTCGATCAGCCTGAGCACATCCCGCTGCCGTTCCAGTGCCATCCCAGCGCCATCCCAGCGCCACTTTGGTGTCGCCGTACTCTCGTCCGGTGTCGTCCAGTGCGTATCGTGCTCGCGTTGTTGTGTTTGCAACCATAAAGAGAGAGAACATGCAAAAGAGGAAAAAACTTGTTAGCTCTGTAGACGCAATTTGCCAACATCACACAGCCAGTGAAGGCATGCTAACTTCCACAACCCATCCCCCTTGTTTTGCCTTGGGGAACTGAGAGCCAGCAGAACAGAAAGAAACGAGAAAAATAAACTATATAGAAAAGGACAGCGAGCTACCCATCCGGTTTCAAACATCCGCATTTCCATCTTGGCGCTCAAGGAGCACGCAAGAACATGATGTGGAAGCGGAAAGAAGAACAACAATGAAGAGTAGTGCAGAATTGTGGAGATAGAGGATGCTGCTCGCTGTGAAATATCCCAAACGGTGTTGCGTTTGCCATCTACCCAGTGTGCTGCGCCGTATGGGCTCAAAAGAGGGCCCCAGCACACTATGCCACATGAGCAGAAGGAGTGGTGCGCTTGCATGCTGTACATGAAGCAACAGGGGGTAGTGCAGCGCCAGAGTGGGCGTGTGTCGTTGTGTCACTAAATGGAGCACTCGGGGGGCCATTGTTGGATCGTGGCTCTAAGGCCCTACCCTCACCCCGCACACACTTAAATGATGTGCGACATGCCCACTGCTTCATCCTCCACAGCGTGAGGAATTCACATGTAGGTCAGTGGTAGAGCCCGTCGCACTGCGCCTGGCTGCCGTTGTGCTGCAACAAATCTTCTTCAAACCGACACACACGAAATGGCACTGATACTAGCTGCCATATTCTATGCATTTATAATGTGCACCCACGTATACACGTGAAAAGGGAATGAAAATGCTCTGGGAGTCCTGCCTTAATGACAAAGCTCAGCAAGTGAGCAGGGGATTGGTTGTGCGCAAGGGAAAATGGTGTGGACGCGTTTTGCCTACCTCGTGGGGGTTCGTTGTGGGAGTAGTGACGAGAGAGGTGCTGCTCTGTCCAGGGACAAAAGGAAGGAGAGGAAGGGCAGGGTAGAGTATGACCGAGCAAGGCCAAGTGGTCAGTGGACGAGAAGCAGAGGTGGAGCGCGTGGCAGGAGGTGCAGTGGCAGTGGAAGTGGGTATAAGAGGTGCAGTGACAGCAGGAGTAGCTGTGGCTGTGGTTGTGGCTGTGACTGTGTTGCCAGCTGGCAGGAAAGGAAAAAAGGAAGAGCTTTGTAGCTCTGTTTGCTTACCGTGATGGTCTACTTACTGTGATGGTCTTGTTCGCTGCACGGAGGGAGTGAAGAGTGCAGAAGAGAGTGAAGAGTGTAGAAGGGAGAGTGGGAGGTGGGGTGTGGGGAGTGTGGGGAGTGAAGAGAAGAAGAGAAGAGAAGGAAAAAAACGAGATGTGTGGTCAACAAAGATTTGGGGCACGTGCACGCTGGGGTGGCTGTGTTTGAAGTTGGTGACAACCCCCGCGGTCTGAGCAAGTACACCACCGCGCCAGAGACCTGGAAAACCATAGAACCCTTCTTTTCCTATAATGACGTTGCAGACTTGCATCACTTTGTGGCTCTCAGCGTTTCAGCGTTATGAGCGATGTAGAGGGAGTGCCTATTTAGATATTGGCTCTGGGGAACAACTCTGAATGCATGCTTTAGCTCACGACAGGGACGGAAACGGAGCCTTGTTACTTCATCACAGGACCTTTGAGCGCGTCTCTGCCTTTGATAACACGCACCCTTCGCTTACTTCATAAACGACTCTGTTGCTGATTTCATTATAGCCTTGCTACCACCTATACTCTCATCACCTTTGCCACCTTCCTCTGCTCCTCTTCTTCAATCAAACAACAACTCCAACACACCGAAGTGCATTGCTGTCGTCAATTGTGCCGACCGTTCGTGCATCTCACCAGTCTATGGCAAGTTGGTTTAGACGAATGCACATGATAGCCCCTACGAGGAACGCCCACAGTGTGGAGATGCAATGGAAGAAGGGGCAAGATCTTAATCTTCGGTAGTAGCAAGATGAGCGTCTTAGAAAATGCGTTCAAGTTATATGGGCACAGCTGGATCAATTATCTGTACATACAGCCGATTTCCGTCGGAAATGTGGTCTGAATGGGGTGTATTGATTTTAGTTTGTGCCAACTAATACCAACTAGAAAATGCCAATCAAAGTTGCCAACGAGATTCCAAGTTTTTTACGCACGTACAATGCTACTGCCAACTAGCCATAACCACTGCTCTTTGTTTCGCTAGCAGCTGTTCTTGGGCTGCACCCTGTAGGCTCCAGGGTAGATCAGCTATGCAGGGCTCCAAGTAATGACAAGAGACAGTGGTCGTGAAACCTTTGTCTATGTTGACTACCTGTTTCAGCACCAAACGTCTACTGCTTCTTGCCTCCTTTTATCGCGTTTTACAAAGCAATGTCTTTACTGATTCTTTGCGTCTATGTGAGTCGCTGTCACCATCTATACTGTATACAGTGCTGCCTCCGATCCTCATGGGCGTTTCCTGCGTTGGCTTGAGAGTTCTTTGGACCAGAAACGGGATATAGCCTTTCTAAAGACTGAACGACCTTGAAGTGTACACATCTCCACACAGCAGCGCATTAACCAAGCAAGTGGATGTGGCCTGCATTGTTCTTCATTTCGGTGTACGAGGTGCGTTCGGGGTGTGTATTTTCCGCAGTGCTGAACTACATAAGTAAAGATAGGGATGAGTTGTCAGTCTTCTTTAGGGGCCACTGAGGCATAGGCTGACGCGAGTATGATCTTCGTTTTGATGTGGAGGAATGCGCTTGTCCGGAAGCCAATGACATCCCAATTTCCTCTCTCAGCTCGATAGAGGTCACAGACTTCGTACTCATAGACCAACCTCGTGAGGACGTGAGTTCGGATATCATCGTACTATGTCTACCCAAAGCATCCATAGTCGCTTGATTCATGTCCAGCAGCATGGACACATTGTTGTTTATGCGACTCATTGTAGATATGAGCGACCGATACTCCCCTAACGAAATGGTCTCTGTGGATATTCGGGATTCTTGACCTGGAACAGGAGTTTCTCTGGTTAGTGTACAAGAAGCTTCAGAAGAGGCAATCTCAACGATTTGGCCTGAAGAGACGGCACGAGGCTCACTCGCCGACGATGGAATACTGTGACACGGTCGGAACAAATTGTACGTCAGGATTGACTACAGACTGCGCTAAAGCGGGATTCATTGCGATTCACGGTTGTTTGTCAAAGATAACTTCGTGCCGCACCGAAGCATTAGTCTGATCGCATAGCGTATGGCTGTTCGCTAAAGCAGACATTCTTATTTTCTGCATGGGCTCCTCTTTCGTAGCCTCAAATTTTGTGCCATCCTTGTTACGGCTATTCCTTTTTCTTCGTTTATTGAATTGTGTCCATTCTCTATCTCGGTTGAGGTATATTGTCTCCTTTACTTGCGCTCTTAATTAGGCTTGTAGGGACCCGAGTCATTGAAGGTAGCAGAGGACAAGGCTCATTCTTATTTGGACAGCCGACAATGTGTCACGGATAGCACCATAGTATGTAGTGCAGAGTGACAATTGAGCTGCACGTATAATTGCTCATGTTGATTTGTGGCTCTACGCGCTCTCTTTTGCAAGCGTACCTCTGCCACCGTATGCGCCGTCTTGCCTCGACCAATATATGTTGAAGTATCTTTATTGACATTGCCATTGTCCTGCTCGCCGAGTACCGTTGTACCCTATCAATGCCTTTGTACTACCCCTAGCCAATATAACTCGCGTCCCGTAGTAGCCATCCAAATACCCTGGCCAAGAATCCTAGAAACACATTAGTAGAGCCATAAATCCATAGCATATAACCTCAACCTGCAATACATTTTTTCCTTATCTTGTCCACTGTCTGTCCCTCCCACAACACGTATCCCACTCTTCTAAGTCTGTTCCTGACAGACTGCTCGGACAGTGTGATTATTATCATTCATTGTGTTCTTACCGGGCAGTTGAGACAGGCTCCACGTGTTAAACCAGCAAGTCTAGGTCGGAGTTTGCTGTCGGGAGAGTTATTCCCTACTTGGAGTTATTCTCTGCTGCCTCCGCCTGCTGCCACGCGGAGTTGACAAATTTCTCTCGTTCCTGGGAACTCAACGGCCTCTTCCATCAGAGCCTAGAAAAAGGTACCTATACTGCACATTTCCGAGTACATGCGCCTACCGTTCAAGTGCGTGCGCCCCTCCCATGTTCCCATGTAGTGCAATATATCTATTGGCAACAGCGCATGCATACAGGTATACAGTGGTTGCCTTGGAGAACGGATAGACGTGCATGGTTCTTGAATGTTAGCTCCATATGCGCACCATGGTTTTTTGCCTTGGTATTTTCTTGCTTCTTCAACAGCGCTCAATTTCAGTGGGGCAATCCTTCAAACAAGGGTTTCTTATGCTTCTACAAACAACTTGCAGCGCCCAACAATGATGTCTACAATAAAGATGAATAAAGAATGGAGAGAAGGACTGAGCAGTACCGGACTCTTGCATGATATCACAAAGCGCCATCACCACCGTCCAGAAATTATATGTATTGCCTATTTCAAACATGTCGGAGCATTGCTGAGAATCAAAATGACCCAGGATATGCGCGCATGGGCTGATTACAGATGTTGATTGCTGTTATCAATTGGCTAGATATGAATGTTGGCCCACCATCCAGCGCCCGTAGCACCAACCTAACAAGAGCATCAAGTATAAAAGGCACGTTTCTGATGGGCTGAAATGGTTCCTCATCACCTCCCATTCTCCTCTTCACCTCGGTCTCAAAGTTTTCCGCCTCTTCCTTCCCGCATTTTGTTCAAGATGTCTTCGTTGATCCGCCTGACCTCCGTGGTCCTCTTCGCAATCATTCTCCTGGGCCAGGTGTCAGCCTGGAGCAGCATCAGTTTCTGGGAGGATGGGAACTTCGGAGGACAATGCGTCGGTTGCAAAATCGACAACTATCAGGAGTGCTATTCCCTTGCCTTCCCCGGACCCTCGGGTTCGACGTACTTTAACAACGACCTTGTCAAGAGCAAGTTCAGCATCACCCTCTACACCGGAGATAACTGCTCGGGCACCTACTACCGCTATAGCGGTGGCATCGGTTTCAACAAGTATTGGCGGATGCCAATTTTCGGACCCAAGTTCAATGACCAGGTTCGATCCTTCAAGGTGGCCGACTTCCTCACCTCTACTGTCGAGGAAGGCTATTGGCCCAACGGCGATGCTCATGTCGTCCCTGCCCTCTGCAAGCCAGGCGTCTGTGTCCGTTGAGAAAGCAGCCAACCAGAAGATGGAGAATAAATGCTTCCTTCTTACCCTACTGATGAAATGTTGTTGCAATAGTAATTGAACTTAGTACGAGAGGAACCGTTCATTCGGATACTTGTTATTTGGGCCTGCCTGAGCAGGCAATGGCCCGAAGCTATCATCCGTCGGATTATGACTGAACGCCGCTAAGTCAGAATCCGTGCTAGAACGCGACGATTACTGCCTTTCGAATTTTAGATGAATACCAATAGAGCTTCGGCTCCTGAATCATGCTACGCAGGGTCATCGTGCAGGGCGGAAAAGTCTTGTGCTGGTTCCTGCTAATGTTACTTCAAATATTGGAAGAGATAAATCCATTGCAGACGACTTTAATTGAACAAAGTATTGCAAGCAGTAGAGTAGCCATGTTGCTACGGTCCGCTGAGGTTAAGCCCGTTGTTCTATAGACTTGCTCGAAAGAACAACCTCTGGGAATGAACATGCCTGGATATAAGATTTGATGGATTTAAGGCCGGTGCAACAGGTACAAGGGTTGATTCGAGAATGATGTCATAGTCATAAGAATGCTTCGCCCAGTTTCTTGAGCTACTATGCCTCACCATATCCTTCGTATAAAGTAGCTCTTCGAACGTGGGATTAGATGGCAACCATCATCGAATAAACCACTGGCTCAACCCTTGAACCCCTTGACCACTCCAGCCCACCGACCGTTTGCACTCCAATAGGCATGGTCGAACTTTGGGAAAGATTTCAAGTGGAGTGGAACAAGATCCCTTCCTTCTGTCTACCAAGGCTTGATTGAGAATGTCAAGTGGGGCCACATTAGGCACTAAGCAGGCCATGAGTAAACATCTTATCGTAGTTGAGCCAAAAAAAAAAAAAATTCCATGGAAGAAAGAGCCAACAGAGACAAGTGACATCTCCGTCAGCTGAAATCCTCCATCCTTTGAATTGCCATCACCATGACACAACATCTATACCAACAATTCCGGCAGGCAGACATCATTCGAGAGGTCTCTGTCAGGACCACCAATATTCCTGGAACCAATGGCACTTCGTCGTGCTTTGTGAGTCTGGAAGACATTCAGGACGCGTTTACGAATGCACAGCACTTCGCGTTGAATGGTCATCCCATTCCATTCCTCCCAGAGCTTGATGGCACAAGGCACGCACTAATCACCCAGACATTTCAATCGACCTGACAAAAGAGAGAAACTCAATTCTCATATGTTCTTTTGCTCTATTAGACCTCCATGCATCGCATTCTACCCTAACAAGATCCTAGACGTCATTACAGAAGAACCCTAGTCCAGCAACAAAAGCGTCGTTGCCCACTGGTATACACTAGGAAAAGTGGGTAGTCAGACCTCTCGGGACCTTCTTTTATCATCACCAAGCTTGGTTCCTTTTGTTTCTCGCAATGTCGAACAAACCACGATGATCAAGTCCGAAAACAAAGACATACAACAACAGATTATGGATTTGCTGCTGGAGGCCAAAGAAAAGGACGACAAGATGCAGGCTCTGCAGCTAGGGCTAAAGAGAAGGACGACAAGATGCTCCAGCTGCAAGAGCAGGCGCTCGACCGACTCGCAGTCATTCATGGACGAGTCGCGGCGCTTCTTACACAGACATACGAACTGCACGAGTATCCGATTCCACGACTATTCACCATCCTACCCAATAAGACCTCCAGCTGGGACCCCACCAACATCCTCAGCAACCAGTTCCGACTCCATTTTCTCTGTGAATGTGGCGAGCACACCAAGGTGTTCGATGGCGAGCACACCAAGGTGTTCGATGGCGAGCACACCAAGATTCCACATCACATTCACCTTGCCAAACATGAGGGATACGACCTTCAGAGACCCAAGGAGTTCTTCCAAAAGTATGGCAGGTACATGCTGACTGTACTAGAGATGATCAAGTACGGGGGCTTCGCCATTCCCGCGCTGGCTGCCATCAGTGCCCCTGGAGCTATTGACATGTTCAAGGACTCATTGGACACCATCTCACAGTCAGATATCAACCAGTCTATCGAGTATCTACAAGGACTCGCGAACAACGATTCAAAACATCAGGACTCGGCCAAGGGCGTTGAGGCGGATTCATTCACTGGACTGGACGCTTTGGAGGGTGCAGACCTTCGTCACTTGGAAGCGTTTATCAAGGACAAGGACAAGCATCGAGTGCTAGGAAGCCTCCACCGAATTGTCACACAGGAGGGCCATGTCAAATGGGTCTGCATCGACCATTATCGTTTGACTTACAAAAAAAAAGAGCAACAGGCATTTGCAAATGCAGTCCAGGTGAATGGTGGCACTTATGAGCCGCAACTTGGTCGAGCAGTAGTCAAGCTGGGGTTCAAAATCAGAGCTGAAGAATTCTTCGATGCCTTAGCCAAAGCACGACGTGTTGACGACCTGGATATCACGTTCGACTGGGAGTGCACCAGGAGTGATCTTGAAGCATTAAAGGATGCACTTAAGAAATCAAGAGTATTGATTCTTCGACTTGATCTCTATCGATTTCGAACAAGCCTCGGCACCAGACTATTATCGGCATCCGCGCGATACGAAGCACTTTCTCGCATCATAGAACTCCCTACTATGAAAATGATTCATATTGTCCTTCCAAAGGAGCTCGTCAAGCTTTCTAGTTTTCAACCCAAAAGACCATCTCATCTTCGCCAGTTATCCTTCGAGATGGTAGCTAGATCGATTGGAGGAAAGGAATTTGGAATACTAGCAGAGACGCTCAAGACCAACTCGATTCTGACCACTTTGGACTTGGCGGGTAACTCGATCGAATCCAACGGAGCCCAGGCACTGTCTGAGGCACTCAAGACCAACTCGACTCTGACCATCTTGTACTTGGATGGCAACTGGATCGAAGACAGTGGAGCTCAAGCGCTGTTCAAGTGTCCAAGACCGCAAGATGTGACATAATAATATAATAACAGAGTTTAGTTTAGGGATTTTGATGGACTTAACATGCAAAAAAATATCGAATGGTTGAGCAGGCAATGGTTCTCGAAGTTACCATCTGTCGGATTATGGCTGAACGCCTCTGGGTCAGAATCCGCGCTAGAACGCAACGATTACCGCCTTTTCCGATTTTTAATTGAATACGAATAGATCTTCGGATCCTAAATCATATTACGTGGGGTGGGCTTATAGGAAGCGGTAAGGCTCTATGAGGCGCCTGCTAATGTTAATTTCAAACATTGGAAGAGATAAGTCCATTGCAGACGGCTTTAATTGAACAGGGTATTGCAAGCAGTAGAGTAGCCTTATTTCTACGATCTGCTAAGATTAAGCCCATTGCCCTATAGATTTGTTCGAAAGAACTGAAATATATTGTGGTTCTTCAAATATGTGAGAAAGAGATGTGTCTCCAAACACACATCTACACGATATTTATTAATCAACTCTCAATTAAGTTTCAGAGGCGATAGATTTATATAGTAATAAAGTACCTCCCCTTGGAGGCACGAGTTCTAGGATCATGTATAGTCTAGCATATGAGGCAGAGGGAGTTGTACTGCAGACATTTCGAATCGCGTATATTAGGCTGATTGCCCATGGTTTTTTTTTGTGACACCATCCGGTCAAGGTCATCTGATCAGATGCGTGAGATCATCTGATGTCTCTTGGATCAAGATGATGAGGATGGTCATGAGTGATGGATGGGTGTTCAAGGTGAAGGATGAGCGAGGTTGATTCCCCTTTCTTTCTTCCTCATTCACTTCCCATATAACATCAACGCTCTTTCAGTTCACAAATCTATATCACTTCTCATTTTTCACGGAGGTGGATTCCTTCCTCACCAGCGACGACAATGTTTTTGCACACACTCCCGAACCATATGTTAAAGGCGGGGATGAGACTCCAGTTGGGACGCCAGAGGATGTACGTGACGACTTTATTTTGGAGTGTCGCCGAAGCTACTCACGTCCAAACAGTCCATACGTCTTCTGGGACGATCCGACGAAGGAGTCGAGTGTGGAGCGCAGATGGTATCTGTTCGAGGACACGATTGTAGATCATTCCGAGCGCCTTCGACGCGTCCTAGGCCGACTCGGCGCAGAGGTCGAGCTGGAGATCAAGACGTATATCGATCATGCCATCAAGAGATCGGAGAGGGCGAACAGGATGCTGCGCTGTGAGCGTATGCGTTGTCAAGCAGACATGGTGGTCATCAGCCTGAAGTATATCGAGCGCATTGCCAAACCAAAGGAGGATCTGGACAAGTATGAGTTGGAAAAGCGAGCGAGCCGTTTGCGCTACGGTCGTAGTTTTACCGATAGACATTACGCAGAGCGTTGTATCGATTTGCAACGAGAGATTGAGCGATTAGAGGTGCTCGCGACCGAGTCGCGAGGGACGCTTGCATTGCTCGGTGATCCATCGGAGGCGGCAGAGAAACAATCACAGCCGAACGACGAAGCGCAGGCTGGTGCTGAGCCAAGTCATTCTCGACAGGGAACCAAGCGAAAGTGCGAGACGAACGACAACAGCATTGGTGTGAAAGCCTACTGGCTTCTTTTGTTTCGCCAGGGACATACCCGCATACATAGATCATCACTCCATGTCTACTCCTCCGACACAAGATGCAAACACTATTGCCAACCTTCAAGAGATTTCAACAGTGGTTGTGGCACAGTAGTAGTATACTTTATATTGGCACAAGTCAAATCCCTGATGATAAAATTTATCAACAATTAAAGCGTTACGTGGAGAGGCCAACCTTTTTAAAATGAATCCGTTGGGGAGCAGGACGAGGGTACATGATGGCCCATGGTACAACCAGGTTTGTTACGCACTCACTTCCTATTCTTCCCTATATCGCCTCTTCTGAAGCTTCTTGTACACTAACCAGAGAAACTCCTGTTCCAGGTCAAGAATCCCGAATATCCACAGAGACCATTTCGTTAGGGGAGTATCGGTCGCTCATATCTACAATGAGTCGCATAAACAACAATGTGTCCATGCTGCTGGACATGAATCAAGCGACTATGGATGCTTTGGGTAGACATAGTACGATGATATCCGAACTCACGTCCTCACGAGGTTGGTCTATGAGTACGAAGTCTGTGACCTCTATCGAGCTGAGAGAGGAAATTGGGATGTCATTGGCTTCCGGACAAGCGCATTCCTCCACATCAAAACGAAGATCATACTCGCGTCAGCCTATGCCTCAGTGGCCCCTAAAGAAGACTGACAACTCATCCCTATCTTTACTTATGTAGTTCAGCACTGCGGAAAATACACACCCCGAACGCACCTCGTACACCGAAATGAAGAACAATGCAGGCCACATCCACTTGCTTGGTTAATGCGCTGCTGTGTGGAGATGTGTACACTTCAAGGTCGTTCAGTCTTTAGAAAGGCTATATCCCGTTTCTGGTCCAAAGAACTCTCAAGCCAACGCAGGAAACGCCCATGAGGATCGGAGGCAGCACTGTATACAGTATAGATGGTGACAGCGACTCACATAGACGCAAAGAATCAGTAAAGACATTGCTTTGTAAAACGCGATAAAAGGAGGCAAGAAGCAGTAGACGTTTGGTGCTGAAACAGGTAGTCAACATAGACAAAGGTTTCACGACCACTGTCTCTTGTCATTACTTGGAGCCCTGCATAGCTGATCTACCCTGGAGCCTACAGGGTGCAGCCCAAGAACAGCTGCTAGCGAAACAAAGAGCAGTGGTTATGGCTAGTTGGCAGTAGCATTGTACGTGCGTAAAAAACTTGGAATCTCGTTGGCAACTTTGATTGGCATTTTCTAGTTGGTATTAGTTGGCACAAACTAAAATCCGAACGTCAGGTTCTGAAAAATCTTATTTTAAGGTTTTGTGCACAGCTCTATAGCGCCGGCACGAACAATGCTGTATGGGCATCCTCAATCGCACGCTCATATCCAAACGCCAACCGGTATCCTCCCGCCTTGGCCACCTTGCTTAGCGATCCAACACCCACCGGTTCAGCATACAAATCCTTGACTCCAATACTCGAGCTCAAGAGTGGATACTGCAGCCCGCCCGCGTGCGCCTTATTATTGTTCACGCTGTTAACATATCCCACCCCCAAATCCACATCCATGTACAACGATTGAACCGGGTCAAACGAATCCGCCACCATATCGTCGTCCTCATCGTGCTGCCGATCCATCTCCTCGTCCCGCTGCATCCGCCAATAGGTATCCGAGAGTAATGAGGGAGTACTTGAGTTGCTAGTCGATGTCTTGACCTCTGTCTTGCGCATTGATGTTTTCTTTAGCGAGATCGCCTGTCGGGCCGCAAGGATCGTCTTTGCGGATTTATCAGATGTAGCCAGTTCCTGAATCAACATTTTCCGATCCTCGTTCTTGGCTGCCTGCTCTGCCTCGAGTTCTTTAAGGTATGCTTCACGTTGCATCTGACGCTCCTTACGAAGCATTTCCTGTCTCTGAGTAGCCATGCGTGATTCATTCAGCTAACACATAAAAAAGTCCAGTATTAGGCAGTATTAAAAACATGTCGAAATAAGAAGAAGATCAACCAATTGATATAGTTGCTTACCAAGCGGTCTGCATTGATCCTAATGAGGTCCCTGTTCTCTGCTGCAAATTTGTCGATTGCTGCTTTCGTTGTCTCGACATCAATCTCGTTGACTAGCTTGAACGCTATTGTCGACGATAAAGAACGTATATCCTGGATTAGTCAGCACCGTCTTATACTGTGTGATGAAGGTTTGAGTACAGACACCATGTCTGCAGCTGCAGTGAGCATCTGAAGAACGTACTCAAGTCCTCGATAGTTTCCAGGTAGTCATTATAATCCTTTAGCGTCTTGAAGTCCTCCCGCCGTTTGTTGAACCTATCAAGCATAGACCACAAACAACGTTGGCAGGCAGCTCAATGTCGGCATCCCATACGCCATGATTTCCTCCCTTGTTGCTAAACATTGCAGTTTGACGACGCTGAACGTACTTTGAAGACATCTGCTTCCGAATGCGGACCTCCTTCTCAACCGAAAGATCCTCAAAGGTCTGCTCTGAAAATGTTGCTTTCCTAAGCGTCTGGCGACAGGTCGGACAGGGCGCTGGTCCATGTGCGAACAAGCGCTCTATACAGTTTTCGCACCTTAGCACATAAAAAAGAAGGAGAAATTGTGAGGGCATGCGCTTGTGCCGGCAGGAAACCATACTTCAAACGCTTTGTCATGAGAAAAAGGACAACACATGTCTTACATCTTATGGAAGCATGGTCCGACTTTCAGCTTCATTTGTGGGTTCAGGTACCGGTCCGTCTGGCATACTGGACAGACATCGTCTATAAAACAAAGCAATTGACATTCAACATGCAAAGACTGAATCAGTCGTTGTTTGCCATAGACCGCCACTAATCGTTCCTTGTTGTCAAAAGTTATTACCGTCAAACATTGCCATTGTCATTGTCGCTGTGGCCATGTTGAATGCTCTAGAGATATCTGGTCGTATAAGTTGACGTGGGCAATGGTTTCTTCAGGAATCCGCGCTCCTGTGTTGGGTCGTTCAGAGAACAGATGTCAAGTAAAAAGTGATGCCAGAGGGAAGACAACAACCTCTTTTTATCAAACGGAGTAAGAGCGCAGCGTTTGCGATTGGGTTACACATACATTGAGACAGGCTTTTATTCACAACGATCCTTCTCCCGAGAAAGGTCTCGACCCTTCTCGTACGCATGCCTTCAATGGAATTCCTATCCCTTCATGTTCTCCACCATTGCCGTTGCCTCCGAGGCGATAGCATACATGACCTCTCGCTTATGCATATCCTTTAGCGTATACTGTAATGACGCCTCGTACGCAAACGAGATAATGGTGTCGTTAATAAAGATGAACTCCTGCGCCAGCGCCCGAATACAATTGACCACACGCGCAATGGCCTCTCGATCCGCCAGTGTGATATCCTCCTTGTTCTTGTTCGAATAGACCTGCTCTGTATCAATTTCATCCAAGTTCTGAGGGACATGGGCGCTCACCCAAATGTATCCGTTCAATCCCAAGATCAAGTCAACTCCGCAGGGCAGAGCATGAAAATGGGACTTGCATCGCTGTACCAATGCTGGAGATACCGAAATGAAAGATCCGTTGCGCAACTTTCCGTATTTCAAGCTACGTGTGTGAAGCGAGTAGGCGCCATCGGCAAAGAACGTCTGTAACTCGGCCACGACCAGATCACCTTCCATGAAAAAGTTGCGCATCTGCAATTCGTCTGATTCTTGTTTTCTCCTCTGTAGAACATGAAAAGAATAACTGCAGATTTTAGTAACTGCATCGGAATTACACACCCTAGATCCATATTAAAAAACATTAGAAAAAGGAATTGCAAAACGTACCTGAACACCTCCGGGTAAGTTGACAGAGCTAAGCATCAGAATTGCATCCAGGCGAGCATTGACATCGACCTTCCATCGCTTTTGAGCCACCTCTGTGATCCTACCCACAACAACATCTCCGATCTCTCCTGTGTATCTAATGCGATCATCGAATGGAGAAAAAACAACAGAGTCAGCGCTACCACACGAGGTACATATCAGGCACAGAGATATCTCTTTAAGGCTGTCTATGGTCGTCCAGTCATCCTTGCATTTTACCTTGTGTGCAGCGGTCTAACAGAGATCAGCTTATTGACACGATCAACCACTCCTGCAACACTCGAAAGCACCTTTTCCTGCTCAACGTAAGTTCCGTGTCCACTATATCGCATTTATATCGAGAAACGAAGAACAGAACAGCATTGTATTAGCCTTTTGCGATATTTGACATATTGGTCGGATCAATCAGAATCGCGGTCGATCTGGGGGCGATAACAAGATTATCTCCAAAAGCATTACCGCATGAATGCTGTGTCCGAAGTGATAACCTCTCCAGGCGTGACAACATGAAGCGTCGGGTCTTTCATGGCTGGTATGCTGGTGCCTGCGTGCTCGCCATCCAAATCCATATCATCCTCCGTGGCGTGTTTCTTGCCCCGCTTGCTGAAACCCTTATCTGTGGTTGTCCTTGGGACGGGCGAATAAAACGAGATGTTCATGGCGACTATGATCCTGATATGCTTCTCTGGGAATGACCTCCGAGCTTTTCCTGATACTGCAACTTGTCGACCGTCCTGTGTTGCCCTTTGGGATAGCGATGGAGTAAGTTGCTTCGTTGGGTGTCTTGCAAGCGATGGCAAAATAAAAAAAGAAAGCGTTGTTGTGAAATGGTGAGCATCAGCCAGTCACATCCACAGCATTGAAAGCTTGCCTACTTGAACTGGCGCAGTGGCATCACTTTTGTCCTCTGCTCAGCATCCATCTTTACCTTGCACCACCATGATTGAAGTAATTTGCAACGATCGTCTCGGCAAGAAGGTCCGCGTCAAGTGCAAGTAAGTTCCGTCAGGCGACTCTTTATCATTCACCAGCAGACTGCCACCTTTGTTTCCTACTTGCGAATACACCTTTAACCTCCATTATGTTCTCGCTGTTTAATTATAGCGGTGACGACACTGTTGGCGACCTTAAGAAGCTTATTGCTGCCCAGACTGGTACCAACTGGGAGAAGATTGTCCTCAAGAAGTGGTACGCTTTATTTTTGAAGTTCATTCAGCAGCCTTCTGCCATAATCAACCATGGGTGTTTTACAGGAGCTCAGTCCTAACGTCTTTCTGCGCTTTTTGAACTCTGCTGAACCAATAGGTACAATATATATAAGGATCATATCACCTTGGACGACTATGAGATCCATGATGGCATGAACATTGAGTTATACTATAACTAGAGCGTTCAGTGTAGAAGGATTTTCGTTGTGCAGAATACTATGTCCGAGGATGAGAATTGTACACGGCGAGTTCATTGATCGATCAAAAAAAACCGAAAAAGAAACTACGGAGTAAATTGCTATCAACTCAAGGAACCATATTTTGGTTGGCAAATGTCCGGACGTCCATTGTGTCTGAGCCAAGCGATACCAACTTTGTGCATCACTTTTGGATCTGATGAAGATTGCTATCAAGATAATATCGTTGCAGTGTCACGGAATAGCACAATAAAGCGGACTGCACTCGTTTCCGATTTTTAAGGATGCTGGTGAATTGTGCTGTGAATGGGCATCTCTTCGCTCCGGAAGCAGTTCGCCTCGATAGCTTGCACTGCACTCGGTTTAATGCTCAATTTCTCTTTTTCTACCGCGCCTCTTATATCTTTTTCGTTCATTTGTCAGTTTGGTGGCGTTTATCCGTAAAAAGAAAAGGAGCTGTGGTTGGCGATAGCCGAACCATGGCGTATTAATTGTAGAAGTAGGCAAAGGATTGACCCATCTCGGCAAAGGACCGCCCACCGCTCCATTGACAATTGTTTCGAGGAGGATCCTATGCGTTCTGGAGTCCACACTTCGTCATACACAAGCGTGTGAGCAGGGGCCTCGCCCTTACTGCTCGTTTGGTGGCGTCCATTGCATATCGCTGCGGATAATAGTATGATTCGTCCACGACCATGCGTGTAAATACAGCGCACTTTCCTTACGTACTTCAACATTTACCCAGTTTAAAGTATGTACGTTTCTCTGGCGCCAAATAAACAGCGCTTATACTAGTCTACACGTGCTTTTGGTCATTGCTATTTTTGAGAGGGATAGAATCGACTCTCATATCTTGCGCAAACTAAGACATGCTCGTCGAACACCCATTTTCATTTATTGATCACCATGCAAAAGTATTTGATATATCGATGTACCTCTAAGCTAGCATATTAGACCCCGCCGAAGAACTACCACTCCCTCGCTGGATTTCTATCGGGACCATACAATTGGATCTCGGGACAACCTCCATCTATTTTCAGGTACATAGCGAGGAAAAGGGGTTCAAAGAGATCCAAGGGGTGCTCATTGTGCTGGAAGGCTCGTTTTTATTCGTGAGTATCCCTAGAAGAGCTTTCTAGGGTGGTTTTTTTTTTTTTTTTTTTTTTTTTTCACAAATGGCTGCAGATGATGGGTCTGCTCTCGTACAACTTCGTTCGCCCTTTTCTTGTGCCATTTGCTGCTCCCTGCAGCTCTTAAGCAGCCTCTGAAGAGCTGGCTCTGTGTCGTCAAAGCGGCGCCCTGGACAAGTGCGCATCCTTAATCAAAGACGATTTGCATGTATAGTTAAGCCTCGTTGCCGGCGCTGTGGGGCCAAAGTCTTACGTGGTTATAAAGGACTGGGATCTCCTTTTTTTCTCGTCAATAATCCTACAACAACCTTCAAACAGTACCCTTCTTCCTTCAAACACCTTCTCACGATACCAAATCAGACCAGAAAATCTATACGCTCACTCAAACTGGTTCATTCACTACCCCCGCAATTGACGGTCCCTGACAATGCGTTTCCTACTGGTCCTCGTTCTTCCTGTACTCCTCGCATCAATTTTTGGTTTCTGCAGTATGACATCTGCAGCTCCAGTTCCCAATCTGGTCCCAAGACGCAGCCCCGTTATCTCTGCAGTCCTCGGAAGCCGTCGTGGCCATGGTCTTTCGCTCGGTGTCGGCACTGGTATTAATAACGGTAGTTCACTTCTGAAGATCCATCGGCCAAGTTTTCGTCGCTCTGATGAAGAGGAGGAGCAGTCCACCCAACATACTGCAATGAACAAGCGCTCAACATCCTCGCTTGCAGCCAAAGATAAGAAGAAAACAATGAAGCGCCGCCTGCACCGAGGGGATGCCAAGCCTTTGCCATGGAAACCCTCGCCGTCTTCGAAAGGGATGAGCCGACGGCGTCAGATGGATACGCAGTACGTCCCAGGTGGAAATGGTAGTGGAGGGCAATATGATAAGGGCATGCCTTATGGACGCTCGCTTCCCTTTGCATGATAACACTACATGTATGATTTGCAGGCAATAAAAAGAAGCTCGTCTTTCACACCTGTGCGTTTTCTGGAGCGGCAGCGATTAATCTGGTCCGTGCAAAAGAACTGTATTGCCGCTTTTCTGCTCTCTTCAGCTTGTGCTCGCACGGCTCTTGACACTCTCTCGGCCATTTATTCTTTGGTTCTTTAGCCAGTCTACCCCGTTTTTAAAAGATTATGCCCATGCAGATGAACCAGTTCATTTCGACATGATTCTCTTTTACGATAGCACTGCGTACTGTATGCCTATCCAAGGGGGTTCATACCGACCAGCGATCATATCCATCTGCACCATGCGGTCGTCCGTCTTCCCCTCTCTCGTCTAGAGCCACCACATTCCAGCCAAATTGAAAACCTGTAGCAATATGAATCCACAATTAATGGTGATGAGTTTATTTTACAAGGAACATTTTTAATATCCAACCACCAACACAACCAATGCAACGCCAACACTGCTTGCGACGGCCCACAACGGTCCTATCCTTGACTTTGTGCTTCTTCGCACTGCTCGTTACCACGCCTTGGGTGCATTCCCGCAGCACCCCTTTTGCAACGGTCTCGATTGCATACGCCTCCACCGTCTTTGGTCCAATGCATGCTGGATCCACGCCCGTAGTCGTTGATGTCGGGCTTAAGGAGTACGACGACTTCATGGGCGACGATATCAGAACTGGTGTTGTCAAGAACGAGAGATCAATTACGGGGCAAAGACAAAGGAACCGTCAAATTCGACGGCAGGTCCATGTCCCTGGGCAAGGCACGGGTGTAGGAGGAGATTACAATAAGCATGATCCTTATGGCCGGTGAACAGAGGCTCGAGGGTTGAAGCTTGAAATAAATCGCTGCTGGTATTTCTCTGCAGACCCTCTCACATGTTCAATACAGGTCGATTGCTCTCTGGTTTGTCGCCTGTTTGCGCGGCAGTCCTACTACAGATCGGTTCCTGAATTCGTAATATCGATTGAGCGGCGATGGTTCCACACGCGCTCTCATTGTGCCGCCGAAGAGTCTTTCTCCGGCCGGACTATTCCCTCATCCCCATTCTTCATCCCCATTCTTCATCCCTATTCCTCTCCCTCATCTCTCATCTCTCATCCCTCATCCCTCATCCTTCATCACTTAACCTTCATTCTCCCTACTTTTGTACCCTGCTTGTCTCTTTCGGTCCTTCTGTAGGCACACATTTCTCCCTTCTCTCTTTATCACTAAAATGTCTACAACCATCCCCACCACTGCCTCCTCTGTTCCCCAGCCGACAAAGGCAAAGGTCCTGATCGTCGGCGCAGGCATCGGAGGTCTAGTCCTCGGAGCACTCCTTCAGAAAGCCGGAATTGAATTCGAAATCTTTGAACGCGCAAAGAAGATCGTTCCCCTGGGTATGCTCCAGCATGAACACAAGGAAGAGTACAACTACTCCTATGTAGCATGAAATGATTTGCTATCCATGTCCTGTACTCATCTCTCGTTTTCTTATCTACTTGCACGCGACAAAACAAAGGCTCTGCTATCTCGTTGGGCGCAAATGTCATGTACTTCTTTGAGCAGCTGGGTATTGCAGACGAGATCAAGGCCAACTCTAAATATGTGAAGGAAGGCTTCCAATACCACGACGACATGCAGCAGACCGGTCGCTATGTTTACGCCTACAGTTTCGAGAGGTATGATCTTCACAACGACTATTCACAGTACTTGCCATGCCGCAGTCCACGCGTCTCATTTAATTAAAGTTTTTTTTTTACCTTCGTAAACAAAAAGATACGGCCATTACTCTCATATCATCCCTCGCCCGATCGTCTACGACATTATTATGCGTCTGGTTCCCAAAGAAAAGATCCATTTTGGGGTCAAGGTGACTTCGCTCCTCCAGGACATGAATGGTGTGATGATTCGCACCTCTGACAACCAAACCCATCAAGGAGACATCCTCGTCGGAGCTGATGGTGCCCATAGTGCTGTCCGCCAAAGCTTATACCAGCAACTAGATCAGAAGGGATTGCTGCCGGCCTCGGATAAGGAACATTTGCCATTCACTAATGTCTGTTTAGTCGGAACAACGGAGCCTTTAGATGTTAAAAAGTACAAGTTCTTGGATCAGGAGGAATGCTACTTTGTTGGAATTATTGCCAGAAACATACCCTACACTGTAAACAACATCTTTTGTCTTTCTGTTTCTTGCTATGTGTTTAGACATTGTACGCACAATGTATTCTATTCTAGTAGCTAACAATATCCGCCTTTTTTCGTTAAAACAGTGGGTCCTCTTCAGCACGAATGACTATCGCATCTGCTGGATGGCGATCGAGCATCTGGACAAGAAAAGCACCAAGGATGATGAGAGCTTTCAGAACTCCGAATGGGGTCCTGAGGCAGCGGAAGCCATGTGCAAGGAGGTCCGCGACTTCCCTCTGCCTCATGGTTTGATCCTGGGTGACCTCATTGACCAGACACCCAAAGAACTGATCTCCAAGGTCATGCTTGAGGAGAAGCTTTTCGAGACCTGGAACGGAGGTAATTTGTCAACGGCATATGCATGTTTAGCCGTGCGTGAATGCAATTTCGTTGCGGTTCGTGAAGGTACTCACCTTACTTGTTTTCAGGACGCACTGTTCTTATCGGCGATGCCTGTCATAAGATGCACCCCGCTGCAGGTCTGGGAGCAGTGAGCGCGATTCATGATGCGGTCGTGTTGGCAAGTCGCCTTTATGAGCTGCCATCGACCGAGCAGCAAGATATCGAGAAAGTGCTTAGGGACTACAGGGATGAGAGATACCCGCTAGCTGTCAAATCGTACGAGTCCAGCAAGAGCATGTCCAAAATGGTTGCTCAGGTATTGGGCAAATATCACCGACACACACACACACACACAGCGCTACTTCGCATGGAATCCATCCCAGCCCACTAACCCCCGTAAATACTTTCAATCGATTCCATTTATGATTGATAGAACTGGGTCAACGTTTTGTTCCGTAAGATCATGAGCATTATGCCGTTGTTCCTGTGGTTCAAGGTCCTGGACGCCATGATGGGATACCGTCCTCAGGCTACTTTCCTCCCTCTGATCCCTGACCGAGGTACAATTAAGCCTCACATGCAGACCAGCCTGGAACTCGCCGCAAAGTACTCTCAATCTGCTCAGCAGACGGACGAGAAGACTAAAACGGCGGCTGCTACGACTGCGCCCACTGTGACTACTGCGCCCACTGTTGGCACAACAACAGCTGATGTTCCAGCTCAAGCTGCCAGAATTGTATGAACGTCTATGTCAGGGCCTTCTATCAACTATATCCCTCTTATTTCGATTCACTGACTTAGAACACTCAAATAAACACCATCATGAATCAACTACAAAAGAAAAACCTGCATCCCTGAGCGAAAAAAAAAGTAACCTGCTAAGGGAGCATTATTTTATTTCTTCCACTTCTGCATTCTCTCTCTCGCCTGATGGAATGGCTCCATCTCCAGTGGAATCTCCAACGGATTCGACACAAACGCCGGTCTCTGGCCCGGTCTCAAAGCCATCGCCTCCTCCTGCTTCTTCCGATCTCTCAAATACTCCTCCTCATCCTCGCGTCGATTAAATGGATACCCAAAGATCCACTCATCAACATCAACAATCTTCGGCCGACGGTACTGTCTCAGATCCTTTCGACGACTCTTTGCATCAACCTTCGACAAGCGGGCTGTGAGTTCTGCACGCTGGCGTTGACAGCCCATGGCGATAATCTTGTTCTCCATCCCCATCATCATAGTCTGTAGGATTCGATAAGCAGCAGGCGAGAGAGGAATGGGATCGTTTTTGACCATCGGGACAAAGAGTTGGGCGAGGTAGGTGTTCACTTGGTAATAGTCTGTCAGTGTGGGTTCGTCGAGTTTAGAGGACGATGAGTCGGGTGAGGGCCCTGTTTCAGGTGCGGTCGCACTCGCACTCGCACTCGCAGTAGAAAGAGCAGAGGACGAGGACGATGATGATGAAGACGGAGCCCCTGTTGCTACTGCAGTAGAGGGCGCAGAGGATGAAGCTGTTGGCGAAGACAGCCCTACTGCTGCAACGGGCGCGGAGGACGAAGATAGGGACGAAGAAAACAGCGCGGCTGTAGAAGAAGACGCTGTTAATGATTGAGCGCCTGGGGCTGAAGCGGCAACTGGCTGCGTGCTGGACAACGCGGAGCTCAAATGCGTTTGCTCCCCGCGCGAAGTATTCGGGTCCATCAGCTGAGCTGCGGGAGAAGATGCTGTCGAGGACGGCCCGGAATCCCCGTTAGTAGATTGGAATCGAACGTCCTGCGTCTGATCCCTCGGGCTCTGCGCTTCCACAGATGCATTGAGTGGCTGATACACACGATCAGGGTCCTGCGGTCGCATTATCAATCCACTGCCTCCTTTATCCGAATGTAATTCAGTGGTATCCCTATCCGATTGCTTACCATTCCTTGTTTCCAGTGCCTTCCACTTCTCTGCCCTGACGCGGTCCAACATTCTCTTCGACGCCAATTCGAAACCCTAAAAAGGATCCCAGGAAAATCATCACTCGTTAGTGCTTTTTCTGCGACCACTAAAAGACGATTGTTTCTTCCGCGCTCACAAATAAAATTGACCGCAGATCATTACCCGTTGATAATAGATATCCATCCTCAAGTCCGCCGTATTAACCTCTATTGCCTTGAACAGCTTTTTCGCGTATTCAAACTTCTTGATCGAGAAAAAATCCCGAGTAATGAACGGACTCTGCGGCGCATACCAAGCATCCGGTAGCGGGTTCGGCATCGTCCCATATGTAGTCGTTTCCACGCGATTCTCAGGTGTCTTATACTCTTCGTAAGGGAATGCTTCCTGAAGATAAGGATATTCCATAACTGGAGGATCCAGCAACCATGGATTGCCATCTTTGTCGAGAAGGCGTGGCCCGTACTGCTTGTTGATCGATTTGGATCGCTTTGCCGGTCTCTCGTCGTCATCATCGTCATCATCACCGCTCTTATCAGCATTGTCATCACCAACAGGAGAAAGAGAGTTCGGATCCATGAAGAGTCGTAGCCAGGCCTTGGGTTTCCGAGGCCTGTATTTCCCGCGTCTCTTTAGACCGAGACGTGTTGACCTCTCTCGAGGTCGTCGCTTATTAGATGAATTAGCGTCCTCTACCTGCCGAACCTCTATGTTGTTTGAAGGCGCTGTGGAAGTGATATCTGCTGAGGCAGAAGCAGCACCTATTCGGACAGAAGTAACACGTACTGGGACAGGATTAGCTCCTTTTCGGGCAAGAGTATCGACCTCAAAATCTCTGACATAAGGCCGTCCATGACTTCGCTTACCGGATGAATTGTCCTCCTGTGCCATCCTGTCTTGTGCGTTGTTTGACATATTTGTTAAAGTGGTTTTTGCTGGAGCGGGAATGGTCGCTACTGGGACAGGAGCGGTATCCGATGGCATAAGAGCAGTAGTGACTGCAACCGGAGCAGTAGTTGGCACCAAAAGATTGGCGCGGATGGACACCCTTGGCTTCTTTGGCTTCTTGACAGTGGAGGGATTAGGTATGGGATCGACGAGATAGCTCTCACCCTCATGGGGGGGATACCTGTTGTTCCGTAGAGTTGCTTTCGCTGCCCCTTGTTGAACTGATGACGGTAATATTGTCCTGAGCGGCTTGGGCTGATTTCTGTCGGGATCCCGACCTTGACCGATTGCTGTTTCCTGCGGTTGCCATAAAGCAGGAAAACACTCGTCTATGCTAGTTAGTGCTTCTGATTCTGCAGAGCTGCCTTGTGTCCATGACGCTTTCTCGTTGCCTTCTGTCCATAATGATGTTATGCCGTTTTCATGCGGGGTTGGATTCACGGGCAATAACTGAGTATCGTTATTAGATGGAGTCGGGTGCGCGGACAGCCACGCGTTGTTAAGGTTGTTGCTAGGCAGTTGAAATGAGCTAAATGAACTAGTGTTCTGGGCCCCTGCGGTACCCAATGGTATTGGCGGGCATGCTGAAGGCTGTGCTTGGCCTACTTGTCCTGTTTGGTCTGCTTGTCCTGCTGGCGGCGGCGATCGTTTCTCCATGGCTTCGGCAGGCTGATTCAACATAACAGCGATCAAAGTCCGAGGCGGTGAAGTGCAGGAGGAGTGTGTCCAAAAATGGAAAGAAAGCACCAGCAATGCGGTCACCTTTCCTCAACGAACCTTCTCAGCAGCATGCAAACGAGCTTGCCCCGCGCCTGACAATCCCTGTCCTTCACTCTTCTCTCCACTTTCATCTCCACCTCAACTATTCCAACTGCAGTATCTGCCTTTCTTTACCCTCCTCCCCTTCTTTATCTTTTCCTTTCCAAGAACACGAAGGACCTGTCGCGATGAGGATATTTCTGATCCCGCTGTCGCGGACCACGAAAGCGATGCACTGTCACTCCACCATCGCGCCGTCTTCGACCTCGTATCTCAACCGCACAACCACCTGGGCGGGTAAGAAATGGGAGGGGCTGGGACAGGCCAAGCCCGACAGCTTGAAGCAGAAGCTCTATGGCGCAGGGACACGAATGCTGGAGAAGATCGAGCACCAGGAGACCTTTCTCAAGGAGATCCCGGCCAAGGAAGACGTAAACATTACCACCACGGTACCGTAATATCATTGTGCTGCGACTCTGCATTCACAGAAATACGCATTGGTCTCAAAGCTGTCTTTCTGACAATATCGTTTCGAGAATAGGTCCCTTTCTTATATCCGTCGGCTGTCAAACAAGCCCAGGTGAATGCGGATCTCAAGATGTTGATTGAACAAAGGATACCCTATCACCGCAAGTACATGATATACTCTGCACTATGGGTCCCTGTTACATCTCTGTTCACGATCGTGCCCTTGATTCCCAACATCCCCTTCTTCTACAATGCCTTTCGGCTCTGGAGCCATTGGAAAGGTAACGTGCGATGTTGTCTGGATCGGATTGTACATGCGGATGGAAATATCCCGGTTCTCGTTGAAGTGAGCCTAACCCTGGGTTCTTTGTCTCTCTTTGTCACCTCAATGGGAATTGTGTATAGCATACAATGGCGCGAAACATCTGGGCTTGATGGTCCAGAATGGAACGCTTGAATTTCAACCGAGCGATGTTCTGAACCTGGGCTTACAGCATGATCCAGATTTTGCGGTCTTCTTCACATCGTCTGGCCAGCTTTCGAAAAAGAGACAAGCACAAAGAAAGTCGACTGAGCAGGGCGGTCCAAAGGGGCCTGCCATTGCAGAGTCTTCAGGAGAGATCACTCCAACATTAGATACCAACAGGGACGCGGCAGTCAAAGCGTCATCAGCAGCAGAAACAGACGCCAAAGCATCACACCGCTCAACAACAGATAAGAAGGATGATCCACTGTCCATGACAGACCATGTGGTGCGTGAGGGCTTTGTAACGGACGCAGAGATTGAAAAGATATGTCAAATATTTGAGCAGGCTCCGCAGATGTCGCGGGAGATCAGACGGGCCCGGCGTCAGGAAGCAGAGAAGTTTGTGAAGGAAAAGCTCATGGATAATAACAATAACAAGCATAGACAAAGCAAGCAAGACTAGGTCGAGGTCTTGCTGAAGTAGAAAGACAAAATAGATATCATTCCCTGAGCAACAATTCCAACTAGCCAATCGCATGCGCTGCACACTCTTGGTGCTTGAAATGGAAACATAAACAAGGAAAAGCAGTCATTGAATTTTTTTTTTTTTCTTGCGAAGAAAGTTAACTGCGAGTTGCCCTTTTTTTTGTTTGTCCCTCTGTCCTTCATCCTCATTCCCTCCACCCCGTCTATCGCTTTCCCTGGACCCCAACTCACTCTCAGGATAACCAAAGGATTAAAAGGGATCAGACGCCATGACATCCATCTATAACTTCAAGAAGATCACCCCCGTCCCCACGGGCACGGACTTTTTGGACATTGTCCTCTCCAAGACCCAGCGCAAGACCCCAACGGTAATCCTCTTCTGCCACGCTTCACCATCCTCTTCTAGTGGACTGTAGACACTCAAAAGGGATGAACTGTATACTTATCTGGTAAACACGTCTGTTAATCGGGCTCGACAATAGGTTATTCATGCCAACTTTGCTATCAGCCGCATCCGTAACTTTTACATGCGTAAGGTCAAGTTCACGCAGGAGAACTTTGACGAGCGTCTGAAGGGCATCCTCGACGAGTTCCCTAAGCTCGATGTAAGTTATTTGAAATAAGCTATTGCAGGAAAGCAGAGGCATATATAGACTATCGACTGACCCTTTGCTGCTTTGTTTTCTCCCACCAGGATATCCATCCCTTCTACTCCGATTTGATGAACGTCCTTTACGACAAGGATCATTACAAACTCGCTCTGGGTCAGATGAACACTGCTCGCCATTTGATTGACCAGGTCGGCAAAGATTATGTCCGCCTGTTGAAGTTTGGTGACTCGCTTTACCGCTGCAAGCAGCTCAAGAAGGCAGCTATGGGAAGAATGGCGACCATCATGCGTCGTCAGAAGGACTCACTCGCCTACTTGGAGCAGGTCCGTCAGCACTTGGCTCGTCTCCCCTCGATCGACCCCAACACCCGCACTCTGCTCGTTTGCGGGTACCCTAACGTTGGAAAGTCATCCTTCATGAACAAGATTACTCGTGCGGATGTGGATGTCCAGCCCTATGCCTTTACGACCAAATCACTCTTTGTTGGACACATGGACTACAAGTATTTGCGCTGGCAGGTCATTGACACCCCCGGTATCTTGGATCACCCTCTCGAGAATCGCAACACCATTGAAATGCAGTCCATTACTGCTCTTGCTCACTTGCGTTGTGCCGTCCTCTACTTTGTCGACCTTTCTGAGCGCTGCGGATACAGCATCAAGGAGCAGGTAAGAAAATCAATCAATGCGGCGCAGCTCTTGCAATATATTTGATTGACTCGAATACTAATTACTATATTCTTTTTTTTTTTTTACCTTTCGTAGGTCTCGCTTTTCCACAGCATCAAACCATTGTTCGCTAACAAGCCTGTGTTGCTGATCGTAAATAAGATTGATGCCATGACGATCGAGGACATCAGCGTCGAGGACCGTGCACTGTTGGATCAGATTGTCGACAACGACCAGGTCGAGATGCTCGGCATGTCCTGCTACACCGAGGAGGGTGTTATGAACGTCAAGCAGACCGCTTGCGACCGCCTTTTGCAATCGCGTGTAGATTCCAAGATGAAGGGCCACAAGATCAACGATATCCTCAACAAGATCCACCTCACCCGACCTGCTGCTCGCGACGACAACCCCCGTCTCCCCCACATACCCGCTGCAGCCTCCAACAAGTCCAAGTATGACCCCAATGATCCTGATCGCATCAAGCTGGAGCGCGATCTCGAGGGCGAGAACGGTGGTGCTGGTGTGTTCAATGTGGATCTTAAGAAGAAATACTTGCTCGACAACCCAGATTGGAAGTACGACATCATCCCCGAGATCTGGCAGGGCAAGAACGTGGCTGATTTCATTGATGCTGATATTCAGGAGCAGTTGGATGAGCTCGAGCGCGAGGAGGAGAGGCTCGAGGCCGAGGGCTTCTATAAGTCGGAGGAAGAGGAGATGGATTCTGAGGATGAGGCATTGGAGGCGACTGCGAACGCAATTACGGAACGCAACCGTCTGACCCGTATCCAGGCACGTCTGAAGACCACGAAGAACAGACCCATGCTGCCGAAGACGGCGATTAAGCGCACGGTATCGGACATGTCGGACCATCTGGAGACCTTGGGTCTGGACTCGACCGAGGCTCGGGCCCGCAGCCGGGGTATCAAGCGTGCTCGCTCGTCCAGCCGAGGCGAGAGCATTGCTCGCAGTGCATCGATGGCGAGACCCGAGACGAGTGTTGTGCGGGACAGGACCATGTCCGGAGTGCGCAACGTCAAGCAGAAGCTGGAGTCGGAGAAGGTGCGCAAGCTGGCCCAGCGCACACCCAACTTGTTTGCGAAGCGGGGAGAGTCCGACAGAGCTGTGCAGACAAAGATGCCGAAGCACTTGTTCTCGAACAAGCGTGGCAACGGCAAGACCGACTGGAGGTAAACAGGACGCCTTCAGACGCTGGGCCTGTTTGTGGTTGGGTATTTTTCGAAATCTGGCTTGCGGCTGTAATGGTTTATCATTTCTATCATTTTTCTTTATTTCATCTCACATATACGCATTATTTCGCAAAAATAAACATTTTTCATTTCATTACATAACTCCTTTTTGCTTCGTTGTCCCGTTTTGCGTTGAAGGCGAAAATGCAATGATACTCCTAGCAGTTAGCGGAAAGAGTCTTGGTCTCCTGCGGACAGGAACAACGACGCTTTACCCTTGCTATCTTGTCGCTGGTCTATCTGTGCAAGCACGAATCTTGGCTCTAACTGGACATTTGCATGATCTTATGCGTCTTATGGGATAGGATCTCCAATGTCTGCGTATCGTCTTTCAACAAGTTCTGTAGATACGCGAGCCCAAGCTGGGTATCATGCAGGGTCTATTCATCAGGCAAACAGAATCAAGCAGTGTTTAGTCCACACGCGCACACACCATCCACCACTTTTCTGTATCTACAGTAGAGACAAACAAACCTTCGTAATGGCCTCCAACTGGTTCGGTGGGATCCATGACACCTCACAGCCCCGTCGATTTCCCATCCCTTTGCTCCTATTCTTCAACATCTCAACCTTCGCCCACAGATCCACCATCTTGCCTCTAAATATCGCCGGGTTTTCCAACAGAGCTAATCCATCTTCAAAACGTATGCCGAGTGAATTTTCGTGAGGCTGAAGGTCTACCCCACGGTTGTTTAGGACGTGAATGTATTTCATGAGTCGCAGGAAACGTTGGTTGAGTTGCATATGCCGGACCTTGATGGTTCGGATCCGTTGCTGGGTTCTGATCGAGTGCTCGAGGTGGAGGTCGTGGAGGGCCGGAGCAAATTCAAGGAGGTACTGGCGTTGGACTTGGACTCGGGATTCTTGAACGGCCATGCGGTCCAAGAGGGCGGTGAAGCCAACGGCTTTGATTGGAACCATCCTGTTAGGGAGGGGTAGATGTTCGTAGATTAATTATTATTATTTTTAAAAAAAAAAAAAAAAAAAAAAAAAAAAAAAAAACAGCGAAAGAAGCACTGTTTGCTCGTGATATGGTTACCATCCAGGATTAGGGCATTTATCGTGAGCATGCTGCCATTCTTCTGGGGTGACACCTGCGGGTGCCACTTGCTTCTGGACGCAGTCTGGGTTCGCTGCGTCGTAGAAAAAATACTAAACAGTTGCACAGAAATGGCACGCATACGAGCGTAAGATCGACACGTCTACGAAAAAAAAAAAAAAAAAAAAAAAAAAAAAAAAAAAAAAAAAAAAGGGCACGAACGCAGTAAAATAATGTTTTCAACAAACTTTGAACTGACAGTTTGGATGCTGTGGGTCCCACGCATCCATTATCCACTGCAAGCGGTGCCATACGGGAACCGAGGGTGCTATATTGTCTAAAACCATACCCAAGGACACGTTAAAAAAAGACTCTTTATCAGCCCATCCGTATGTTGTCTTCTATTTATCCTAATGTCTCTCCTTTTGTCGCGTTCATATTCAACCACTTTAGTTTTGCCTTCAATGTACCGTCGCCGCTGAACACTCCCCAATGAAGAGCTAAGATCTGATTTTCTAGTAGGTTGGTTAGTCGACCTTGCAGCGAATGTCATTTTTGGTGTTGAATATTCAGTCGACGGCATGCGTATATGAGTTGTGTTTCAATAAAAATAAAAAATAAAAAAAGACGAGAGGAGTATGCTGGGAGTGTTGAGTGATGGTAAGAAAGAAAAGAGGTAGTTTTGATGAGTAGGAACAGAGCAAAAAATACGAAAAGGCAGCGTGTCTTTATTGTGGTCGTAGCATAACGTTCAAGAGGACCACAAAGAAAACATAGCGCAGGCAAGCGCGTCCAGCATTCCCTTTATTTCCATTAATATCATTGAAACGGCTAAACATTGAATATTTGCATGCCTTTGTCCGCTCAATGGGATAAAATGCATTTCCTGTGCTTCTGGGACCTCATCTAGGCTACAACTCGATTTTATGTTTTTTTTTATTAAACATGGCCTCCGAGAGGGCCTGTTTCCTGTGTATACTCTATAGTCCAACTGGCCCTATATCTTCTAGCATTGTTGTCCTACCATGTCCGACAACATCAACTGTAATCTCCCTGAGCGTCCTGAGGTCTTTCTCCTGCAATCTGTTCGGCAGTCTCCTCACCTGCATATCTGCCAAGACCATCTCTCCAATTGCAACCTATACATCTGGAAGATGATCCTGGGGGGTTTTTTTTATAACAATTTGTCTTTCGAGTCGATTGACCCTGCGAATCTATCAGACCTAACTAGCAATGATCTACTACAGTCGTCCTTTCCACCAAAGTAGAGCCGATCTACAGTCGCCAGTTGACAGGTCACATTCCCCGGGCCTGCCCCTAGGGCTTGCGCAACAATTGCCACACCTCATCAGTGTGTTAAAAGCTGAAAACACCTTGTTACAAGAAGGGTATCTTCCCCATCCCCTCCATAGTTGTCAACCGCCTCCTCCCTTGCAGGCAGTCCAGCAGCGTCCGACCCGTTGCGTCTGGTTCGAGTACGGGGTCAGGGCAGCTCCCTTTTGCATGGTCGGCTAGCAACGTACCACACGGACAGTGGTCAACGTCGCAAATGTATCCATTGCCCTCACTCCAGTTTCCTCTAGGGCCCTTGTATGATGCGCGTTTCATCTTGGCTGTGACTCCCCACTCTCTTTCCCGAGCAATGGTCGCGTTGCAGCGTGGTTTCCAGATCAGCTCCGTAGCCCTCGAGGGCGTCTTTCCTCTCCCCGACCGGGACAGTTCGATTTATGAATTTTCTTTTTTTTTTTTTATTAACATAAATCCCCATGAGCACAAGACGCATGGTCCGCAAAGGCCTTGAAGCCATAGATGCCTTCCATGCACGGCAGAGCCGCATCCCCTACCAACTATGTTGGCTTGAGGCGTCAAATTCATAACCCATGTCGCATAGCTAGCCTAACCTAACTCCTGCGTGACCTGTTGCGCGATACACGTCTCCTAATCCAGATCCAATGTTAATAAAGTTGTTTTTAAACCGAATAACCCCTCCATTATGTCCAACTTCCCTCGCCCCAAGCAATGCTGTAGCACCCTATAATCCGCGGTCCGTCTACCTTCCTGGATCTCCGCGGTCCGTCTACCTTCCTGGATCTCCGTTGCAAGTAACCGTCTCCCTTTCAAATCAGAGAAATCACCAACACTACGTTGGTGTCCCCGATCACCGTTGCGTCCTCCGGCGCGTTTGCTCATGAAGGTGATTCCAACTGACTTTTCCCAGGCGACAGTGTCCTCGCATCGTTTGTTCCATATCTTGGTCCTGCCAAACTCTTCGATCCTGCTCACGAACTTTGTCACCATGATCGTCGCAATCCACTTGGTGGTGGTAAATAGCTGCTTCCAGGTCTCAATGAGTCCCGTTGGCACCAAACCTCGGTATAAGTCCTTGACCTCCCAATCTGCCTCACTCTCCGGCTCCTCTTCTTCCGCAACCCGATATGTCCCTCGCCTTTCCGCCGTCCCCTGAATCCACTGCATTGACTCCCAGATAGCCTTCGTTCCTGTTGTCGAGAAGTTGGGACAAGTCGCAGTGAAGGGCTTGTCCTTCCGTTCGGCCTCCTCTCTCTCCTGTTCCCATTTTCGCACTGCCTGTCCAGTTCGATTTATGAAATTTAGCGAGGAATTAACGTATACAGCGCAAGGAAATAAGCAAAATTTGTTTAAGAAATATAAAGGATTAAGTTGATTACCTTCCATCGAAGAAAATTCCTAGTTGGTCCAGTGGTCAGGATTTGTCGCTCTCACCGACAAGGCCCGGGTTCGATCCCCGGACTGGGAATATTTTGACCACTGCAGCTACTTTTTTGCGACTTCCTTGGCTGCAGTCTTATTTGACAATCCAGCGCTACTATTTGGCAAATAGTACTGGCAGAGTGATCACACACAATACAAGCTGTCTTCGTTGGACCGCTCCCATTTCCCCTAGCCCTTGAAATAAAATGGCTAACGCCAGATGCTGAGGCAACGTGTGACCCTTACTCGTTTGTCTATTGCGGGTCGGGCGCGATGAGGGTTACAGGCGGCACTAGGCCCGTCTTTCTGCATTCAAGTGCCGTTTGCTATCTCGAAGTTTTCATGGAAGGCTATGCTTCTCTCCATAATTCTCACACAGGCGGTCGCCGAATGTCACGGGGAGCCCAACTACCCTCGTACGCCAAGCCGATCCTATGCCGACGTATCGCACAATCTTGTCAACTGTGGCAAGAATTTTTTTTTTTGAGTTCTTAGAACCTGGTATAACCCAACCCCACGAATCCAGTCTGCAATAGGCCATTATCCTTATACCTTGTGCTCTTGCTTTCTCCCCTGAATCCTTTGTCTGCCCTTGACATTTACTTTAAGTAGGGCAATGATTTCGAATATGCATGAAATTTATCTTTATTTATGAACTTCGTGTGTTGCGACCGAGACGCTTCTGAGTCTCAACATTGCTCCTGATACGCGTCTGCTTTGGTCTGCCCTTGGCCTTCATCTCAACAGGATTCATAATTTTAAAAGTTCCTCCCTTTGATGATGGTTTTGGAAATTGTTTTTTTCACCATTTCGAACTGCTCCGGCTTTAAGTTGACTACATCCAAAGGCTCCCTCATCATCCTTGATATTTCCCCGTAGCGCCGTTTCCTCGATATCTCGCGTTCGTCGGGCTGCCTGGGTACTGCAAAGACTGGGAAGCCTCCGTGATGTCTCCCATGTAGGTGTCGACAGGTGTACTGGCATTATTAGACCTCCGGTATATTTTGACGATCCAAAACCGCTCAGAACTGACATCAAGGTCGAGATCGTCCTGTATGAATTCCTTGTACCATCGCTTGAGAATTAATCTGATGTGACATTTGCTTTGAAATAGCGTCGGCACACCATGCCACAGTTTTGCAGCAGAAAGCATGTACAGAAGTTAACATCGAAAATACACTTAATGTTACGTTTACCAATAGTAGAACGTAAGACATCTAAGGAAGCTTTCAGGTGGTCTTCCTTTGCATTTTTTCAATCTGTAGACTATGAATTAGATTGACAATCAAAAGTGTGTAAACATACTTCCAATACAATCCAGATACACCTAATTCGTCGTTATCGCCAGCCTCGTCTCATTCCTAGCACTGTTTCCAGTGTGGAGAGCATGCATTAGGTTATCAGTATGGTGTCGCGTAATTGTTGCTCATTCCTTCTTTTTTTTTTTTTTTTTTTTTGTCGCGGTCATTTTCAACCTGTAAGTATACTTACTTCTTCATCTTGTAGCTCGCCCGGAAGCTCGTCAGTCATTTCAATCTCGGCCTTCTCTCTGCACGTGGGACGACGAAGATATATTTCATAATACGCGGATCGTATCATTCCAGCGGACATTTGGTTTCTGGCCGCTTCACCGAGGAAACGACTGCTAAGCTCCTCAATTTCTGCAAACATATTCTTGGCGAAAGGCTCTGATAGGAGTCCGGCTTCAAGTCAGCTCTGTACTAGAGTAGCCTCGCGGTCGGGGTAGCATCAAACAGCTTCCTTTCGATGGTCAAGAAGAGATCATGCAGTGGTGTCTTGCGATTGATAGACCGCTTAATGACATTCTAGATGCTCTCAACTCTTTGAGCATACTGGATACCCACTATGAATCTCGTTCCAATCCGAAGCCAGGTCCAGTGCTGGCATCGTTCATAGATCCGTTCGAGGTAAGCATGGATCTTTGACTTATTTTCTCCAAATACTATGATCGTCTCCGACCAGCCTTATTCGAGCTCCTCCTCCGTCAAAGCGTTCCGTGTTGTCCACCAAGAAGAAATTAACGTTTACTATTCGCCGCCCAGTGCGCCGTGAAGGTTTCTGTTGAGATTCTGGTGTCTAAGGTTCCAAATACAGTTTATAAGAATTGTGTCCTCAATGACATTGTGACAGGCTATCTCTATTGCTAAGTCCTCATCTACCATGATAACATCAGGAGGGTATCCATCACTCGCCTCCAACGGCTGATGTAGAATCCACTCATAGTCGCCTGTTGTCTCTCTGCTAACCAAGGAACATCCGACCAAAACGACTTTTCCCATCGGTGTCCACAGCTTCAAAGGCGCTGAAAGGCATATTGAAACGGTTTGTTTTTGATGTGTTGTCGTTTAGCACAATGTCCCGATAACGGCGGTAGAGGATCCTTTTGGATGGACTCATCCAGAAAACCCGCCGAAGCCTTCCAGCATCATCGAGTTCAATCCGGACGAACCAATCTTTGTCCTCACGTTCCTTCGCAAGCAGCAAATTGAATAACTCTGCAGTCTCCAATGCTCCTGATTCCGCCCTTTTCGCCTTCTGAATGGCATTGACTATCATTTTACAGTCAAACGACTTGTTCAGCCAATCGTTGTTGAATAGGAAGAGAACGCCATCCAAATTAAAGTCTCCTTTGGAATTGACATATTATTGGAAATAGAGGTGAGTGAGAAAGAGATGTGGGTGGACACACCACATCGATTGGGTATTTATTTGCATAAAATTTAATAGTGAGCTAGAGATACATTTATTAAATTAAATGAAATATGCGACAGGAATAGCTAGCGATCTTTGCAAGGATCCCGGGTTCTAGCACCAAACAACGATGGTTAAACTCAGAGGCTGTGGATCGCATTTCATGATTGTGCTAACTGACGATGGTGGTTATGTGGCAGGAAGGCGATATACGTTGTGGAGGTCAGATAACGATATGACAATGGCGCCGAATGAGCTTCGAGGTTGATTTCCATGAATCTTTGCTTCTGCTTCTTCAATACCCTCAAATACTTCGCCAAATTCGGGTTTCCATGCTTCAGAGTCTGGATCTGGATGCCCATCCTTGTCTCCTTCAGACTCGGACCATGCTTCGGCGTCCAGGTTGGCATGCTCATCCGTGTCCCTTTTAGGCTTGGGTATCCATGCTTGGGCGTCTGAATCTGGATGCTCATCCTTGTCTCCTTCAGACTTGGGTGTCCATGCTTCGGTGTCCAGATCGGCATACTGTTTTCATCCGTGTCCATTTCAGGTTTGGGGCTGCATATTCCGGCGTGCGAATCGAGATGTTCATCCTTGTCTGCTTCAGGCTTGGGCGTCCATGCTTCAGTGTTCGAGTCGGGATGCTCTTTCTGAACGTCATAGATTTGGTATTCAAGGTCGGCAGGCTGAAAAACAAGAGAAAATAGTAATTAATATACTCATGCACAGAGTTATACCAATCAGGGATATCAGTATCGTCAATATAAGAGAAATATCTACCTTGAGCGGCCAGTCGCAAGTCTGATGAGTCTTGTACGATGATAGGCAGTTCTCTCGTGCGTCCAAACTTCAATAGCTGGATTGACGGTTTTCTCGATCGTATTGGTTGCATTGACTCCACAAGATCCACTTCCTGGGGGCTGCGAAGGAACACAAAGTTTGCTGACATGGTTGTCCCAATACTCGATATCCACGCCGCTGCATTTCACATTGCAAGTACGGTATCGTCAGGGGCTGACCAGGGAAGAAAATCCCCAAATGATATTCTCCGCTTGATGAAGTCGACCTCGAGTGCTTCCCAATGATTTGTCATATGAACGATGGTGAAGGCTTTCTCCACTTGTCCACTCATGAGTTGGTCCCTCTTCCATTCCCAACAGTCCTGTCCGCCATTCCTCCATAAGTGCAGCGCCATAGGTGGGATGAAAAGTTATTTGCCGCCTGCCCCATAATCCTTAGAAAAGAGCTCCATGGTGATCCTAATGATTCTGTTATCGGTGTACTCCTCGTTCACGAGGGTAAGGACGCTATTGATGGCCAGCGGTGTATCAGTTGTTGGCTTGAATGTCCATTTCATGATCCCAGGTATATGGTGAAGGATCTGCCGAAACTATGCCGTGAATTGGGGCTCAAACTTCGCGACCTTGTTTGTCCATTTCAGCAACGTTTCGATATCCTTGACAAATGATATCGTCTGAAATACACCGGGTAGGAAGTAATAGCTTGAGGTGTAAAACAGCCGATGTCGAAAATCCTGCTTCCGCAAGGGACCCTGTTGTAGCTGTTGCGAACCGTGCGTATTTGTCCCTGAGGCCCTGGTCATGCATCCGTTCTGAGTGCTGCCTCATAGCGAGGCGAGTGCGTAGTATTTATTTAGCTCAACCATTTGTATCTCTTGCTTCCGTACCGATTACCTTAAATAGACCCTCTATAACCACCCTGGCTTCTACACCCTACTTCATGCAGACACACACGCACCTACACTCACAGACCCGAGCCGGAACGGATAGCGCCGTTACGAGTGAGGGGTCACGACAGTAGCGTTGTAGTGTAAAGGTTGTCCCTCTTATGGGGGTTGTTCTTGGTCTAATGGACTCAGACTGCACTCTAGACAGCGCTGTTTTTAAAAATTGTCTTAGCAGTCAAAACAGCAGGCAGTCTTAAACGCCAATTGTAACCACAGCAAGCTGGGCCATAGGTCCGTCTCACATAAAGCACCCACAGTTCCGCGATAAGCTAAGAACCAGAACGTGGACCAGTACATTTTGTAAAAATGCAGCGTGTGGAAACGTCCCGCAACACCTGCCATGTGCTATAGCAGCAATTTTTACAAACATTTTAAAAAAATGCTGGGGGGTGGCATCTGCCAGGCGGCCTCCAAGATTCAAGCCCATTCGCCTGAATGTTGTCTATTTTATTGATATAGAAAAACGAGGGGGACTTGCTGCCTCACAGAGATCTAGGACCGCCGGGCGGACTGGTGTGATTTTTAAAAAATGTATTGTGCCCATGACTCTCTGGAATCCAGACTGTGCATGCGTTCTTGGTCTGCCCTTCAGACCCGGGACGACCCCCTATGTTGACAAATTGGAAAGCTAAATGCATTTTTTTTTATTAACATAAATCCCCATGAGCACAAGACGCATGGTCCGCAAAGGCCTTGAAGCCATAGATGCCTTCCATGCACGGCAGAGCCGCATCCCCTACCAACTATGTTGGCTTGAGGCGTCAGATTCATAACCCATGTCGCATAGCTAGTCTAACCTAAACTCCTACGTGACCTGTTGCGCGATACACGTCTCCTAGTCAAGATCCAAAGTTAATAAGGTTGTTTTTAAGCCGAATAAACCCTCCATTGCGGTGTAGGGGGTCTACTAACGAGTTCTATAATTTCTACCATTAGTTCTATTTACAACAGGAGTTACCACGTGAATAGGACTTCGGCAAGGGTGTGCTTCGGTCACTTACTCACTTACTGGTTCGTGGTGCAGGGTCCTCCTTTAGATCGGAATGTAAGAACACAAAGGTAAAATAGACTAGACGTAAATGGAAAGGAATAAATATGGGGATCTGTTTAGCTAAATGGTGCGAGCTAGGACTATATTCCTTTGGGAATGACTGGGGTAGTTTCAAGGAGTTCGCATATTGTGATGTCCGATGAGGCGAGGAGTCGTGACAATGAAGTCCACCCCTCTAGAGTCGTTGTATGCCAATAGTCGCTGATCAGGCCTCCGTTGTACCTTTATAATGCCGTTTCACGAGGGTGGGCCGATGACGGATGCTCAATGAGACGATCGGTAATCGGGGAAGCGCTGCGGGGCAAGTACAATGTCTAAATATGAGCGATTGACGGTGCAAAGGTGGCGAATGCTCAGGATCGGCATTCCCTGTTGATTGTATCTCGTTGCATGGGTTACTGACGGTGGTAGTCAGTACCTGTCGTTGATGCGGTGTTATCCGGACAATCTGGACGAATACAATATATGATACAAATGATTTAGGTGGAAAGAAGACTCTGGTTCAGGTACCAGACCGTTTATTCTTTTATTCTGGGGGCGGTGCTCCTCCCCGTGATCTAATATTAACTTTGCAAGAACAACCAACTGATTCTCATTTACTACACCACACTATTATGTCCAACTTCCCTCGCCCCAAATAATGCTGCAGCACCCTATAATCCGCGGTCCGTCTACTTTCCTGGATCTCCGTTGCAAGTAACCGTCTCCCTTTCAAATCAGAGAAATCACCAACACTACGTTGGTGTCCCCGATCACCGTTGCGTCCTCCGGCGCGTTTGCTCATGAAGGTGATTCCATCCGATTTTTCCCAGGCGACAGTGTTCTCGCATCGTTTGTTCCATATCTTGGTCCTGCCAAACTCTTCGATCCTGCTCACGAACTTTGTTACCATGATCGTCGCAATCCACTTGGTGGTGGTAAATAGCTGTTTCCAGGTCTCAATGAGTCTCGTTGGCACCAAACCTCGGTATAACTCCTTGACCTCCCAATCCGCATCACTTTCCTGTGCCTCTCCTTCCGCAGCGTGATATGTCCCTCGCCTTTCCGCCGTCCCCTGAATCCACTGCATTGACTCCCAGATAGCCTTCGTTCCTGTTGTCGAGAAGTTGGGACAAGTCGCAGTGAAGGGCTTGTCCTTCCGTTCGGCCTCCTCTCTCCTGTTCCCATTTTCGCGCTGCCTGTCTCCATGCGCGATATCCATTCGACTTCACCCCCTCCACCGCGTCCCTCCACTCTTGCCGCTGGTCGCATAAGGCAGCTGAACAACGCCAAAGATGATCGTTCGTCTCTGGTTCACTTTCACACCTACGACATATATCCGTTTGGTGGGTATCTGGATGTCGTTTCTTCATCGCCTGCAATGTCGGCAAATCTCCATGCAGCTTCTTGATCCTGTGCAAACGTAAACGACAGTCTTCCTGGCTGGTGTATAAGCGCTTTGGCGGGTTATTATCGTGTAAGATCCGCAGCGTGGGCGCCCATGCTACCGACCGCCAATCCTTGATGTAGGTCCTCGTTCGATGCTGCAATGTCCACTGATAGTGGTGCCGTACCGCGGACTGCAGCTTCAGTATCCTTCTCAAGTCCAGGTCTGCACTGTGTGTTGCAAACTGTGCGTGGCATTTCAAATCATGGTGTTGCGTTGCGACTAGCCTCCGTAGTCCTGTATCGAACCCATGTGCTGCCTTGGCAACAGTGTCTGCAGCCTCGTTGCCACGGTGTCCAGCATGTCCTCGTATCCAATGCACAGATATACTTTGTCCTTGTTGCAAGAAGGCATAATGCACCATCGCCCACCACTGTGCATCTGCAGATCTCAAACGCTGCCTTGCTGTTGCTGAATCCCGCTGCTGCACCAACTCCTTGAAATTGTTGACGACTGTGAGATTGTCGATGTAGATGTCGACGTTCTCTTCCCTTGGGCTGATAAGAATTGTTGCCAAGAGCCCACACATCTCTGCAATTGTTAACGACGCGTATCCACCGACCCGTCCACTGAATGCCGTTGTGTAAGGACCACCATCCACAGAAACGACAACTCCAAATGCTGCACCGACCTGCTCCGTGCCGTTGTGGATCACTGACCCATTCGAGCAGAAGTGAAGCCTTTGATGTGTTTGCAAACGTCTCCTAGCTGTCCGAATTTGCTGGATTGTTGGTACCTGGAGCGCCAATCCCAGTAAATCTCGCTCAATTTCATCTGATACTGCCGGCAATGGTTGGCGAACAGGTGTCGTCATATTGTCCACCGCCTTGTGCGCATCCTCATGCAAGTGGTCTATACACGCCTCTGCATCCACATTCATATATCTACGATATGAATGGCGTCGTCTTCGTCGTTCTTCTCTGTGTCGAGCCCGCCTCTCGATGTCCCGCAGGCGTCGTTGCTCCTCCTGCTGTCGCTCCTCTTCCAGTTGCCGCTGTCGGTCACGCTCTTGCTGTTCTGCCTGCCGCCGCTCTTCTTCCAATTGTCGCTGTTGTTCACGCTTTTGCTGTTCTGCCTGCTGCATTTGTTGCCGAAGGTGTCTCTGTATTGCTTTCAGTTGTGCCCGCATTGGAAAGTTAGATGCATTACACGGCTTCTTTCCTTTGCGTTATTCCATAATATTTGTGTTTATTTGCTACTAACCTTTTTATGCTTTTTTTAGTTCCTGGCACTTTTGTTGCTTCGTTCAGCATAGAACGAGCTCGCTCAATCGCGTCGACAGAAGGGATGATTTTGAGGGAGGGGACGCTGTGGTGTAGTGGCTCTATATCAGGTAAAAGTACAAGCTGTGAATACGTTGCTCAACAAATGTCTCTTCTGGCGAACGAAGTCTCTACATAATAGTCGTCTTACTGTAATAAATAAAGGTCCAGACACAGAGGACACTTGTAATGAGATCCTTTGGCAGAAGGAAAATAAAGACAGCAAGTGCTATTTACAAGAATGAGAGAGGCGACAACACACTTGGGTTAGGCTTCAGCAAGGTCAAAGAGACTCTGTGTTTTGACTCCAATACCTAAATGACGACATCGAAGGGTGCTGTTCGTAATCCTCCGCTCTCGTTCGTTATAAGGCCATGATCGTTACCTGGCCGAGGGACCTCCAAGCTACGCGAGTGGACTCGCAGGAACACTTGATTGCACTAGGGGTCCAGAAGCTCACACGCACAGGTCCCGTCTCTGCTCTTGCTGGGCGACACACTACGGTGACCAGCTATGGCAGAATATACCAACTTGGGGTACAGTGTAGTGGGACAATGTGTGCGTGGAGCGACTTAGGGAGTCGTACAGGACAAGTGTTGCGGGAGGAAACAGACCAGGAACCTTTCGGTCCTGTCGATCTGTGTTATTTATTGACCAAAAAATTCTTATGGATGCAAACCCTATTGACTATTCCATAAATGCACGCCTCTCTACCTGCACATCCCGTAACTGGATGATCGTATGAATGTCCTGTACCTATTCTGCTCATCGCACCCTATCAAGTGATGTGCCTGATCCTTGTATCTGGCCACCCCGTCTGCACTCTATGTGGTTTAGGTAACTATCGGCCGGCTGACAGTCCAAGTTTTCTCCATGCGAGGTGAGCCACTGGAAAGCAAACCATACGGACGATCCAATCTCCTTTAATAGCGGATACGCCAACAATCCGGCTGTCATGTACCGTGGGCCAAAAAATGGGCATAAGTTTGTTTGCATTCGTAGAAAGTCTGCTATCCTTTCTACAGGTCCGGTGAAGCGCTATTCAAAAGGTCTAGGTGTAGGTTTAAGTAAAGGTGATTTTATTCAAGGACTAGTAGAACTGCCCCACGGATCCGAGACAAAAAAAAATAGCTTTATTGGACGTTCAGCAGATTTCTACAGACGATATTTCGGGTATAAACGCCCTCCTTTCCACCTATTGTACCATTTTCGATCAGAGCCTTGAGGTTGCCTCGGTGAGGAGGCGTACCTGGAGGATTATTGCACATTGAGCTTTCCATGATCTGTAGGGGGATTTTGAAGGTCTAATGGGCTGTACGACTTCCTGTCAAGACCTGAGCAGCAATTCCAAATGAGGCAACTACGGTCACATCCTTCTCGCGCCTTCCTCGGATGTGGGCAATCAAAGTATTGTACAAAAAAGACTTGTCCGTTCCTCCTGGTCCATCAATAAAGAACACCTTTGCCGCACTTCCGTCCTTGTTATCCAGCGCTGCTGTAATTGCAGCGTACAGCGCTTTTTGATCGTCGTTGTAGAGATCCAAGTCACGAGTCGTCTTACCCGCAAGTGCCTCAGTGTCAAGCTCTGCATGTTGTCCAAGTTCGTCACTGTTGGGTTGGCGACTGATGAGGCTTCGAAAGTCTCGAGGCATCTCTTCATAGACCGCTAGACTGGTCCCAGTTCATTTCAAAATCTCGTTGGCGTGGAACAGTGCAGTGCTCTTGGCATCCTCTTCAGCATTCGGGCGATCTCCAGTAACGTGCAGAAAGTCCTGAGATAGGTTATCAGCGAATGCTTCCCATAATTCGGGAGGATTGGATGGGCTGCATAGGTGTAGAACCATGGCGAAAAGATGGCGTAAGATCGTGGGACTTCAACGCCTGTTACCAAATCCTTAGTGAAAGGCCATCGCGCAAGGGGCAACGCATCTCAATCCTTTGCGCTATTCCGGCGAGTGTAAGCGGTAATTATGTCAGCGTGCCTGGCGAGAGATATAAACTCGTCCCATAAAAAATAAAAAAAATAAGAAATAAAAAATATAATAAAAAAAGAACTTGCCTTTCGAGCGTACTACTGAGAATCTTAGGGCATTCCTTGAATATGATTCAGGAGTGGCCAATTTGGCCGCATCTGCATGTCCGATACGCTTGGAGAGATCCTGCAGCAGGGGCAGGTGCCAGGTCTGCATGCTCTGGTTCGTCCAGATGGTGATTAGCGCGCTCATGCCGCTGCTAACTTTCGGGAGCGCACCAGGCGGCATAGGCGAGAATTAGCGCAACACGCCTAGTGAGAAGTACATCAGCGGTTAGTTCAGACTGTTCTGTAAGTCTGCCCCATAAAAAAAAATCCCTTCCCCCTGCCTTTCGGGTGTGCCACTGGGGTTCTCAGGGCAGCCCCTGGAGGTGATTCTGGAGTGGCCTGTTTGGCCGCATATGCATGTTCGAGGTGCTCAGACAGATCCAGCAGCGGGACTATAGATTCGATAGATTCGTGTCGAGCCAGCATGGGGACCAATATCGCTGTAAACAATAACAAAGACACACTTCACATACGCTTGGTTGCATGTTGTATCCATGTTCTCGGTAGTCAATGTAAGAAGGGTGCGGTGGTTGGGGAGGAGCAAAAGGAATGGCTTTGAATGATAAGGGTCAAGCAATGAACGTGCGAGGATGAAGGGTGTTTGGCAGTGGTGGATGTGGAGGATATATATTTTTGGGCGAAGCAAGAATTGTGTTCGAAATTTTGCATCAAGAAAGGGCATTGCAAAGGGTCATCGAGATCATAACATCAAAGAAAAAGCACTGCAAATTAATATGTTTATTTGTTAAATTTCAAAATCTCCCAAATCAACCTTGGGTAACTCGTCAAAGTCATGAACCACCGCCGATACCATTCATCACACCCCAGACTAAGCATTCACTGTGGTTGTTGCGGTGCGAAATGAGCGAGCGACATGGTGACATGAAATACCTTTTCGGGCATGCGTAGTTAGTTTGGCGGTCGTGGGGGGGGTTTTTTTTTTTCACTTTTCGCACTTGTGCATGTCGTAGGGGTTTCAGAGGAGGATGGTGGTAGGCGGCGGTGATAGAGATAGGCAGAGAGAGAGTCGGTGAGAGGGAAAGATAGATGATTTTTTTTTTCCGGCTCTCGAGTGCATCGAGTCTATAAAAGAGAGAGCACCAACCTCCAACTTTCAGCTTGTACCTGGATAAAGTTAGAGTTACCTCCAAATTCTGGTAGCTTACACGGATTTTACAACTTCGCATTTTTATTATATAGAGAAGAAGAAGAAAGAAAGAGAAAGACTGCCGTCTAAAGATCTTGACTTCAAGACTTATATACCAGTAACTAAATGCTGCGCGCAGTACACGCTGATATAGTCTGGCACTTCTTCTCATCCACACAGCTGGAATTGCACCTCTACACTCCGTTCCAACACATAAGGCACATACCGGTTCTTGGGGGCACTTGAGGACTATCCATCTCTACATAGCAGAACACGAAGATGCGTCGCTAGGCCCATGAAAATGCGACGCGCTATTCGACAACGCCCATGGGTTGCCAAGGAATAAAAATCTGCTATATGACAACCCCGGTGACTATTAAACTAGAGAGTTTGTCAAATAAATTATCCCTATAGGAAATCCATATAAACTGTTTTGTGTATTTGCAGAAGATGAAGGCATTCTGGAGCGCAGGCTCGATTTTCAGGTTGAATGAGTTAGATGAACTTCCTCCAGTGGGGTTTCCTAGCACCCGCAGAAAATAAAGTGCAACCATTTCTTTTCTTTCAACAGAACGCTCTTTAATACCTGTAATATATCCTCCACTGACTGGAGGTACACTGCCCACAACCTGAATGGTCCGTTCTCCCGGTTAATCTTGACGCTGTAAACGATATCCGAAAGCTTACCAGTATCCTTGCCCTAGCTGAAGTGCCTCAAGACCCTTCGTTTTGGAATCTGCGATCTCAAGGTGACCGAGTTTCGTTTGTTGCTCAAGTCCATCCGCATATTCCCGCATCAGTACTCAACGCTTGAGGATTGTCTAATCTGGGGATGTACCGCAGAATGCGACAAGAATTTCCTGTTTGGAATTCTCATCAGAGTCGGTGGCTGCTTCGGACAACGAAATTTAGGGAGTTGCTCATGATATTGCCACCTGGTGCATGCGATGGAATCAATCCTCACAGTAGAGCGTGGTCCTTAAACAATATCTACTTGGAGGAAAAAAAAGCAAAAAAAATCTCTTGTCAACTACGTAGTCTAAGGCAAGAATCACATACGCTTGCTTATTCTCCTGGATTTTTTTTTTTTTTTGTTAATTGGCATATCTTGAAAGTGACTGCTGCGAGCAACACTTCACTCTTTCTAGCTAGGTTTACTGTAGAGATATTGATCGTGCAAGCATGCCTACTATTACTATGTCGTAAGGATTTGTCGTTCTTATGTGCATAACACGAAGGAGAACGACGAAGAAAATATAATGAAGCGGAAACGAACGAAAGAGAAAAGAATAAAATGAGATGTAACGCTTCAGGAAAACCAAGGGAGTTGAGGTGTTCGTAATTGATGCCAGGTGACAAATGAGCAAAACGGAGTGAGGATAAAGAGTGTACCGGGAAGTGTGGGCGCAGTATGGCGAAGTATTTTGGAAAGCAATGCAGGGAGGCACGACACTGACAAAACGTGCATTTATAGAATTTTTTTTATAACAACTTGTCTCTCGACCACCAAAGCGGAACCGATCTACAGTCGCCAGTTGACAGGTCACATTCTCCGGGCCTGCGCAACAATTGCCACACCTCATCAGTGTGTTAAAAGCTGAAAACACCTTGTTACAAGAAGGGTATCTTCCCCATCCCCTCCATGGTTGTCAACCGCCTCCTCCCTTGCAGGCAATTCAGCAGCGTCCGATCCGCTGCGTCTGGGTCAAGCACGGGGCCAGGGCAGCTCCCATTTACATGGTCAGCGAGTAATGCACCACACGGACATTGGTCATCGTCGCTAATGTATCCATACCCATCACTCCAGTCCTCTCTCGGTCCCTTGTATGGAGTTCGTTTCATCTTGGCTGTGGTCCCCCATTCTCGCTCTCGAGCAATGGTGGCCTTGCAGCGTGGTTTCCAGATCAGCTCCGTAGCTTTCTCCTCAATAAAGCCGACGAACTTGTGAATGGCCTGGCGCGCAATCGACGATGGCGAGGTAAATAGGCTGCCCCACTCCTTGATAAGGCTGACGGGTGTGATGCCACGGCATAAATCGCTGATGCTCCAGGTCAGATCCGGAGAGCGGTCATAAAACTCGTCGCCTTTGAGCATTGATCGGGTCCCGGCAATACAGGATAGACCTCGGATGTGGGTCTCGTTGTTAGGACAAATCCATCGAATGAGTTTCGGTGCAGCAGCGGCGGCTCCAGCGCGGATCCTATCACGCTCTTGCTGCTTCTTGCCGTTCTTGATGTATGCGGTCGTTGCAGCTCGTCCCCACTTATCAATCTGCTGCAGCCCTTCGCGCCAAATCTCCTTGTGGACATCTCTAGTAGCACTGCAGGTCCACAGGTGATGGTTGTCCTCGTCTTGAACATCGCAGACGCAGCAGACACGGTCAGGATATAGAATCGGGTGGCGAGCCTTCATGGTATTCAGGGTAGGCAGCATACCATGCAGCTTCTTAATATGATGTGTCCTCTGGGACGTATCAGCAGCACTGCTGAAAAACGTGTGCACAGAGCGCTTGTCGTGGACATGGGCAAGGGTGGACATGGGCAAGGGTGGACATGAGCAAGGGTGGACCGCCACTCCACGTCGGCAAGATCTGGTATCGCTCTCTTGACACGACGTTGGGTTGTCCAGGCCTGATGACGCCTGATTGTCGTCTGCTGCTTGAGTAGCTGCCGCAGATCATGTTCCACAAGATGGTCGTGGCAATGTGCAAAAAAGCGGATGTCTTGCTGCTCGCTTAAATCAACCGACCAGGGCATTGACTCGACTCGGACGGCGGCTGTCGCCACAGTGTCTGCAAGATTGTTGCCAGTGTTGGTGCTGTGCCCACGGATCCACCTCACCTCCACCGACCCAGGCCGATCATGGACAATTTTGTGTAGTGCTGCCCAGTGTCCGGAGTACGTACTACGGAACCGCTTACGAGGTAACGTGTCCGCACGGGAACGCACAAGCTGCTGGTATTGTTGCACGACCGCTTGGTTGTCGAGCTCCACAATAATGTTTTGGTCTGGTGGTGCAGATAGGATGGCAGCTAGGAGACCTATGAGTTCTGCTTTTGCTGAAGAAGCGTACCCGTCTGTGCGGCCCTGCACACACCTGACCACGGGCTGCGATCGATCAACGACCCCAAAGGCCATGGCTACGTCTTCTTGACCAGTGTTAATCAAAGAGCCATCGGAGGAGATGACTCGCGGTGCTGTGTTGTCGACAGGAAATTCTCGCAGCTGTGACACAGCAACTGCCTCAGCGTGTGATAAGCTGACTGGTCCAATTGTGGTTCTGTCTGGATATAATGTGCCCACCTCCTCAGACAGCCGGTGTACAGGCAGCAATGGATACGTTTGGCGTTGAGGCAGTAGACGCAACTCTCGTTGTTGTTGACGCTGTAGTCGACGTTCGCTGTTACGCAGGCGTCGGCGCTCTCGTGCCTGCTAGGTACCGTACTGGGCGTGTATCGCTTGCGTTACACGTGCGCATTGAGAGTTGATGTCTTGCAAAAGTGCTTTTCTGCGCCGAGCAGCAGAGCCTAAGGCAGCCTATGCGCGTCCTCGTTAGGCGAGCCAGGGCGGTGTGCATTTTTTTTTTTTTTTTTTCCAATGGACAATCTTTGCCAGGGTTTATTGGTTATTTTATGGGGGTTACTATTTCTCGCTGGTCAGGATGTTCCTGAGCCAGTTTTTTTTTTTTTTTTTTTTTTTTTTTTTATTAACATAAATCCCCATGAGCACAAGACGCATGGTCCGCAAAGGCCTTGAAGCCATAGATGCCTTCCATGCACGGCAGAGCCGCATCCCCTACCAACTATGTTGGCTTGAGGCGTCAAATTCATAACCCATGTCGCATAGCTAGCCTAACCTAACTCCTGTGTGACCTGTTGCGCGATACACGTCTCCTAATCCAGATCCAATGTTAATAAAGTTGTTTTTAAACCGAATAACCCCTCCATTATGTCCAACTTCCCTCGCCCCAAGCAATGCTGTAGCACCCTATAATCCGCGGTCCGTCTACCTTCCTGGATCTCCGCGGTCCGTCTACCTTCCTGGATCTCCGTTGCAAGTAACCGTCTCCCTTTCAAATCAGAGAAATCACCAACACTACGTTGGTGTCCCCGATCACCGTTGCGTCCTCCGGCGCGTTTGCTCATGAAGGTGATTCCAACTGACTTTTCCCAGGCGACAGTGTCCTCGCATCGTTTGTTCCATATCTTGGTCCTGCCAAACTCTTCGATCCTGCTCACGAACTTTGTCACCATGATCGTCGCAATCCACTTGGTGGTGGTAAATAGCTGCTTCCAGGTCTCAATG